>NC_090815.1:39658585-39982335 GCF_000390325.3 Nicotiana tomentosiformis
CCAGTCAGAATCAGAATATCCAAGAAGAGAGAAATCAGAACTACTGGAAAGAAGAATACCTTAGGCTCGATCATTCAGAAGGTACCATAGAACATGTAAAGCAACCTGCATGTGGGGCACTTGAGGTTTCTGAAGAAATTCACTTAAGTGTTGCACAGAGAAGGAAATATCTAGTTTGGTATGTTGCAGGAAGTTGAGCTTGCCTACCAATCTTCTGTAGGTGCTGGGATCATTGAGTGGCTCTCTCATGTCCAATATCAACTTGGAAGAAGAGTCCAAAAGAGTCAGAATATGTGTGAAATAATTGTAGTTAAACTCAGCAAGGAGATCGGTGGTATACTTGTGTTGAGTAATAAGATGGTGCTGGGAAACTTCCAAACCCAAAAAATAGTGAATTGTACCTAAATCTTTGATCTTGAACTGGAATCCAAAAAGGATTTCAAGGAAGTCAACTCAGAGGCATCATCCACAGCTAAGAGGATGTCATCTACATATACACCTAGGACCACTGGAGAATCAGAAAATGACTTGGTGAAGAGAGAATAATCATTGAGCTGGAAATGTAGCCCTAGAGAGCAAGGCTTAAGACAGTTTTGAAAACCACTATCTGGAAGCCTGCCTGAGGCCATAGAGGGACTTCTTGAGCCTGCAAACCAGTAGTGAAGAGGTTGAGGAAGAAGAGATGTTAAGGCCACGGGGAATCTTCATGTAGACCTCCTCAATTAGGTCACCATGGAGAAAGGCATTGTTCATATCAAGCTGAAAAACAGTCCAGCCTCTCTTGACAGCCAAGGTCAACAAACATTTAATAGTGGTCAGCTTGACCACAGGGGAAAAAGTTTTATGAAGTCAATACCTTCCCTTTGAGCATCACCCCTAATAATCAGTCTTGCTTTATACCTTTCAACAGATCCATCCCGCCCTTTGCTTGATCTTATAGACCCACTTACAAGTTATGACTTTCTTGTTAGGTGGTAGAGGAACAATGTCCCAGGTCTGGTTTGCTTCAAGAGCCCTAAATTCGTGTAGCATAGCCTCCTTCCAAGCAGGGTTTGATGCTGCCTGCTGGTAGAACTGGAGCTCATGCATATGAGAATTACTAGGAGAAACCATGAAAGGATCAGGAGGAGGAGCAGGAAGTAGGGTAGAATTGCAAACATAGTCATTTAGGTAGGTAGGCTTGGCAACAGTTCTAAGGGACTTCCTGAGGATATGAGAAGTTGGGGAAGGATGAGAAGGAATGTTTGAATAGGAAGGGCTAGAAGAAGGCATATTGGATGGGATAGGACTAAGAGGAGAAGGAGAAGATGCTAAAGGAGATACATGAGGATTGGGAATAGGTAGAGGAATATCTTCAGGAATACGAGGGATAGTAGGTATAGGAGATGGGGAGTCCACAAATGGTTGCACAAAAGAGGGAAAGAAAGAAGAAGGAGGGGAAGAGTTGTAAGGAAAAACATGCTCATGAAACACCACATTTCTAGAGAAGAAAACAGAAAAATTAGAAACATTCAGTAGTTTGTAACCGTTCTTACCACAGGGGTAACCCAGAAATAGACAAGAGGTCGCTCTTGATTGGAATTTGTCCCTGCCAATCTTAGGAGTTGTGGCAAAGCAAAGACAGCCAAAAGATTTAAATGTTCATAGGTAGGTAGATTGTCATGTAATGTTTCATAAGGAGAGAGGTTGAGTAAGAGAGGTGAAGGCATTCTGTTAATAATGTAAGTAGCAGTGAGGACACATCCACCCCAAAATTTAAGAGGAAGCTTAGATTGAAACAGAAGGGCCCTGACAACTTCCAAAAGGTGTTTGTATTTTCTCTCCACAACACCATTCTGTTGTGGAGGGTGAAGAATAGTGGTTTGGTGAAGAATACCCTCATCTCTAAAGAAAGCAGTAGCTTCAGCGCTACTATCTAATTCAAAAGCATTATCTGACCTAAAGGTATGAACAGAGAATTGGAAATGAACCTTGATCATGGATGTAAAAGCTTTAAGGACAGAGAGGGCATTGCTCTTACAAGAGAGAAGATATGTCCAGGTTACTCTAGTATAATCATCAACTAGAGTGAGGAGATACCATAATCCATTATAGGTCTTAGTGTTATAGAATCCCCAAATGTCAATGTGAACTAGTTAAAAAGGAGCAGTAGAATGTATAGAACTATCATGAAAGGGTAACCTTTGTTGTCTAGCCATTGGGCAAAGAAAAGATTGTTTAGAAGAAACTTTATCAGACAAATAAGAAATTGACTTCATTTTATGAAAAGATATATGACCTAATCTTTGATGCCAAAACAAGTCCATTTTATTAATGATGGATGTATGATTACAAGCAGAGTCAATAGCAATAGAAGGTTGATTGAAGCAAGAAGTAAATAAACTTGATTTATTACTAGGAATTGAACTAAATTGAACCGTAGAAGTACTAAATGAAGATGGAAACAGTTCAGCATCTGGATGTAGTTAGTATAATCTCCTGGTAGCCTTACCAATTACCAGTGGCATCTTCAGAGAAAGGCCCTATAAAAGACAATTATTTTTGGTAAGTATTGCTATGCAATCTAACTCTGTAATAAGTTGATGAATGGAAATTATATTGAAGTGGAAAGAAGGCACAGGAAGAATATTGACTAATATTATATCATTTCTAAGGTGTAAAGACCTAGTTGATATAACTTTTACTTTATAATTATTATGTAAAGTAATAAGGAATGATTTAGGTAAAGGTGGAAGGTTTTGAAGTAAATGTTTATGTAGAGTCATGTGGTTAGTGGCTCCTAAATCCAAAATCCAAGGTTGTATACTTAGATGTGAAGATGCACATACATGAGAAATATGGGAATCAGCAGCATAAGCACTGAAGAAACCTGCAAAGTGAGCAAATGCACAGTCTTCTGTGGAGGAAACAGTAGGAGACATCCCAGTAGAGAGCTGAACATGTTGAAACAGATTCAAAAGATGTTGATATTATTCCTTGGTGAAACCATGAGCAGATTTATCAGAGGAAGCAACAGAAGACGTAGGAAGAGAGGCATACAGAATCTCAGTCTAGACACAAGAAGCTGATTTTATGTTCTTAGTTAATTTAAAATCAGTAGAAAATCTATGCAGCCTATAGCATTTGTCCACAGTATGTCCAATCTTCTTGCAATACTTGCGAGACACATGATTGACATTCTTTTTGTAGTCAAAGTTGACTCTCTGAGTGAAGTTCCTATTGTTGTTGTTGAAAGGAGTAGGAGAAGCCAACAAAGATGCAGAATCACTAGAAAAACTAGGAGCACATGCTGCTTCTCTATGGCTCTCATCTTATTATAGGATAGAATAGACTTTACTTATGGGTGGTAAGTGACTCATCATCATGATGGCGCTTTTAACAGTGGAATATGATTTATTTAACCCATTAAGGAACTGAAACAACTGTTGATCTTCTATGAAATTGGAAAGAGCTCCACATGAACAAACGAGTCCCACATAGGAAGAATTCAACTTATCCCAAAGTGTTCTAAGTTTAGTGAAGTAATTAGCTATGTCTGAAGAACCCTGGGCAGTTGTACTTATCTCTCTCTGCATTTGCAGATATTTTGACCCATTAGACTGCCTAAACCTCTCATTAATGTCTTTCCAGACCTCTTTGGCAGTCTTAAAACACATTACACTAGTGGCAATTTCTCTAGACACAAAATTTATGATCCAAGACTTGACCATATCATTACATCTTTTCCAATAGAGGTAATAAGGTGATTGTGGACTATATTGAGATATTCTTCCATCTAGGATCCCTAGTTTGTTCTTGGCACACAAAGAAGTAAGCATGCTACTTCTCCAAAGAACAAAGCTAGAGCCATTAAAAGGCATCGAAACCAATTGGCTACCAG
Source organism: Nicotiana tomentosiformis (assembly GCF_000390325.3). Lineage (NCBI taxonomy): Eukaryota > Viridiplantae > Streptophyta > Magnoliopsida > Solanales > Solanaceae > Nicotiana > Nicotiana tomentosiformis. Next base: position 39,662,466 of record NC_090815.1, read on the forward strand.
GACTGTCCGAAGGGTGGACATACAGGGGATGAGAGGGATCTAGGGAGAAAGGTACAAAACCTCTATAGTTGGAGGTCGTGGTATTATCCACATTATCCTGAATGCTACCCATAGCAGCAGGCTCAGTCAAATCACACAATCACACATATACATTAACCGAAGTGGAGTCAACTTGAGGAGAATAACAATGTCTACACATACGACATGCAAACCACAGAATATGTCTTAAATATGATGAGAATCATGTTGTAAAGTTGTAGATGGGAAGAATATTACCGGCCTTCTGAAATAGAGAAGTAAATTCTTAGTAGGCAAAACCCTAGGATGAAACTCGCATGAAGTAAAAAATGTCGAGAACCTTAAGTCGATTCCAGCAGAAAATCGAAGAAATACCTAATTTTCCTTCGAGAAAATCACGCTCCAGACGAAACCGCCAAATTAGCGAACCAAACGGAAGAGACGAAAACTCCGGTCAAGGGTAGCATCGGAGTGAAGCTTAGGCCGAGATGAAACCGAATTCCTGCTCTGATACCATGTTAACATCACTAGATTCAATTGATGAACAAAAGAGATTGAAGAAAATCCTAAGGTTTCTAAAGTAGATAGAAAAGAGAGAGAAGGTCGGTTAGTCTCTAGAACATTCAACTGACTTGTGTAATATTATTGTACTACTTAGTCTATATATAATTATACGTGTGTATATGAAATGTACAACTAAAAAATAGAGATATAAAATTATTGGGCTTGGTAGACTGATGGACTGATGCACTAATGGATATGTGTCAATGGGTTGTGTGGCTTCAGCTTATGTTGTTGGGCCTGATCTATAGTATTAGTGTTAACAAATTGCTTGGTAATAGAGAAGCAGTTTCTAAAGGAAGAAGATGTTGGCCACAATTTTGAAATCTTTGAATTGAAGGAAATAGAGGAGAGAGTAGGAAAGAAGTAAAGGACAATGGTGGAATATCTTTTCTATTTTATATAATAATACAAATAAACAGGAGTCATCAGATTTTACTTAGATGATGTGGTGCGATCTTAGGTAGCCATTGAACAATACTTGACCAAATTATACTGGACTGGATCCCAACCCGTATCTTTGTAATAAATAAACTACTTACTTCTTCTTTGCAGATGCACACCATGAAATTGACAATGATCTATTATATCCATCTAAATGAAGGTGTATGTTGATCCAATTTCTACATAGCTTTTACAAAATATTACTTTTATTTGATAACAACCTATTAATATGTATGCAGTTATGGAAGGGCGGAGGTTACAATTTCTTATAGATATGACACGAACTTTAAAGTGTGAAGCATTTGTAACTATAGCCGATATTGCTCATACTCAAATTTGAATTCGGTGTTATTGAAACTTGAAATATCACAAATAAGAAAATTATTAAGTTGAATATTTGATTGCTATGTATTTAATTTGAGCTTGCACTTTTTCCGTTCTAAATTCGTGTAACTCATACACACTTATTCTAATATGATGTATATCATTTTAAGAAGTTTGTACTTATACTATGAAACACACGTGCAACGCGCATGTTAGAAAACTAGTAAAAAGAAACGAAGGGAGTATACAATTAGTTACTGTTTAATTTTACCTAGTTCATCCAAAGAATCTAACTCGATGAAACTTGAAAGAGAAGGTAAAGATAAACTGTTCCCTTTTTTTTTTAACTAAATAGTAAATTACTAAGTCAGTTACAAATCTAAGGGAGATGAATGAACCTGAGAATCGATTGAAGATTGGCCAGCTTCAAGGTTGGAGTAACTGCATATGTGGTATCTCTCCAGTGTCTTGGATATACTAGAAAAAAAGGCAAGTTGTAGAACAATGAGAGTATTAAGGTAATAATTAAGTAAATAAAAGTGGTGCTCTCTCACTTCTAAATGATATCAGACAAGGTAGAGATTTTGAGTTCAAGTCTCACAGCGACTAATTAATCAGAAAAGAACTTCCACGTGCTCTGGTCATGAAAGAGAATCAAGCCCCGCACATGAGAAGATATATTAAAATAACAATTAAGTACATAAAAATTTACTCTCTCTAATAGCTTAAACTTTTAGATGAAATGGTCATACTTCTACGAGATTTGGGAACATCGTCAAGAAGCCTAGGAGGATGCTTTATTTACTCATAGACAAGAGGTCAAGAAGTGTATTCTTACCATTGTATTAAAAGTAAAGCCCAAACCATAATAGTTCAACCAAGAAAAAAACTAACCAAAGACAAAGATATATGAGTTCTAATAGGTCTTCAACGCAACCATAAGTACTTTAGCTAAATTTTTCTAGGACCATCATGTAGAGCATAATGCATGCTTAATTTTATCTCTCACTAATTGTCTTTGTAAAGTGGCTTGCTTATAATTACTTCAGTTTGGGACTTACTTCTCTTACTTTGAATTCCTCGAATCGATTGTAAATTAGCTGTGACAAAATGGGATAAATGGATATGCTAAATATGTTCTACCATTGATAGTTGGAATCACAATGCCTTTTTGCTACCTCTCTGGAAGTCTCATTTATATGAAAAAAATATAATTTCTCATGCTATATTTCGTTCTCACCATGTTATGTCAGTCTTATAGAATGATTGAGAGACCAATAATACTAGATGGGAGTAAATATTGAGCATTTTGTGATCCAAAGTATCCACATTATGAGTGTACTAGAAATATAATATTCATATAGATTATTTTATCATACAATGAACAAGATTAAGAATATCAATTTGACAAAAGAAGGGAAGGTTGTTGACGATGATTTGGTCATGCCCTACGTAGATTTCAGATAGCACAAAGTAGATATGTGTTTAAGACAGAAATAAGTATATAAATTATAATGCTCTCTCTTTTCAGCAGTAGTATATAAATTATAATGCTCTCTCTGCAGTTTAAGTTTTTAGATGAGATGATCACACACTTAAAATAATATCAGAGCAGACAGATGTCAATGAGATGGTCACACACTTCAATAGTATATTGCCGTGATGATTTAAGGAACTAAAAAGATACAAGATAAACATAAAAGCACATGAAAAAATCTTAAAAACCTACACTACTTTGAAATCAATACAGACGTAGTAAATACTTAACAGAATATAATGGAAAAAATGATTCATAATTTGGCAATACTAACAAGTTGATTTTAAGGCTTAGTTATTGTTGCTTCACTTACATTAGATCTACATGTGTTGAGTTTGATTAGAGACTTGTATGAGAATGTCGAGATAGATGTATAATATACTCGTACACTAGCTAGTATATCAATATAACTCCCTGTATATCTGTCGATGTGTGCCAAATTGATATACAATGTCCTAAGTAAACTAAAAGCACTTGGGGATAAAACTGGACCTAATTATATAGTATAATAGTGCATCGAACAATTAAATCTTAATTTTAAGAGTTGGTGTCGCGTATATAGATCAATATGTTTCCATGATGTTGTTTTCATAAAAAGAAAAGACAACTAATGATATGCAAAGAAGGATTAATGGAAATAATCCTTTGCAAGGAAGTACATGCAGAAAGAAGTACTAGTGCATCTTTAAATGCCACCAATTTATCACTTAAGAGCCATTGCCTCAAAATTAGATGAAAGCACCATGTATAGGCAAGTCCCTTTAAGAAAGAGACGATTAAAATATTATCTTAGTCAGATAGAAATACTGGAAATCAATTACGTGATGAGATGAGGTCGTTCCTCCTTTGTCGCTGAAAATAGGGAATATGTTCTCATAAAATCTTCCTTCGATCTGATGACCTATCTAGCGAGCAATTCCCGTTCATGACTGAGAACAAGGCAGGAAGCGAGTGTACTTTTATTTGCTTCTTCTCCACCAAGCACGGTAATCTAAGGATAACTATAGGTTGGTGGCTACTTAAGAATCTCCGATTCGATATGCTCATAAAAATTAATTCATTCCAAGACATTATGCTAATTTCATAGGCATGAAAAGGTTAGGTGTTAGTATTTGTTATGTAAGTTGCTATACTACCACAACAACAATAACAACCCAGTAAAATTTTACTAATGGGGTATGGGGAGGGTAGTGTGTACGCAGACCTAACCCCTACCTCGAAGGAGTAGAGAGGCTGTTTCCGAAAGACCCTCGGCTCAAGAAAATAAAAAGACAAAAGAACAAAAGGAGACAATATTAGTATCACCACAGCAATCATAGGAAAATTAAGAACACCATGAAATCCAGAAAAAAGATGCAAAACAAAAGCGATAGCTAGTAAATAGGTCCTGCACTGAGAAGCGAAATAGTAAGACACAACATTGTCACTAGCTATCTTAGACAAAAACCCTACCTGGCTAGTCCCACAATATTACGAAGTAAGGCAAGACTCAACTACCTCCTAACCTACAACCCTAATACTCAACCTCCATATCATTCTATCAGGTGTCATGTCCTCGGAAATCTGGAGCCTCGCTATATCCTGCCTGATCATCTCTCCCCAATATTTCTTAGGCCGTCCTCTACCTCTTCTCGTGCCCTGCACAACCAGCCGCTCACACCTCCATACCGGAGCATCTGGGCTTCTCCTATGAACATGTCCGAATCATCTAAGCCTCGCTTCCCATATCTTGTCATCAATGGGAGCCACGTGAACCTTCTCCCGAATATCATCATTCATAATCTTATCTATCCTAGTGCGCCCGCATATCCACCTCAACAACCTCATTTTTGCTACTTTCATCTTCTGGATATGTGAGTTCTTAACGGGCCAACACTCAGCACCATACATCATGGCCGGTCTAACCACCACTTTATGAAACTTACCTTTGAGTATCGGTGACACTCTCTTGTCACACATGACTCCAGATGCTAACCTCCCTTGAGTTGCTATACTAATTAAGGTAAAAAGAGAATTTCTTCCGGAAAAGCAAAAGCGCTATAAAGATATGATTATGATTTTAAAGCTTGAAAGAAAAATCTCAAGTCTGCAAATGTTATAAGCATTATTGGGTACCATTTTCACAGGCAAAATGCAGAAGAAATACTCAAGCCACAACAATTCTTTTCCGAGCTCCAGCAGCTTTAGATCCATATTATAAGGCTTTTCTTTTGTACTTGTTGAAGAAAAAGTGGAGATAATTAAACGAAGGGAAAATGGTCGAACATCAAATCACGACCAAAGAGCTTTATTTACTTCATCAGTGTTGAAGTTTTGTTGCTTTCAATTAATGCAATAATATTTTTAGCAGAATAAGTTGCTTAGTTTTACGATAAATTTTTAGTAGATTGTTTAAGTTAGTTGAGATATTTTAGGTTTTTTAAATTTTAAATTATGTGAATTTTTTTATTCCTAATTGGCTATTTAAAGCCTTGTTATGCTTAATAAAATTATTGAAAGATATTTTTAATCAATATTTTTAATATTTTTGCTGCCCCATTTTTCAGAAAACCAATAGTGATATCAAGAGCTTCATTGGTCTTACGAGATCTGTGAGTTCTTTCAAAGAACCATTTTCAAACCGTTTTTAACCAATATCAATTTTTAAACCCATTTTCAAACATGGTCTGTTTGAATGCCCCACAAACTTTCACTAGCAAAAACTATTGGATTTGCTTAGTGAAATAAAATCATATCATAAAAAAACTTATGATTTGTTGAATGTTGTAGTGGAAGAACAATCCTTACGAGCAATCCCTGAAAATTCTATCATTGTCCAGATCAATCAAATACTTTCAAAAGAGATTTCAGATAAGACAAGGTCACGAGGGTATTTTTTATGCACAAAACCATAAGACGAAAAAGAAAGAAGAAAAGGAACTGCACTACAAAAGTGTGCAATTTCAGTGATGCTCAAAACAATCCTCAAGCACAAATAATAGAAGCAAGAATTGAGGAGGAACAACTTTAGAATTGCAGCAACTGAACAAAGGAGGAGTGTTGAAGTTTTGTTGCCTTCAGTTACTCCAGTATCTTTTTTAGCAGAATAAGTTTCTTAGTTTTAGGATAAATTTTAATTTTAAATTTCTGTTAGATTTTTTAGGTTTGTTGAGATATTTCAGATTTTTTGAATTCTTGTTATACAGATTTTTCTGCATATTATGCTCTCAAGTTGACTATTTAAAGCCCTATGTATTTAATAAAAAGTAGAGGCATTTTCAATCAATATTTGTAATATTTTTACTGCCCATCCTTTTTAAAAACCAACAATCTGGCTTCTTGAAATACTAGTTACATTTGTAATTTACAAAGGAAGAACTTAGATCTGCAGATCAAATTGCAAATTGGTTTGCACCCTTAGTCAGCAGCCACTAGTCCTACTACTCTAGGTTAAAGAAAAATCTTATTCTGACTCAGATCTTACATCTATACCCAACCAATAAAAACCAAGAAAAAAAGTAAAAGAACGGAAAAATCGCAAGGCAGAATTCGGATACAATGGAAATGAAAGGTTAGACAAAAGATACAATGGACACATACAGTACTTTTTCAATCCCTACCCTATTAAACAAGGAGCGAAAATCACTGGAAAAACGTACCCTAAATCTTCTTTTTCTACAAAAAAAGTGTGTAACTGAGCTTAAATGGAGTGACATAGACAATAAACATTCATATGTATAGTAGATATATAACGTACCTTGAGCTGCTGCAGAATTCATAGAGCTTGCCGCGGTTAGAGAAGATGATAAGAGCAACTTCAGCATCACACAGAACTGAAAGTTCATAGGCCTTTTTGAGAAGTCCATTTCTTCTCTTAGAAAAGGTTACTTGCCTGTTTATCTTGTTCTCTATTCTCTTCAGTTCTACCCTTCCCCTACCCATTATACTAATTTCCCTCAAAGAAATTAAACAAATAAATATAAATATACTCCAACTAGATTCTTTCGGATGTAATATTTTAATCATAAAGTTTCCAATGAACTCTAATAAGAACTGTATCTTTTTGCAGTTAAAAAGCCTATCTAGAGTTCCCCTCTTCTGCTTCTGCTTCTTTCTTTCTTTTTTGTGTAGGGGTAATAGCTTTGTGGGTCAGGTCTTAGGTTTCCTGATATATAAATACGACGTTGTATCTGTATTTCTATACTTTCATAAATATCAACTTAGATCTGGTGAAAAATGCATATATGGTCATACTACAAAGTGCTTTTGTTATATTTTTTCTGGTTTTGCAGGTTTGGTTTCTAGAATTAAATATGCTATATATTATTCCTAGGACGAAAAAAGACAAGACATTATTTTCTTTACTTCTTTCCTTTTCTATTTTATTTTTTGGAGGTCCCTTTTGTTTTATGTTTTATATTTTTTCCGTGTCACAATTTGCTAATGTCAAATTCAGATTTCAGATTTGTCAAATTTCAGTTGCAAGTTTCCTCTGTTTCAATTTGATATTTTGATGTTCCTTCACCTTTGCCAAAACATTGTATTTTAATTAATTTTCATGATTTCTTTTAACTAATTCGTGTTTATCTCCCTCTGCACCCCCCCCCCCCCACCCGGGCCAAGAAAAGGAAAAGAAAAACAAATGGTTGCATGCCACTTGGGAATAAAGGCTTCTTTAGCTTATAAACAACAATTAAAATTTCTTTCCATATTACAAATATGAAGGGGAACACCACAAGGAATGACTTTAAAATGATTTTCTTTGTGCTTTTTTTTTTTGCTACTCTTAACCCTCAACTTTAATTTTATGACATGCAATACGTGGAGAAATTGCTTTCTTTCATTCTTTGTACCACAAATTTCCACGATTTCCACGCCCCATTTTTCCATTACAATGCCAAGAAGAAAAAGATTTAATTTATGTACTTTACAATGTAAAGCTTTTTTTTTTATACAATATTGTAATTTAAGTTATTATAGCAAATTAATTATCATTATTATTAGCTTACTAGTTACTCCATAATATTTATTATAGAAAGAGTCGTTATTATTAATGAACATTTAATCCTTAAAATTGAACTTTTCAACAAGAATTCAAATTAATTGGACCATGCGGAAATTTTTATTTTTTATGGTTTTCAATATGTGGTGTGTACAACCTTAATGTAGTCTGCCACTTAGAATTGGATTGCTGGTTGTCAATTCGAACCCAAACTTTAGATTTAACAAGTTGACGTGTAGAGCACTCGGCAGGTAGTCTTCCCACTCTAGGACAAAGATATTCATCAATTTGGACAGATATGCACCAATAAGATTTTTCGAAATTATAAAAGATGAAAATGTCTGAACTACTAATGGATCTTTTTAGAGTTTTCATGACATGAAACCTCTCCACTTTGCCAAATAGGTTTCAATCAATCAAGTCCCGTTTCCATTTTAATGGAAACTGTGAGACATATTATATGAAAGGCATGTAACCATTTGTATCCCACAGTGGGGAGTTGTTTTAAAGACCTTTATATAGAGACACACTATAACCCCCTAGATTGGAAATATAATTTCTGCAGCCTCCTATGGGAGGGGAAAAAAAGGGCGGAGCTAGAGTATAGCTTACGGGTTCGGTAAATTTATTATATTTAGTCGAAATCGTGTACTTATTTTAAAAATTTATCAAATATGTATAAGTTATTAATTTAAAACTCAGTAACTTAAAAGAATTAAAATCTGAACTCATAAGCTCCAAATCCTGCTACACTAAAATGTATTTGGCAGTCTAAGAGTTAGAGAATTTTTTGGTGCTTATGAAATGCATAACATCCTTAAATTTTTCCTATATTTCTTTAACAAATCTTAGCATACTTCACCTTCTTGATGCAACTTTTGGAGGCATATCACATGGTATAAGATACAATGAAGGAAAAAGTTTAGAGTAATGTTACATGTTTAATTTGATAGTAGAATCCTGAGAATGTCACGTTACTCCAAACAGAGCAATATCTTACTTCAACTGGAATATTTAAAATCAAGATTTTCTGATTACCAGAAAGACATAACAATAGAGATTGATTTATAAGAGTATTATATTAAGTTAAGCGCAGATCGATAAAATTGAAGGCTAAGTTGTTATATACACTAGACGGTGTAACCCCCGTTCAAATAATAGCTGCAAAAGGTATATTTGTTATAAATTAATGTAATATATATACACACACAATCACTATATATTTTAGGGCAAAATACAAAATTAGTCGGTCGCCAAAACTAATTGTATTCGCTAGCCAAAAAGTATATAAAATATGTAAATTATATGTATGTAATACACATAAATATAAAAAAATATGTTTTATTGACTATTATTTTTAGAGCTGCTAATAATATGTTCTCTCTATATTTATATATACTAATATTAGTACTCGCACAAATGCGCGAATAATGACCGTTTCAAATTATGATCTAAGTTATTTGGATTATGTATAAATAACTTTAAAATTTAAACTTTCTAGATAAATATATATAATCATTAGAAGTTAATAAAGAAATAGTACACACAAAAAAGACTTACCGTTTCTTTCATTGGCTTTATCGAATTTACCAAAATAAGTACTCACCCAGCTCCTTAAATTAAAAAATTAAAGGATATATAATTTATATATAATTAATGTATAATATAATATAATAATACGTAATTAGTGTATTATTTATGTTTATCAGCTATAAAAGTTAAAAAATAAATTCAACCGCGTATTTTATGTAAAGAGTCCTTAAGATTTTAATGACCTTATTTTATCTACAATATGACTTCTCTTATATCAAAAATAATCTTTACTAAAATTTAGAAAATGTCTTATCCTTTCATTTTGAAAATGGCACTATATTTTAAAAGAATATCCCATTTTGAAATAAATTTTTTAAATATTTTATTAGAAAATCACGTCATACAAGATATTTTTTAAAAAAATTTACTTTTTGTTAAACTTGAAAATTTATTTAGAAAACTATCAATTAGAAACCAATATCTCTCTCGTTGAAATTCGAGAAGAAAAACTATTTGTTGATATCCAAGTTTGCCCTCATATTTTTATAAATGTCATTTCTGCACCATCATCAATTTAAAAAGAGGCATACAAGTGTTATCAATAATTTTCTATAATTTTTAACGCTTTAAAATTAATTTTCTTGTATTTAAATTACTTGAATATTTATTAATTACCCTTTCAAATTATTTTGCGATGACTTAATCATCTAAATTTATTATTTGTATACACATATAGGTTTCATAATATTTTTACCTCATTTTATATAGTTATATTTGTATTTCTATGCTATTTATATAATTTTACAATAATAGCATATATGTTATGCATAATTACATTTTGTTTCACATTATTTGTGCCAAATAGCATCTTTATATTTTTATAATATTAAGCTATTATTTTCAAACATTTACTGTATACAAATATTTTATTGTGTGTTAATTACTTTTTATAAATTAATTTTTGATAAATTGTGTGTATTTAAATTATAGCCCAACTTTAAAATGAATTTCAGACCAAAATAGGCAACCTAGATATCCTAAAAACCTTGGCCCAGTTCCCTCAGGCCCAGAACAAACGACCATTTAGCAAACCCGATCGGTACCCATTTAACCGACCCGCCCCGCTTCTATACTAATCATGGCCGTTGATCTCAAATGTCAACGACCCACAACCATTCTCCCATTTTAATTACCCGCCCCAACCCTAATCCTAACATTTTACTCTGCTCAGCCGCCCCTAAACGCTCTCCGCTCCTCTCATACTAAATCCTAGCTGCATCACCCAAATCCTAGCATGTACCTAAGAGAATATGAAGATCTTCCATATTTCCTTTCCTTTTTCTACACTCACAGCGTTTCTTTCCCGTTTTCTTGACATTACTCGTTTGGTACTGAGTTATTTATGGAAGCTCATCAACAGACATTCGTTTGACTCCGATTCTGTATTATTTTCATGTTCTTGACTTGATACATTCACAAACAGGTTATATGGGTTCGATTTACGAAGATCCTCGGCCAATCTTTAATTTTCGTCGAGCTAAGGTATGAAATTTCAATTTTTCTTCTTTACCAGTTCTATTACTGATTGCATGTGATATTCTTTTCTTATTTTGTGATTGATTAATTATTTTTCTATTTGCTTGTTCGATTTTCACCACTCTATAACCCCTCCCCAATTCCCCTTTTGGGAGACTTTAATCACCTTAAGAACTATTACTCTCTTACTTCTTCACTCTATATTATTTTGGACTTTGGCTCTTGGCCGGCTGAAAGCCAAGGCTACCGGAATTTGACAAATTAACCTTTCTTGGTGCGAGCACTGCCTGGGGTTCATCTGAAACCCTTGGGAACTCTGACGCACTAAGACTTTGGGTTCTACTGCTCTTTGTTGACGTTTGGAGTACTGTTGAGATTGTTCTTCTTCTTTATCTGTTTACCAATTGATAACTGGTAAGTTCCTTGGCCTTCACAGTTTTATTCTCTTTCGTTTGTGTTCATATTCTATATACTCATGCCATTGAAATTTTTGTGAATCAATATGTTCCTATACCATCTCTGTTTGCATCCATATTGGCCCAAAAATTGTTTAGTGACTCTGAACTTTTCTAGCATTTGAACTTGCCTAAAATTCCCAACTCTAAGATATGTCTATTAGATATATTTAATATGAATAATTTTTGGATCTCTTAAGCTCTTTAGCCTAGTGTGTTTGTACCTGAATGCTTATATCTGCTGCCTGACATAAGTTTACTTCCCTGCGTTATTCTAAACTCTTGTGATTAAATCAATTCATGCCCGAAATGTGTTCTAATCCCTATGCAATCATTCATATGAAGGCTTAATATTGCTCGACTTTATGTTGCTAAGTGCTGCCCAGGGCTTTCTAGTGTCAATTTCAATGTTCCGCTTCTCCCTATATATGATCAATTAACACTAGGCTTGATAATTATCAATCCTATTAACTTAAGGTTGATATTTTCATCCATCATGAATCATAATGTCTATTTATCTTATTAGCTTAAGGTTGAAATATTATTTACCTGGTATGAGTTCATAGAAACTCGTGTTGCAGTTAGTGTCATCTTGTTAAATCTCATGATCAACTAAGTAAGTTTTCCAAATTATGCAAGGCTTTCCTGTTAGAATTTTCATAGGAAGATTGTATTCCACCTTTTTCATGTGTATGATTCTGCTTAGGCTGTCGTATGCAATTCTTTGAGTTGATTCTGTTTTGAAACAATGTTTGCAGTGGTTTGTGTGGTACCTTATCTTGCCCTTGTTAATCTTGTTTTTCTGGAATTATATGCTTGTATGTGTTTTTGGTGCCTGTCAACTTAGCATTGCCATGTATATTGGCTGAAACTGCAGTTCTTTCAATTGTGAAAATTAAGTGTTTAAATTACTCCGTTGCGTAGTTCTATTGCATGTATGGCTAATCTGGTATCCATTAGCTTAATTACTGAAATTGTTTGGGCCTAGTATATTGGGCCTGCCTTTAGTATTTGGGGGGTCCGGAGCATACTGTCTGCGCCTGAAATATGGGCATGTCCAAATTTTAAGCCGTTTGAAGGCCCAGATGCATCACTTGGTTATTTTACATTTATTATTAGGCATGTATTTATTCCATTTTGGGCATGTAATATTTTGTAATAACAAATAGTGGGGAGATTAATGAAAAGGGACTGAGGTATTCTAATATTTGCATGAAATGGTAGAAAAGTTGACTCTCTGAGTGAAGTTCCTATTGTTATTGTTGAAAGGAGTAGGAGAAGCCAAAAAAGATGCAAAATCACTAGAAAAACTAGGAGCACGTGGTGCTTCTCTCTGGCTCTCATCTTATTGTAGGATAGAATAGACTTTACTTATGGGTGGTAAGTAACTCATCATCATGATGGTGCTTTTGACAGTGAAATAGGATTTATTTAACTCATTAAGGAACTGAAACAACCGTTGATCTTCTATGAACTTGGGAAGAGCTCCACATGAACAAACAAGTCCCACATAGGAAGAATTCAACTCATCCCCTTCTAAGTTTAGTGAAATAATTAGCTATGTCTGAAGAACCCTGGACGGTTGTACTTATCTCTCTCTGCATTTGCAGATATTTTGACCTATTAGACTGGCCAAACCTCTTATTAATGTCTTTCCAGACCTCTTTGGCAGTCTTAAAATACATCACACTAGTGACAATTTCTCTAGACACAAAATTTATGATCCAAGACTTGACCATATCATTACATCTTTCCCAATATGGATAATAAGGTGAGTCTGGACTATGTTGAGATATTCTTCCATCTAGGATCCCTAGTTTGTTCTTGGCAGACAAAGAAAAAAGCATGCTACTTCTCCAAAGAATAAAGCCAGAGCCATTAAAAGGTATCAAAACCAATTGGCTACCAGGGCTGTCCGAAGGATGGACATACAGGGGATGATAGGGATCTAGGGAGAAAGGTACAAAACCTCCAGAGTTGTAGGTCGTGGTATTATCCACATTATCGTGAATGCTACCCATAGCAGCAGGCTCAGTCAAACCACACAATCACACATATACAATCACCGAAGTAGAGTCAACTTGAGGAGAATAACAATGTCTACACATACAACATGCAAACCACAGAATATGTCTTAAACATGATGAGAATCAGGTTGTAAAGTTATAGATTAGAAGAATATTACCGGCTTTCTGAAATAGAGAACTAAATTCTTAGTAGGCAAAACCCTAGGATGAAACTCGCATGAAGTAAAAAATGTCGAGAACCTTGAGTCGATTCCAGCACAAAATCGAAGAAATACCCAATTTTCCTATGAGAAAATCATGTTCCAGACGAAACCCCCAAATCACCGTACCAAACGGAAGAGACGAAAATTCCGTTGAAGGGTAACATCAGAGTGAAGCTTAGGCCGAGATGAAACCGAATTTCTGCTCCGATACCATGTTAACATCACTAGATTCAATTGATGAACTAAAGAGATTGAAGAAAATCCTAAGGTTTCTAAAGTAGAGACAGAAGAGAGAGAAGGTCGGTCAGTATCTAGAACAGTCAACTGACTTATGTAATATTATTGTACTACTTAGTCTATATACAATTACATGCGTGTATATAAAATATACAACTAAAAAATAGAGATACAAAATTATTGGGCTTGGTGGACTGATGGATTGATGCACTAATGGGTCTTTGTCAATGGGCTGTGCGGCTTTAGCTTCTGTTGTTAGGCCTGATCTATAGTATCAGTGTTAACAAATTGCTTGGTAATGGAGAAACAGTTTCTAAAGTAAGAAGATGTTGGCGACAATTTTGAAATCTTTGAATTGAAGGAAATAGAGGAGAGAGTAGGAAAGAGTAAAGGACAATGGTGGAATATCTTTTCTATTTTATATAATAATACAAATAAACAAGAGTCATTAGATTTTACTTAGATGATGTGGTGCGATCTTAGGAAGCCATTGAATAATACTTGACTAAATTATACTGGACTGGAGCCTAACCCGTATCTTTGTAATAAATAAACTACTTACTTCTTCTTTGCAGATGCACATCATGAAATTGATGATGATCTATTATATCCATCTAAATAAAGGTGTATGTTGATCCAATTTCTACATAGTTTCTACAAAATATTACTTTTATTTGATAACAACCTATTAATATGCATACAGTTATGAAAGGGCAGAGGTTACAATTTCTTTTAGATATGACACGAACTTTAAAGTGTGAAGCATTTGTAACTATAGACGATGTTTCTCATATTCAAATTTGAATTCGATGTTGTTGAAACTTAAAATATCACAAATAAGAAAATTATTAAGTTGAATATTTGGTTGCTATGTATTTAGTTTGAGCTTGCACTTTTTCCATTCGTTTTAAGAAGTTTGTACTTAAACTATGAAACACACGTGCAACGCGCATGTTAGAAAACTAGTAAAAAGAAATGAAAGGAGTATATAATTAGTTACTGTTTAATTTTACCTAGTTCATCCAAAGAATCTAACTCGATGAAACTTGAAAGAGAAGGTAAAGATAAATTGTTCCCTTTTTTTTACTTAATAGTAAATTACTAAGTCAGTTACAAATCTAAGGGAGATGAATGAACATGAGAATCGGTTGAAGATTAGCTAGCTTCAAGGTTGGAGTAACTACATCTGTGGTATCTCTCCAGTGTCTTGGATATACTAGAAAAAAGGCATGTTGTAGAACAATGAGAGTGTTAAAGATAATAATTAAGTAAATAAAAGTGGTGAACTCTCACTTTTAAATGATATCACACAAGGTAGAGATTTTGAGTTCAAGTCTTACAGCGACTAATTAATCAGAAAAGAACTTCCACGTGCTCTGGTCATGAAAGAGAATCAAGCCCCGCTTCTCTACTAATCATGGCTGTTGATCTCAAATGATCAATGTCCCATAATCATTCTCCCATTTTAATTACCCGCCCAACCCTAATCCTAACATTTCACTCTGCCCAGCCGCCCCTAAACACTCTCCTCTCCTCTCACACTAAACCCTAGCCGCCTCACCCAAATCCTAGCATGTACCCAAGAGAATATGGAGATCTTCCATATTTCCTTTCCTTTTTCTATACTCATAGCGTTTCTTTCCCATTTTCTTGACATTACATGTTTGGTACTGAGTTATTTATGGAAGCTCATCATCAGGCGTTCATTCGACTCCGATTCTGTAATATTTCCATGTTCTTGACTTGATACATTCACTATCAGGTTATATAGGTTCGATTTACCAAGATCCTTGACCAATCTTTGATTTTCGTCGAGCTAGGGTTTGAAATTTCAATTTTTCTTCTTTACCGGTTCTATTACTGATTGCATGTGATATTCTTTTCTTATTTTGTGATTGATTAATTGTGTTCCCTATTTGCTTGTTCGATTTCCACCACTCTATAACCCATCCCCAATTCCCCTTTTGTGAGACTTTAATCACCTTAAGAACTATTACTCTCTTACTCCTTCACTCTATATTGTTCTGAACTTTGGCTTTTGGCCGGCTGAAAGTCAAAGCCACCGCAATTTGACTAATTAACCTTTCTTGGTGCGAGCACTACCCGGGGTTCATCTGAAACCCTTGGGAACTCTGACACACTAAGACTTTGGGTTTTACTGCTCTTTGTTGATGTTTGGAGTACTGTTGAGATTGTTCTTCTTCTTTATCTGTTTACCAATTGATAACTGGTAAGTTCCTTGGCCTTCGCAGTTTCATTCTATTTCGTTTGTGTTCATATTCTATATACTCATGCCACTGAAATGTTTGTGAATCAATATGTTCCTATGCCATCTCTGTTTGCATCCGTATTGGCCCAGAAATTATTTAGTGACTCTGAACTTTTCTAGCATTTGAACTTGCCTAAAATTCCCAACTCTAAGATATGTCTATTATATGTATTTAATATGAATAATTTTTGGCTCTCTTAAGCTCTTTAGACTAGTGTGTTTGTACTTGAAAGGTTATATCTATAGCCTGTCATGAGTTTACTTCCCTGTGTTGTTCTAAACTCTTGTGATTAAACCAATTCATGCCCGAAATATGTTCTAATCCCTATGTAATCATTCATATGTAGCTTGTTATCTTCATTAATGATCATGTAATTTTTTGATGTCATTACTACCTGAATCTCTAAAAATAGCATGCCATGTTTCTTGTAATTCCATTGTGTGATCTGCTCGACTCTATGTTGCTAGGTGTTGCCCAGGGCTTTCTAGTGTTAATTTCAATGTTCACCCTCTCCCTATATATGATCAATTAACACTAGGCTTGATAATTACCAATCCTATTAACTTAAGGTTGAGACTTTCATCCATCATGAATCCTAATGTATGTTTGTCTTGTTAGCTTAAGGTTGTCATACTATTTACCTGCTAACCTATGTTGCAGTTAGTGTCATCTTGTTAAATCTCATGATCAACTAAGTAGGTTTGCCAAATTATGCAAGGCTTTCCTGTTAGAATTTTCATAGGAAGATTGTATTCCACCTTTTTCAGAAACAATGTTTGCAGTGGTTTGGTGGTACCTTATCTTGTCCTTGTTAATCTTGTTTTTCTGGAATTACATGCATGTATGTGTTTTTGGTGCTTGTCAACATAGCATGGCCCTGTATATTGTCCTAAATTGCAGTTCTTTCAGTTATGAAAATTAAATGTTTAAATTACTCTATTGCATAGTTCTATTGCCTGTATGGCTAATTTGGTATCCATTAGCTTAATTACTGGGATTATTTGGGCCTGGTATATTGGGCCTGCCTTTTGTATTTGGGGGGTCCGGAGCACACTGTCTGCGCCTGGAATATGGGCCTGTCCAAATTTTAAGCTGTTTGAAGGCCCAGATGCATCGCTTGGTTATTTTACATTTATGATTTGGCATGTATTTATTCCATTTTGGGCATGTAATAATTTGTAATAACGAATAGTGGGGATATTAATGAAAAGGGACTGAGGTATTCTAATATTTGCATGAAAGGGTAGAATATATGCTTATAGGGTCTATGTGTTATATTTGCTATTTTGTTCAGCATGCCTTGTTTGTTATTCCGTTTGGTATATTGCACACTAATAGAAATCATGACTATAGGAATCATGCACACCTCACTTGTACACTATTCAAACACGTTAGCCTAAGTACCTACCATGCTCTTTTCTTTGTTACTACTGTTCATTTAGACATCATGCCTATAGGATTAAAACATATGCTTTGTTAACCTAGATACCATGTCTATAAGACTTCAAATAATCAATTGGTCAATTGCTTCTATTGCTTTAGTGTATTGCCCATCTAGATATCTGTAACGACCCGATCGTTCGCTTTGAGTATTACAATACCGTTCCCCCATTTACTGCTCAAATTATGATTTACTTTTTTTATTTGGCTTGCTGGGGGTAATTGGTTTGGGTCCGGTAAGGTTTTTTTAATGATTTGGAACACTTAGTTACAAGGTTTAGAATTTAAGTTGAAAAGGTTGACCAGATATAGACTTATGTGTAACGATCCCGAAGAAATTTTGCTAAGGAAATTAAGGTTTTGTAGTGCCGAGGTAGATCAATTAGTACAAAGGTTATAGATGTGAGGCAAGATTTGAGGAAATCTGCTGCGGCTCGAACTTTTTGGGTTGAACAATGCACTGAGGAGTAAAGAAAACTTTTCGGCAGAAGAGGACATTTCTGCGGCCCACTATGCAGTCGCGGAATTACTCTGCAGACCGCATAATTACCACAGAGTGAAGCAGATGTGAGGCAAGATTTGAGGAAATCTGCGATGAATTATGCGACCGCAGACCTATTATGCGGTGCATTATGCGACCGCAGAACAGGTTTGCGGGCCGCATAATCACCGCAGACCTAAAATGGTGACCCTCATTTTGGTGCTTCAATTATGCGATCAGTTTGCGGACCGCATACGTGTTATGCGATCGCAAATCTGCGCCGGGGCTTCAATTCTTTTTAATTTTTGACCCGACTCAACTTAGATTTATAGCCCTTGAACCTCATTTTGGAGCAAAAATCTGACATTTTTAGAGTGAAGTGAGAGTGTTTTAGAGAGAGAAAGTGAAGACTTAGTCAATTGTTCATCAATTCTTGTTCAAGACTTGAAGATTTAACAAGGATCTTGCTAGGGCTTCTCCCCCCAATTCTTCAATTTTGATTTTTGGGGTAAAGATGGGTGAGTAAGATTATAATTCTTGGGTGTAAGGGTATTATTTATACGTATCAATAAGGTTTATGGAAAGAATGTTGAGTTTAAATGGATAAAGATTGGGTTGAAAATGGTAGAAATCTTCAAAGACTTTAATTGAAGATTTGAAGGTCGAGTTGATGTCGCAATTTGGTGAAATTTGTATGGTTGGACTCGTGGTTGGATGGGCGTTCATATTTTGTAACTTTTGCCGGGTTCCGAGACGTGGGCCCCACGAGCGATTTTTGAGTTAACTTCGGGTTTTTATTGGAAAATTAGTATTTTCTTATGGAATTAACTACAATAATTAGTATTGACTGAATCGAATTTATTGTGGCTAGATACGAGGCTTTCGGAGACCAATTCTCGTGGCAAGGGCATAGCAGAATAAAGAATTTCATGGTTTGAGGTAAGTAACAGTTCTAAATTTGATCCTGAGGGTATGAAACCCCGAAATATGTATTATATGATTGGTTTTGAGGTGACACACATGCTAGGTGACGGGCGTGTGAGCATGCACCGTAGGAATTTTGACTTGGTCAATTCCATGGAACTATGTATTTGAAAAATCTGTTGATATCCGTACATTTTTCCCAGTATTAGAGAAATTGATCTATGAATCATGTTTAAATCATATGTTTACATTGTTGGGACCCACAAAGGTCGTGTATTTGTGAAATTATTTGTTAAATTGATGTTTTGCACTCAGTCACAGTTCTATTTGCAAAATTTTACATCAGTCTCTCTTATTCATTTTGATGCATCATATCATTGTTGTTGGGCTGCTTATCATGTTTTCTGAGAGCCCGAGAGACTGGAGAGGTTGATGACTGAGTGAGGCCGATGGCCTAATTGTGAGGATATTTATGGATCGGGTTGCACGCTGCAGCATATTTTATTGATTTATGCCATGATTGGCTTGATATAGTGCTTGGGCTGAAGGAGCCCCTCCGGAGTCTGTACACATCCCCAGTGAGCGCATGTACCTACTGAGTGCGAGTGCCGAGTGTAAGTGTTGAGTGTCGAGTGATGAGTGACTGTGAGGAAAGAGTGACTGTGAGGTTGGAGTGAATGGGAGGACTGAGTGACTGTTGCTTTGAGACGATGCATTGATTTCATTATTTCTGCATTTCAGCTATCATATATCACTGATTTGGAAAAATTTCTAAAGAACATTCTCTTCTGTTTCAGTCGAAGTTGATATGAAATCACTATGGAGTTTTAAATGTTGAACTTGAAAGCATGCCTACCCTTTTATGTTGGAAAGTACTGTAATTGGACTTAGCTGAGAAGCTCGTCACTACTTTCAGTTCTTTATTTATTATTGTTACTTACTGAGTTAGTTGTACTCATACTACACCCTGCACTTCGTGTGTAAATCCAGGTGATCCCGAATACAGTGTGCGTTGATTATTTCACACAGTCAATTTTTCGGAGATTCAGAAGTAGCTGTCATGTTTTGCAGACCTTGTATCTCCTTCCCTATCCTCTTGTTTACTGTATTTGGTCTTAGACTGTTATATATCGTGTTTTTCAGACTTATAATATATAGATGCTCATGTACTCAGTGACACTGAGTTTTGGGAGTAAATTATATTCAGTATTGGTGGGATTTTTCCCCTTAAATTAATTATTATGTTTCCAATATTTAAAAGAAATTATGGATTATTGATGTTGTTGGCTTGCCTAGTATCGGGATAGGCGCCATCACGACAGGTGTAATTTTTGGGTCGTGACAAGTTGGTATCAGGGCCTAGGTTACATAGGTCTCACGAGTCATGAGCAGATTTAGTAGAGTCTTGTGGATCGGTACGGAGACGTCTGTACTTATCTTTGAGAGGCTGCCGAACCCTTAGGAAAATTTCACTTTCTTGTATTCTATCGTGCGAACTTGTTGATTCTAGAAAACTAAAAAAAAATTCTGTTATTCTATTCTCTCACAGGTGGTGAGGACACGTACTACCGGATCAGACGGTCAACCACCAGTTCCACCAGTTAGGGCCGCGAGAGGCCGGGGCCGAAGTGTCGCTCGTACAACAGTTGGAGCAGCACCTATAACACTACTAGTTTCTCCAGCTCAGGAGCAGATTCCAAATGTAGTTGAGCCGGCGGGACCCGCTCAGGCACCAGTTGTGCCCATTGAGATTCCAGGCCTACAGGTGTCACGACCCAAAATCCAACTAGTCTTGATGGCACCTAACACAACTCGCTAGGTAAGAAAATTAACAACTAACCGATTCCAATGAAATTAATAAGGAAATTAATTAAAAGAAAATATTTGAAACTGATACATTTTCCCAAGAACTGGTAGTATAAATCATGTGCTTCTAAGAATAAAATTTACAAAGCTGGTATGAACTAAATACATCATCTGTTCAAAATGTACATAAACAAATTTTTATTCTAAAGCTACCATGAATAAGAGGCAGCAATGAATGGAACGTAGGTACATCTTCAGATCTAGCTCCCGTCATGCACAACATCATTGACATCCAAAATCTGCATGCAAGGTGCAGAAGTGTAGTATGAGTACAACCGACCCCATGTACTCAATAAGTAACAAACCTAACCTTAGGTTGAATATGGCGATGAGCTTTTACCAAGGTCAGAGTCCAACTCCACTAACCAACAACAATTCATAACAACATAAAGCAAGTAATAAAAGAAGTAATTCAAAGATAAAATGCCCAGCTTAATCAGGATTTCTAAAAATAGTTCTGCCTTTTAAAGTGTATCAGTGGAAACCCAAGTCGTTTACCAAAGTTTCCAAAAATATGAGTAAGTTTGAAAAACAGTAATTCTCCCAAAATGCCTTTCAACAATAAATAAGATGTTTCATTGTCTTTCCAGATAGCCATTGTAAAATGCATCACTATGCCCATATGTCAATATGTGTGAGAAGTCACGAATGACGTGATGCCGTACCGCATGAAGAAAATACATCTCTATGCATGTATGTCATGTGTGCATGTCAATGCTATGTATCTCAGAGATGAACTCATGTACTCGCACTCTGAGAGTATTCAATCACTCAGTACTGTATATGGCCAATCTAGCCCCGGGAAGATCCATCCCAGTATATATACACATAATAACTGGCATCCAGTCACTCAGTAATGTACAGGGCCAATCCATCCCAGGAGAAAATCCATCCCCAAATATCAATGATTCAGATAAGATCTATGTCCAAGGAATATCCATCCCTCAATATAAATACTTCGGACAAGATCCATGTCCAGGGAAGATCCATCTCTCAATATAAATGCTTCGGACGAGATCCATGTCCAGGGAAGATCCATCCCTCAATATAAATGCTTCGGACAAGATCCATGTCCAGGGAAGATCCATCCCTCAATATAAATGCTTCGGACAAGATCCATGTCCAGGGAAGATCCATCCCTCAATATAAATCAACCGCGCTCACTAGGGGTGTGTGCAGACTCCGAAAGGGCTCCTTCAGCCGAAGCGCTATCTAAATCAGTATAAACACTGCGGCGTGCAGTCTGATCCCATAAATGTCAATCATTATCAGGCACTCGGCCTCACTCAGTCATCAATCTCTCTAGTCTCTCTCACAGGCTCACAGCGTCATGAAACTAGTCCGGAAATGATGATATTATGTATCAATAAATAACAACAGAGACTGAGATGTGATATGCATATGAATGCGTATGACTGAGTATGTAATGCAATGAAAGCAGATAACTCAACAGCAGAAATGACATCAGTGGGTCCCAACAGAATAAGCATGTAGCCTAGACATGACTTCTAACATGAATCACAGCTTGATAACTCTAGTACGTAGAGATTTCACGATTTCAGATAAGTTCAGGTAACTACATAGTACCACAGAAATAATAGAATCACAATTCACACGGTGCGCGCCCACACGCCTGTCACTTAGCATGTGTGTCACCTCAACACCAAACACATAACACGTATGGTTAGGGTTCATACCCTCAGTTCCAAGATTAGAAGAGTTACTTACCTCGAACAAGCCGAATTCAATGCCGAGCAAGCTAAACAATGCTCCAAAAATTCCATTATGTGCGTATCCACCTCCGAACGGCCCAAACCTCAATGATTTCTTAAAAATCCCTCGGCAAAAATTGCTACAAACCGAGCTTTCTTGATTCAGCTCTTTAGTGATATTAAAACCTCCAACTACTCTTACAACTTCAATCTACATCAACATAATTCAATTGGACCAGTATTAGTAAAACATTTCCAGATTTTTGGCCATTTAGGTATTTTATCAAACACCTAGAGTGCATAGTATTTTACTATCTCTAATAATGGAATTTCTTCATCCAATATTCCCCCCTTCCACCAATAAGAGATACTAAACTATCCTTTGTCTACAAATTGCCTTCTTTAGCACCATTGCAATCATCAATGAACTCACATCTACCCAATTGTTACTAATTAATTCATTACAAAATCTCTACAACATCCAATAATCTAGTTTAAGTATTTATGGCTTCCAAGCACCATCCAATAAGTGATAATGCTTATTTCTTGCTCATATATTCACTAACAATCCATGCTTATAGGTTTAAGAGTGAGAGATTACCTCTTGAAAATCAAATCTTGAAAGTCAACATTTGGGGTGTTCTTGAGATTTTGAAGAAATCCTATTGAATCCAATACAAAATCTTGTTGTAACTAGTGATTGAGAAGTGAAATTATCATAAAAATACTCTTAAAACTCACCTTAAGTGTGTATTGAAAGTCGTGGCCGGATGGGTGATGGAGAGAAAAACCCTAGTCTTGAAATCCTTTTATTCTTCTCTCTCCCCACTCATGTATTAATAGGACCATGTACAGTATTTTTCCACTGGTACTATCCTTGTGCTATAAGAATTTATCTCACTGGTTTGCAAAAATCGGATACAATATTTTTCCACTGGTGCTATCCCTGTGCTATAAGACTCTAGCTCACTAGTTTGCTAAAATTTTCAGCTTCCCTCCTGTGCTATAGCTGCGCTATGGTGAGATAGCTCACTGTATTTTCTTTAGTCTTATTGCTTTGAAATTAACATTCAAGAGTTCCCCATTATTACATCACTCAAAGATTAATAAATAATTATCCCCAAGTATCTAAATAACTTTATTCACTCTAGAAATTCTCATGTGGTTCGTGTCTAAATTAAATTGTATTCCTAAGCTCGAAATTTCTCGAATTAGCAATAACATTTTATGGGGACTAAGACACTCAAAAAGGCCAGCCAGGTCGTTACAACAGGAGGCTTTGACTCGATATTGAATGTTTGCACTGGCTTTGCTCAGGTGGTTTTGGCTCAGGCCGCACCAGCCACTTCTCAGGCCGGGGGACGTACTCACACCCCTATTACCGGTGCTCCAAAGCAGATAGTGCAGGGGCTTCAGATACCGGGGGCACTCCCAGCCCAACCGGTTGCAGCTGCTAAGGCCTCAGTAGTCCCTGTTTTGGAAGATGACGAGTAGAGGAGACTTGAGAGATTTGGAAGGCTTCGACCTCTGTCATTTAGCGATGCTGAGTCAGAGGATGCTGAGGGTTTTCTGGATAAGTGCCAGCAGATGCTTCGGACAGCAGGTATTCTGGAGACCAGTGGGGTCTCTTTCACTACTTTTTAGTTTTCTGGGCCTGCCTTCAGATGGTGGGAGGCATTTGAGAGGCGCATGCCAGTTGGTGCAGTACCACTTACATGGCAGGAGTTCTCGGTTCTCTTTTTGGAGAAGTTTGTGCCGTAGTCTCGTAGAGAGGAGCTGCGCAGACTGTTTGAGCAGTTACATCAAGATGGCATGTCCGCGATGCAATACGAAATGATATTTTTTGAGTTGGCTTGTCACACGGTTTGGTTGGTTCCCACTGAGAGGATTAGAAGGTTCATTGATGGTCTCACATATCAGTTGCGGTTACTTATGACTCGGGAGAGAGTATCGGGTACTACTTTTAATGAGGTAGTTGACACTGTTCGGCAGATAGAGGTGGTCCGTAGTCATGAACGTGGAGAGAGGGAGGCCAAGAGGCATCATGGACCAGTAATTTCAGCGGTGTTCCTTCAGGGTTCAGTTTTACCGCGATAGGGGTTGTATTTACAGATACGCTCAGACGGGTCGTCCAGTTCACCGTGGTGCATCATCCGGCCAGGGTTCATATAGTTCTCATCAGGGCCAGTCATCTCTCGGTGCCCTTCCAACCCAGAGTTCGTCCCGTGCCCCTTTAGTTCAGGGTTCATTTGCACCGGGCGCTTCTAGCAGTTATTCTAGTTCTCGGGGCCCGATTCAGTCCGCACCAACACCAGTACTGGGGAGCTGCTTTAAGTGCAGGTAATTTGGGCATATATGGAGATAGTGTCCTTGTCATTCGGGAGGTACAGTGCAACATAGAAGTCAGACTATGACTTCAGCACCAGTTGCTTCACCACCCGCCCAGCTAGCATATGATAGGGGTCAGTCAGTTATCGGTCGTGTGTTGTAACTATTGGGGGACTGGAGACTAGAGTGGATCTTTTATTGCTCAATATGGTTGATTTCTATGTAATTCTGGGTATGGATTGGTTTTATCCATGTCATGTTATTCTGGATTGTCACGCAAAAATCATGACATTGGCAATACCGGAGATGCCAAAGGTCGAATGGAGAGGGTCTCTAGATTATGTTCCCAACAGAGTAATTTCTTATTTGAAGGCCCAACTTATGGTGGGGAAGGGGTGTTTGTCATATTTGGTCTTTGTGAGAGATGTTGATGCGTATACTCCTACAACTGATTTAGTACCGGTAGTGCAAAATGTTTTGGATGTATTTCCTGTAGACCTATCGGGTATGCCACCCGACAGGGATATTGATTTCGGTATAGACTTGGTGTCGGGCACACAACTCAATTTTATTCCTCTGTATCTGATGGCACTAGTTGAACTGAAAGAATTGAAAGAGCAACTCCAAGAACTCCTTGAAAAGGGGTTTATTAGGCCTAGTGTGTCACCTTGGGGTGCACCTATTTTATTTGTGAAAAAGAAATATGGTACTATGCGGATGTGCATTGATTATAGGTAGTTGAACAAAGTTACAGTTAAGAATAAATATCCCTTGCCGCGTATTGATGACTTATTTGACCAGCTTCAAGGAGCGAGGGTGTTCACCAAAATTGATTTGAGATCGGGGTATCACCAGTTGAAAATCCGGGATTCAGATATTCTAAAGACGGCATTCAGGACTCGTTATGGCCACTATGAATTTCCTGTGATGTTGTTTGGGCTAACCAATGCCCCAACAACATTTATACACCTGATGAATAGTGTATTCTAGCTATATCTTGATTTATTTGTTGTAGTATTTATTGATGATATCCTGGTGTACACGTGTAACTAGGAGGAGCATGCACAACACTTGGGTGTTGTATTACAGAGGATAAGAGAGGAAAGACTGTATGCCAAATTCTCTAAGTGTGAGTTCTGGATTAGTTCGGTGGCATTCTTGGGACACATAGTGTCTAGTGAAGAAATTAAGGTGGATCCGAAGAAAATAGAGATAGTTCAGAGTTGGCCCAGACCATCTTCAGTTACCGAGATTCAAAGTTTTCTTGGCTTGGCCGGTTATTATCGTCACTTCGTAGAGGGTTTCTCGTCTATTGCATCGCCTATGACTAAATTGACCCAGAAAGGTGGTGCATTCAGGTGGTCAGATGAATATGAAGAGAGCTTTCAGAAGCTCAAGACAGCTTTGACTACAACTCTAGTATTGGTGTTGCCTACAAGTTCAGGGTCTTATACTGTACATTGTGACGCGTTGCGTATTGGTCTCGGTGCAGTATTGATGCAAGATAGTAAGGTGATGCCTATGCATCCAGACAGTTAAAGGTACAAAAGAAGAATTATCCGGTCCATGACCTTGAGTTAGCAGCTATTGTTCATGCCTTGAAAATTTGGCGGTATTACTTGTACGGTGTCCATTATAAGGTATATACTGATCATCGGAGTCTACAACATTTATTTAAACAGAAGGATCTTAATTTGCGGCAGCGGAGGTGGTTGGAGTTTCTTAAGGATTATGATATCACCATTCTCTATCATCCCGGAAAGGCCAATGTGGTGGCTGATGCCTTGAGTCGTAAGATGGAGAGTTTGGGCAGCTTAGCATACTTACCTGTAGCAGAGAGGCCTTTAGCCTTGGATGTTCAGGCCTTGGCCAACCAGTTTGTTAGATTGGATATTTTCGAGACAAGTCGAGTTTTGGCTTGTGTGGTTTCTCGGTCATATTTATATGATCGTATCAGAGAGCGCTAATATGACGATCCTCATCTGCTTGTCCTTAAGGACACAGTTCATCACGGTGATGCCAAGGAAATCACTATTAAAGATGACGGTGTATTATGGATGCAGGGCAGGCTATGTGTGCCTAATGTAGATGGGTTGCATGAGTTGATTCTCCAGGAAGCTCACAGTTCGCGGTACTCCATTCATCCAGGTGCTGCGAAGATGTATCACGATTTGAGGTAGCACTATTGGTGGAGGCGAATGAAGAAAGATATAGTTGGGTTTGTAGCTCGGTGTTTAAATTGTCAACAAGTGAAATACGAATATCATAGACCGGGCGGATTGCTTCAGAAACTTAAAATTTTAGAGTGGAAGTGGGAGCGTATTACCATGGACTTCGTAGTTGGGCTCCCACAGACTTTGAGAAAGTTTGATGTTGTTTAGGTGATCGTAGATTGGTTGACCAATTCCACACATTTCATTCGAGTTGGTACTACTTATTCTTCGGAGCGGTTGGCTGAGATTTATATCCGCAAGATTGTTCGCCTACACGGTGTGCCAGTGTCCATCATTTCAGATCGGGGCACACTGTTTACATCATAATTGTGGGCACACAGGTTCAGTTGAGTACAACATTTCACCCTCAGATGGACGGAAAGTCCGAGCGCACTATTCAAATATTGGGGGATATGCTACGTGCTTGTGTCATTGATTTTGGGAGTTCTTGAGATCGATTTCTGCCACTCGTGGAGTTTGCTTACAATAACAGCTACCAATTGAGCATTTAGATGGCTCCGTATGAGGCTTTATATGGGAGACGGTGTCGGTCTCCGGTGGGTTTGTTTGATCCGGGTGACACTAGACTATTGGGTACTGATTTGGTTAAGGATGCTTTGGAGAAGGTTAAATTGATTCAAGAGCGGCTTCGCATGGTGCAGTCTGGACAGAAGAGTTATGCCGACTGGAAGGTCCGTGATGTTGCTTACATGGTTGGGGAGAAGGTTCTGCTCAAGATTTCTCCCATGAAGGGTGTGTTGAGGTTCGGGAAGAGGGACAAGTTGAGACCTCAGTATATTGGGCCTTTTGTAATATTTACGAAGATTGGAGATGTGGCTTATGAACTTGCTTTGCCACCTAGTCTATCAGGTGTTCATCCAGTGTTCCATGTATCCATGCTCCGAAAGTATGTCGGGGATCCGTCTCATATTTTGGATTTCAGTACAGTGCAGTCTGACGGTAATTTGACTTATGATGTGGAGCCGGTGGCTATTTTAGACCGGCAGGTTTGGAAGTAGAAATCAAAGAACATAGCTTCAGTGAAGGTGCAGTGGAGAGGCCAGCCAGTCGGAGAAGCTACTTGGGAGACTGAGTGGGTT
Organism: Nicotiana tomentosiformis; assembly: GCF_000390325.3. Lineage (NCBI taxonomy): Eukaryota > Viridiplantae > Streptophyta > Magnoliopsida > Solanales > Solanaceae > Nicotiana > Nicotiana tomentosiformis. The sequence goes on from NC_090815.1 coordinate 39,690,656, forward strand.
ATACAGAGTAAATATCCACACCTCTTTGAGACTCCTGGTATAATTCTAAACCTGTTCGAGGACGAATGTTTGTTTAAGAGAGGGAGAATATACCGACCCGACCAGTCGTTTTGAGTATTACAACCCCGTTCCCCCATTTACTGCTCAAATTGTGATTTACGGTTGTTATTTGGCTTGCCGGGGGTAATTGGTTCGGGTCCGGTGAGGTTTTGTAATGATTTGGAACACTTAGTTCCAAGGTTTAGAATTTAAGTTGAAAAGGTTGACCGGATGTGGACTTATGTGTTACGACCCCGGAGAAATTTTGCTAAGGAAATTAAGGTTTTGTGGTGCCGAGGTAGATCAATTAGTACAAAGGTTATAGATGTGAGGCAAGATTTGAGGAAATCTGCCGCGGCTCAGACGTTTTGGGTTGAACAATGCACTTAAGAGTAAAGGAAAATTTTCGGCAGAAGAGGACATTTCTGCGGCCAACTATGTGGTCGCAGAATCACTCTGCGGACCGCATAATGGCCACAGAGTGAAGCAGATATGAGGCAAGATCAGAGGAAATCTGTGGTGCATTATGTGACCGCAGACCTGTTCTGCGGTGCATTATGCGACTGAAGAACAGGTATGCGGCCGCATAATCACCGCAGACCTAAACGGGTGACCTTCGTTTTTGGAGCTTCAATTATGCAGTCAGTTTGCGGACCGCATACATGTTATGCGATCGCAAATCTGCGTCGGGGCTTCAATTCTTTCTAATTTTTGACCCGACCCAACTTTGATTTATAGCCCTTGAAGCTCATTTTGGAGCAAAAATCTAACATTTTTAGAGAGAAGGGAGAGTGTTCTAGAGAGAGAAAGTGAAGACTTAGTCAATTGTTCATCAATTCTTGTTCAAGACTTGAAGATTTCACAAGGATCTTGCTAGGGCTTTAAAGAGGTAAGAATTTCTCCTCCCAATTCTTCAATTTTGATTTTTTGGGTAAAGATGGGTGAGTAAGATTATAATTCTTGGGTGTAAGAGTATTATTTATATGTATCAATAAGGTTTATGGAAAGATTGTTGAGCTCAAATGGGTAAAGATTGGGTTGAAAATGGTAGAAATCTTCAAAGACTTTAATTGAAGATTTGAGGGTCGAGTTGATATCGGAATTTGGTAAAATTTGCATGGTTAGACTCGTGGTGGGATGGGCGTTCATATTTTGTAACTTCTGTCGGGTTCCGAGATGTGGGCCCCACAGGCAATTTTTGAGTTAATTTCGGATTTTTATTGAAAAATTAGTATTTCCTTATGGATTTAACTACAATAATTGGTATTGACTGAATCGAATTTATTGTGGCTAGATACGAGGCTTTCGGAGACCAATTCTCGTGGCAAAGACATAGTAGAATAAAGAATTTCATGGTTTGATGTAAGTAACAGTTCTAAATTTGGTCTTGAGTGTATGAAACCCCGGAATATATATTATATGTTTGGTTTTAAGGTGACACACATGGTAGGTGACTGGCATGTGGGCGTGCACTATAGGAATTATGACTCGGTCAATTTCATGGAGCTATGTAGTTGAAAAATAAGTTGATATCCATACATTTTTTCCCGTATTGGAGAAATTGATCTATGAATCATGTTTAAATCATATGTTTACACTGTTGGGCCCACAGAGGTCATGTACTTGTGAAATTATTTGCTAAATTGTTGTTTTGCACTCAGTCACAGTTCTATTTGCACATATTTACCTTAGTCTCTCTTATTTATTATTGATGCATCATATAATTGTTGTTGGGCTGCTTATCATGATTTTTGAGAGCCCGAGAGACTGGAAAGGTTGATAACTGAGTGAGGCCGTGGGCCTAATTTTGAGTATATTTAAGGATCCGGCTGCACGCCGCAACATGTTTCATTGATTTATGCGATGATTGACTTGATATAGCTCTTGGGCTGAAGGAGCCCCTCCGGAGTCTGTACACACCCCCAGTGAGCGCAGGTACCTACTGAGTGCGAGTGTCGAGTGACTGTGAGGAATAAGTGACTATGAGGAAAGAGTGACTGTGAGGAAAGAGTGACTTTGAGGTTGGAGTGAATGGGCGGATTGAGTGATTGTTGCTCTGAGAGGATGCATTGATTTCATTATTGCTGCATTTCAGCTGTTATATATCATTGATTTGGAAAACTTTCTAAAAGACATTCTTTTCTGTTTCAGTCGAAGTTGATATGAAATTACCGTGGAGTTTTAAATGTTGAACTTGACAGCATGCCTACCCTTTTATGTTAGAAAGTACTGTAATTGGACTTAACTTAGAAGCTCGTCACTACTTTCAATTCTTTATTTATTATTGTTACTTACTGAGTTGGTTGTACTCATACTACACCCTGCACTTCGTGTGCATATCCAGGTGATCTCGGATATTGTGGGTGTTGATTAGTCACACAGTCGATTTTTTGGAGATTCAGAGGTAGCTGTCATGTTTCACAGACCTTGTCTCTCCTTTCCTATTTTCTTGTTTACTGTATTTGGTCTTAGACTGTTATAGATCGTATTTTCCAGACTTGTAATGTATAGATACTCATGTAGTCAATGACACCGGGTTTTGGGAGTAAAGTAAATTCAGTATTGGTGGGATTTTTCCCCTTAAATTAATTATTATGTTTCCCATATTTAAAAGAAATTGTGGATTATTGATGTTGTCGGCTTGCCTAGTATCGGGATAGGCGCAATCACGACAGGTGTGATTTTTGGGTCGTGACAATATCATGACTATAGAATTCTAATCTTTAATTGACTGTTTCCGTTGTTTTTACTAAACTTCTCCGCCTAGATTATATGTCTAAACTTCAAGCCTAATTTTCAATTGTTAGAAATCCTGTCTATAGGATGTTATTGCACACATAAGAACATTTTTTATGAGATTAACGTTGTTAGTACTATACCTTCAAAGCCGTCTTACTGACTAATTATGTAACTGTTAGAAACCATGCCTATAGGATATTAACGTCTGAGGAGCGCGCTTATAAAATCAGCATTAGTAATCTGGTAACTCATATCGCTTTATCATCTCACCAACAATTAAAAATCATAACAATAGGACTTGCGATGTTTTAACCTGCCTATAAGCTGCTTATATAATACTGGAATCCAGGATCATCTGGAAACCATGCCTATAGGACTTTAAATTTTGATTTTGAAATTATATATTTCCTGAACTACCCGCGTACATTTGTTATTTATGTGTGGAGGCTAACTTGGGCCTTTAATTGTCTTTACGTGAAGTCCTATCTGTTTTGAATGTCGACTAGTTTTATCATTTTGAGCAACCTAAGCTGAGTCTAGAACCGCCTAATAGTAGGTGCAAAGCCTCATGGACCATAGATATGGGATGGGTAGTGTACACTTAGGGTACGATTTAGAATTAAATTAGAGCGCCTTTAAGTAACAACCACATCATAGTAATTGGGTAGCAGGAAATGATAGTCTGTGCCCGCTGAATAATATGAGCAACCCCCACCTTAAGAGAGTTGCAAAATATTATTTATGGTGCACGGGGTGATCCTTTAGGCTAAAAAACATAGGACCCCCTTTCTTTATGTACTTGTTATTAACACTTAGTCATTTAACATAGATCAATGTGGATATTAACGTCTGAGGAGCGCGCTTATAAAATCAGCATTAGTAATCTGGTAACTCATATCGCTTTATCATCTCACCAACAATTAAAAATCATGCCAATAGGACTTGCGATGTTTTAACCTGCCTATAAGCTGCTTATATAATACTGGAATCCAGGATCATCTGGAAACCATGCCTATAGGACTTTAAATTTTGATTTTGAAATTATATATTTCCTGAACTACCCGCGTACATTTGTTATTTATGTGTGGAGGCTAACTTGGGCCTTTAATTGTCTTTACGTGAAGTCCTATCTGTTTTGAATGTCGACTAGTTTTATCATTTTGAGCAACCTAAGCTGAGTCTAGAACCGCCTAATAGTAGGTGCAAAGCCTCATGGACCATAGATATGGGATGGGTAGTGTACACTTAGGGTACGATTTAGAATTAAATTAGAGCGCCTTTAAGTAACAACCACATCATAGTAATTGGGTAGCAGGAAATGATAGTCTGTGCCCGCTGAATAATATGAGCAACCCCCACCTTAAGAGAGTTGCAAAATATTATTTATGGTGCACGGGGTGATCCTTTAGGCTAAAAAACATAGGACCCCCTTTCTTTATGTACTTGTTATTAACACTTAGTCATTTAACATAGATCAATGTGGTTGCATCCTTGTAGTCATTAATATCTGTACCGATTCTCATGTGTTATAATAAGTCTCTTCGACTTCTAAATTACCCTTTATTTATTTGATCACCTAGCCTTATTACATAATCCACATAGTTTAAAGTTTGGTCGGGACCCACAGTTGTGGACCTCAAAGAGTGCCTAACACCTTCTCTTTGAGGTAATTTGAGCCCTTACCCGATCTTTGGTAGCCTTGACTAGTCAAACAGAGTTATTTGCAAATAGGTGCCCTAATGCACCTTAAAATCATTAGGTGGCGACTCTTCTCTTTTAATTACCTTCCTTTAAAAGAGTTTTCACACGTCGAAACCCGCTTTCGTGAGAAAACAGGACGCGACAGCATGTCGAGTCTGCTGGGGACATACTTAGGCTCTCACCATAACGAACTTGACTTATGTGGATTAATTTCCTTCTTTGTTTTAAAATACTATGACATGCGCATCCCTTCCCTTCTTTTCCTTTATTCGCTCTGACATTGTGTGACCTCTCGCCATATCCTTAATCTTGTCAAAGACTGCTATATTATGACTCTCCTATCCCAATTTCTCTACCTTCTTAATTACATTCTCGCATATTTTCATGAGCTAAACTGACTTCTCTCTTTTGTCTTTTCTTTATTTTCTCTTCTTTTCATGTTCGTCTTTACTATGTTATTTATTGGTTTTTTATACTTTTATCATACAAATACTTGGCAATGTGCTATTATTCTTTGCATACTGCATGCTCTACATCATACTCCACTCGTGCTTATTATCAACATAGCATCGCTTGATGAGTGTCCGCGCTTTCCTGAAATCACTATTTTAAATTCAAAGGGCTTATTTGCGGCAGACTAGTCGATCGGCGGTGCAGTCGACGGTCCCGTGCCTTTTCCTCTCAAGTTGTCCACTTGAGAGTACTAGTCTAGACCCCTCTAGAAACCCCACTCCAATTTGAAATGTGCATGCATCATGCTAAACCTAGTATGGGTTGAAGCGTTATTAACGTAACGACGCTGTTAGATAAACCTTGTCCAAAGTCCAACGGGATTTCCATAATCCCAAAGGACACTATCATGTTATGTGCATTACTTGGATAAAGAATGCCAATATGTTGATCATTATTGCGTAAGTAGTTGAATCTGGAGGGGTTATAGGGCAAGATTCCTTATCTATTGGATGTGGGAACCTTATACAAAAATGCAGCTAACTCTTATTTGTTTGCAGAAAATGAAACACGAAATCCCCAGATTCGGTATTGTCCAGAGTATCCTACCTTTTCTACTTGACTGGTAGAAAGACCTTGCGCTTTGTGACAAGAATCATGTGAGGAGAGTACTTGGTGACCTGCCATCTTTGCTGAACATTCAACCAAATAGGGAATTGATCGAGGCTGCTACCATATTCTGGGATGAGAAACGAGTTGTTTTTCGATTCGACAATATAGAAATGACTCCTCTCTTAGAAGAAATAGGAGGTTTCACCAAGTTACCATGGGATAGTCCAGGACTTCTAGTACCAGAGAATCGCACTCCCCACAGTTTTCTGAAAATGTTGGGTTCTAAGAAGTAGGATGAACTGCTCTGTCTGAAGAAATCATACATCCCTGTTGAGTTTCTTTACGGGCGTTATGGGCATAGACAGTCATATCGTCTTTATCATGTTTAACTAGCCATTACTTCTTTAGGATGGGTGCATCGCCGGGTTTATGTTTTCATTATCTGCTTCCTGGGGTTGTTGATCTTTCCAATGAAAGGGGGAATAATTCATACTCGCTTAGCCATGGTCTCCAGGACCTTAATGGATGGTATCGAAGGACAAACTTATACTATTATCCCAATGATCTTAGCTGAGATGTACCGTGCTCTAGATCGGTACAAGCATGGGTTTGGACACTTTAAGGGTTGCAATCTATTGCTACAAGTCTGGCTACTGGAACACTTTCAGAGGGGTGAGTATCGTCAACTATCACCCAAAGAAAATGACGTTTATTCCAGATAGGTTTGCTAAGCCTTGAAATGCTGTAAGTTTGGTGTGTTTCTTTAGCAATATGACAGACAAGCAAGTGCATTGGATGTTTGAATGGTTTCCTAGTAGTGATTTCATCATCAGATCAAAAAGAACTACTCACATGGTACTGATTGGGCTGCGAGATATCTACCTTTATGCTCCTATAAGGTAATGAGATAAGCTGGAAGAAAATAAGTCATACCTCGGGTTTATAACATGGTCCAGTACAAGGCAGATTTCAAGGGAGATGTCATCCCGTTCAAGTTCGAAGCGCAAATCATTATGGAAGGAGAAACTATTGAGCCAGATAGGTATCACACCCGTCATATGTACTACAATCTATCATGGCTGGAAGACGATATAGCTGGGGACATCAAACCAGGAGTCAACCTGAAGGATAGGATCATAGATGAAGTAGATGAGGCACAAATGAAGTACAAGAGGCTATGCAAAAGGGTGTTCGAGTCCGAAGCTAAACATATCGAGTAGCACAAAGTGAACATGGAGGCGAAAAGGGAATGAAAGGAGATTGCCACTAAATCAACAGAAAGACTGGAATACCTAGAAAAATGACTGATGGAGCTAGAAGGGAACATGAGAAAGAGACTTTCGGATTGTCAAGGCATGGACGACGATGAAGAAGGAAAGATGGCAAAAGTTTACTTGTTGCTGGATATGCGTGATCTGGGAAACATGATTGATGCAGTCAAAAGAGCCAAGCATGGAGAAGCTCCTTCAGGGACCACGTAGATTAGGAGATGATGTTCTTTACTACTTTCTAGCTTAGATTAGATTTCGATGTAATAAGGATAAATAACATTAGTAACTTTATTTTATTATTGTCGATTTAGTAAAAGATTGTTTTGGCTCATTTTCGCATTAATGAAATGAAGCAAATGTTGGCACCAATTTTCTCCAAGTCTATGTGTCGCTTAGGCCTACCTCGGACACAATGAGGTCCCTAAATTAGGACGCCAATTATTGCATGACTTTTTGAAACATGTTTAAATATTGCGAACACTCTTTCATTTTACCTTAATGACTTGGTTACCTTTTGTTTTTTCCTTTCTTTCTGATTATTCCCATTCCCAAAGGTTGGTCCGTGCATAATGGCATCATCAGCATACCACACTAGATCCAGAGGTCCTCCACCTAGCGACCAGAAAGGCAAAAGTAAGGGCAAAGGGAAAATGGATGATTTAAGTAGTATCCGGAAAGATAATGCTACTATGGCAGAAAATGTTGGAACTTCAGATGGTAGAAGCACTCTGGGGTAGAATGAATTGGTCTTATATTTAGAGCAGAATATCCTGGAACTACAGGGTGAGCTTGAGCAGGTCCGAAATCTGGGAAACCTTTCCCTTACTCTCAATGTTCCCGACATCAACCAGCAAAACCCGACTGCCCATAACCAAACACCACAACAAAACACACAAAACCAGAATCCACCACCCATGGCTCCAAATCCTCCCGCATCACAACAGTATCATAATCCCGCACCTCCCCAGAACCTTAAACCACCACCAGTGCAATCCCCTCAACAATATCACCATCATCCAACTCAGTACCTACAAACCACTATATATCACACTCCCTAAAATGCACCATAACCTACTTTCGATCCCCAAAACTCGACCAATGATCAACTGTATACATACCCAAATCGACTGAGAAGGACCTTCTCATTAGAAACATGGCGGAGGAACTCAAGAAACTCACAGAGAGGGTCCAGAGTGTTGAAGGTGGGAAAGGTGTTGAAGGTCTGAATTACAAAGATCTGTGTATACAAACCTCCAAAGTTCGAAATGTTCGATGGCACTGGTGATCCGAAGGTGAATCTAAGAACATATTGCGACAAGCTTGTAGGAGTGGGTAAGAATGAACAAATCCACATGAAAATGTTTATGCAAAGCCTTACAAGAGACTCTTTGTCTTGGTATATCAATCAAAACCCGAAGAAGTGGGAAAATTGGATAAGTATGGCATCAGACTTCATGGATAGATTGAGGTTCAACACAGATAACGCGCTAGACGTTTCCTACATTCAAAACCTCAAGAAGAAATCGACAGAAACCTTCCGCAAGTATGCTACTCGTTGGAGATCAGAGGCCGCAATGGTAAGGCCAGTACTTGAAGAAGAACAAATCAACAAGTTCTTTGTTAGAGCTCAAGATCCGCAGTATTATGAAAGTTTGATGGTCATCGAGAATCACAAGTTCTCGGACATCATCAATCTTGGAGAGAGGATAGAAGAAGGGATCAAGAGTGCGATGGTAACTAATTTCGAGGCGCTGCAGGCCACGAATAAAGATTTGCAATCAGGAGGTATCTCAAAGAATAAAGAAGTGGGTGTTGTGATGGTAGCCCATGGCCCTAAGTCTCCCCTCACATACCAAAAACCTCCATCCACGTATCAATCCTCACCCCCAAAATACCAATACCCTTCCACCACCTACCATACCTATAACACTCAACCTGCATATTACCATTTAGCTCTACCTGCTCACCAAAGAAACCCAAATCCACGTCCAAAACTCGACCGCAGACCTCCTAGATAATATACCCCAATTGGTGAACCTATAGCCCAACTATATGAAAGACTGAAGGCCGCTAGTTACGTCACCCCTATTCTAGACGTTGTTGTGAAAAATCCTTCACAATGGATCAACCCTAACAAAACATGTGCTTATCATTGTGTCACAAAGGGTCATACCATTGAGGAATGCCGCACGTTGAAAGACAAGATTCAGATACTAATCGACACTAAGGTTATACAAGCAAAGAAAGTTCTACCGAACGTCCGCAACAACCCTCTCCCAGATCACATAGGTGAGGGAATGAACATGATTAAAAGTGATAAAGAGTGGGACCAGTAAGGGTCCATTGGACTCATTCGAGAGGGAGACGCTTCTAAAACATCTCCGGTCACCCTCATGCCAGTTGGGTACAAACCCATGCACCATTTGAATTTGAGATAGCTACACCTTTCACTATAATGGTAGCTTCCACACCATCTTACGAGCCTGATGCCGTCCCATAGGATTATGTTGCGGAAGTAAGAAGAAAGGAAAAAGCCAAAATGGAAGAAACAGGCGCCGCGCAAGGTATGACTAGAACTGGCAGAGTTTACACACCTGAGAATCTGGGAGGAACAAGAAAGAAAGATGCACCTAAACCGCCGGTTGTTGAGACTGGAACTGACAATCTTTGGAGGAATATACAAGTAAGAGAATACTCTATTGTTGACCACCTGAACAAGACCCCTGCTCATATATCCATCTTATCATTGCTGCAAAAATCAGACACGCACAAGAATGCTTTGATGAAGGTGTTAAGTGAAGCTTATGTACCCGCCGGCATCACTAATGGAGAGATGGCTAACATGGTCGGACAAGTATTAGAGAGTCACAAAATCACTTTCCACGAAGATGGGTTACGACCAGAATGACTCAGTCACAACAAGGCGTTGCACATCACAGTGCAATTTGAGGATAAGTTCATTGCCAGGGTCCTGATAGATGGAGGTTCGAGCCTGAACATATGCCCACTGACCACTCTGAAAAGATTAGGTAAAGGCCTGCATGAGATACGAATGGGAAGCATGAATGTGAAGGCATTTGACGGATCTCAAAGAGCCACTATCAGGGAAATCAACCTTGGTCTACAGATGGGTCCGACTTGGTTTGATGTTGAGTTCCAAGTGCTAGATATATTTGCTACTTACAACTTATTGTTGGGACGACCATGGAAACATGCAGCTGGGGCGGTGGCTTCTACTCTACACCAGGAAGTGAAGGTCAAATGGAATCATCAGGAGGTAATCATTCATGGAGACAGAAGTAACCTATCTATACCAACCACACCATTCCAGTCACAGCATTGAGTAAGTTGGGTGGGGAAACATATCACCGCATTGAGCGGGTGAATGCAATTGAAAAGGATCAATGGTGGAGAAAGAAGATAGAAAGCATATTGATGTGGACGGGATATGAACCAGGCAAGGGTCTTGGCAAAAAGCTACGAGGGATCACTAAACTCGTACAACCACAGTACCATGGCACGAACTTTGGACTCGAATATGAATACACTATGCAAGAGCATCAGGATTGGATGCCGCCATGGCATTCCGTCAAGCTAACATGATGTGGGGAACCGAAGAAGATGAGGTTTTGGCCTGTATGAGGAAGCTGTTTCTAGATGAAGAAGGCATGGACTGCAGTGCAATTGTTGAGGAGGAGGAGGAGGATCTTACTATTCAAACAATGGAAGAAGGAGTTATTCTCAAGAACTGGACCGTTGTACCATCCCGGGCTTGCCGAGTTCCTGGGTAGCCTGGTAAATTAGAATTACTCATTTTCAAATTGTTTTGAACATTTAAGAAATTTCTAGTAGTTTGTTTTGAAATAATTACTCGAGCTAGTGAGTCATATTTGTTGACATTTTAAAGTTTTATTAATGCATTATTGTTTTTCATATTTATTATTATCTTTCTACATTCTTTTCAGCATAATTATTACATATTCTGATGAACCTATGACTATGACATGTAATGAGATAACGCAACATAAGGATAGTGATTCAGAAGATCCGGAAGATGATGTAATACCGGAGGAAATTGTCAAAGAAGTAGAGAACTTTGAAAACAAACTGAGGTCTAATTTGGGGGAAACTGAGACCGTTAACTTAGGGGATTCTGAAACAGCCAAGAAAACTCGCATAAGCATCCATCTATCACCGATAGAAAAGGAAGAGTATATCAAGTTTCTAAAGGAGCATGCAGACATCTTCGCATGGTCCTACGACGATATGACTGGTTTAAGCACATCCATAGTAGCTCACAAGCTACCCACCAATCCTATGTGTCCGCCGGTAAAATAGAAGCTCAGAAAGTTCAATCTGAGTATGAGTTTGAAGATAAAAGAGGAGGTCACCAAGAAAATCAAAGCCAAGGTTCTCCGAGTGGTCGAATACCCAACCTGGTTAGCCAATATTGTGCCAGTTCCAAAAAAAGATGGGAAAGTTAGAGTATGTGTCAATTACTGAGATCGGAACAGAGCGAGTCCTAAGGATGATTTACCGCTGCCCAACATACACATACCAATTGACAACTGCGCCAAGAATCAATTTCAATACTTTGTCGACTGTTTCGCAGGATACCATCAGATTTGGATGGATAAAGAGGATGCCGAAAAGACCGCCTTTATCACACCATGGGGAAAATGTTGTTATAAAATGATGCCGTTTTGTTTGAAGAATGACGGGGCTACCTACATGAGGGCCATGATGACTATCTTCCACGATATGATACAAAGGGAAATAAAAGTGTACGTGGATGATATTATCATCAAATCTAAAAGGAATTTGGATCACACAGCAGACTTGAAGAGATTTTTCGACCGGCTTCGAAAATACAACTTGAAGTTGAATCCTGCAAAATGTTCCTTCGGAGTCCCTGCTAGAAAGTTGTTAGGTTTCATCGTCAGCCGCCGAGGTATTGAGTTAGACCTATCAAAAATCAAATCTATCTAAGATTTGTCATCGTCAAAGAATAAGAAAGATGCGATGAGTTTTCTAGGGCGCCTCAATTATATCAACCGTTTTATAGCACAATCAATGGTGATATATGAGCCAATCTTCAAAATGCTAAGGAAAAATGATGCAACAAGATGGACTGAAGAATGCCAGAAAGCCTTCGAGAAAATCAAGGAGTATTTATCTAAACCGCCAGTGTTGGTCCCACCAGAACCAGTAAGACCCCTGCTGCTTTATCTGTCTATGTTGGATGGGGCCTTTGGTTGCATTCTAGGACAACATGATGAAACTAGAAGGAAGGAAAAGGCGATATATTATTTGAGCAAGAAGTTCACACCTTACAAAACTCGGTACCCTTTGTTGGAATGTACCTGCTGCGCTTTGACATGGATAGCACAGAAGTTGAGACATTATTTCTATGGGTACACCACATATCTCATATCAAGGATGGATTTGCTAAAATACATCTTTCAGAAACCCATGCCTACGAGTAAGTTAGCAAAGTGGCAAATATTGCTGAGTGAGTTCGACATCGTCTATATAACTCATAAGGCAGTCAAAGGGAAAGCATTTGCGCATCACTTGGTAGAAAATCTCGTAGACGGAGAATACGAACCATTAAAAATATATTTTCCCGACGATGAGGTATCGTTTATAGGAGAAGATATTACCGAGGCATACGACGGTTGGAGGATGTTCTTCGACGGAGCAGAAAACTTCAAAGGATTGGGTATCGGAGATGTCTTAGTGTCAGAAACCGGTCAACACTACTCGATATCCGTAAAACTCGGGTTCCCGTGCACCAACAATATGGCAAAATACGAGGCCTGCATCTTGGGACTCAGACTGGCCGTCAACCTGAACCTTCAGGAGTTGGTGGTAATTAGAGATTCTAATTTATTGGTATATCAGGTACTACGAGAATGGGCTACTAAGAATACCAAAATACTGCCATATATGCATTGTGTACAGGAGCTGATCAAGAGGTTCACAAAGATAGAATTCAAACATGTTCCAAGGATTCAGAATGCGTTCGCAGATGCGTTAGCCACTTTTTCTTCCATGATACAACACCTAGACAAGAATCTCATTGATCCTGTACCAATAGGAATTTATAAGCAGCCAGCTTATTGTGCACATGTTGAAGAAGAGACTGACAGAAATCCGTGGTTCCACGACATCAAGGAGTACTTAGAAAAGGAAGAATATCCAGAACACGCTACACACACTCAGAAGCGCACACTTCGAAGATTGGCCAACCACTTCTTTCAAAGCAGAGGAATTCTATATAGAACTCCCGACTTGGGATTACTGTGATGTGTCTATGCCAAGGAGGCATCTAGATTGCTCGATGAAATACATGCCGAAACTTGTGGACCTCACATGAATGGTTTAGTTTTGGCCAAGAAGATATTAAGAGCAGGGTATTTCTAGATGACTATAGAAACAGACTGCATCAAATATCTTCAAAGGTGTCACCAATGCTAGATACATGCTGATATGATACGAGTGCCGCCCAACGAACTCAATGTAACTAGTTCGCCCTGGCCTTTCTCTGCTTGAGGTATGGATGGCATTGGACCAATTAAACCTGTTGCTTCAAACGAACATATGTTCATTCTGGTGGCTATAGACTACTTCACAAAATGGGTTAAAATCGCATCCTATAAGGCTGTAACTAAGAAGGTCATAGCAGATTTTGTCCAGGATCGCATCGTCTGTCGATTTGGAGTACCTGAATCAATCATCACTGACAATGTCTCTAATATCAACAATGATCTGATGAAAGCCATGTGTAAAACATTCAAGATCAAGCATCGAAAGTCCACAACATACCGACCACAAATGAATGGAGTCGTAGAAGCCGCCAATAAGAACATCAAGAAAATATTGAGGAAAATGGTGGACAACTACAAGCGATGGCATACAAAGCTATCATTTGCTTTACTCGGGTATTGAACCATAGTTTGTACATCAAATGGGGAAACTCCATATCTACTGGTTTACGGTACTGAAGCCGTTATTCCCGCCGAAGTGGAGATCCCTTCCTTAAGAATCATACAGGAAGCTGAGCTCGGCGACGCAGAATGGGCACGGAATCTGTATAAACACTTAGCTCTCATTGATGGAAAAAGAATGAACGCAGTGTGTCACTATCAACTCTACTAGAATATAATGGTAAGAGCTTTCAATAAAAAGGTTAGGCAAGGCAATTTACACCGGGACAATTGGTACTAAAACGGATCTTCCCACATCAGGATGAAGCAAAAGGGAAATTATAACCCAACTAGCAAGGCTCTTACATGGTTCACCGAGTATTAACAGGAGGAGCACTTATACTTGCAGAAATAGATGGGGAGATTTGGCCAAAACCCATCAATTCGGACGCAGTCAAGAGATACTATGTTTAAGACTATGTTTACGCTTTCTATTTGATGTAATTGAACTACACTTGACCTGGTTCCCATTTAAGAGGGGATACATAGGCAGCCCTGTGGGTTTGGTCACATCATAATTAAATCTACATTCCCCCCTATGGTCATAAACTGGGGCATGAACTCGAGTTTGCCCGATCTCATCATGTTTGGAATCCCCAAGGAATGTATCGCCAGAAGTATGCATTTAAACTGGGGCAGAATTTTGAGGAGGGTCCTCAAAATTTCGAGTCAAGGAGGTTGTAATGTCTCAAAAGCGTGTCATAATCATCAATTCAACAAATTATTTGTCGTCATGCATTATCACATATTTCGAACAACTACATTTTTATTAACAATTTATCAAATGCATGTTTTTCGAAAATGTTATTTTTATAGTAACCAGACGTTACCCGGGGTGACTCAAGCAGGACCTCCAGACAAGAGCAAAGGAAAAGCAAGGAATCGAGAGCACGAACCAAACTTTCCCCACGCAAAATTCATGATTTTTCTTTGGATGTAGGAACGTCCGCAAATACATACACACAGCAAGATCAATATTTTCACACCGACAAAAGTCGCCAAACGCAAACACACCAAGATAAGAAATGATTTATCCTCTCGCATTTAGTCATTTATTTTCTCACATAGGGCTAAGCATTGCACTCATTATTGCATAAGGCTAAGCACGGCCTTCCTTTGCATGACACTAAACAGTTTCTCTACTCCTTGCATAGGGCTAAACATTGCCCTTACCTTGCATGAGGCTAAGCACTGCCTTCGCTATTGCATAAGGCTAAGCATTGCCTTTCCTTGCATGAGACTAAGCATTGTCATCATTCCTTCCATGAGGCTAAGCACTGCCTCCACCCAGCATAAGGCTAAGCACTTCCTTTCCTTGCATGAGACTAAGTACTGTCTCCATTCCTTGCATGAGTCTAAGCACTGCCTCCACACTGCATAAGGCTAAGTACTGCCTTTCCTTGCATGAGACTAAGAATTATCTCCATTCCCTACATGAAGCTAAGCACTGCCTCCATACTACATAAGGCTAAGCACTGCCTTTCCATGCAGAGACTAGGCACTGTCTCCATTCCTTGCATGAGGCTAAGCACTGCCTCCACACTGCATAAGGCTAAGCACTATCTTTCCTTGCATGAGGCTAAGCACTGCCTCCATACTACATAAGGCTAAGCAATGCCTCCACACCGCATAAGGCTAAGCATTGCCTTTCTTTACATGAGACTAAGAATTGTCTTTATTCCTCGCATGAGGCTAAGCACTACCTCCATACTACATAATGCTAAGCACTGCCTTTCCATGCATGAGACTAAGCACCACCTCCATTCTCTGAATAAGGCTAAGCACTGCCTCCACAATGCATAAGGCTAATCACTTCCTCACCATTGCATAAGGCTAAGCACTACCTTTCCTTGCAAGAGATTAAGCATTGTCTCCACTTTTTGCATCGGGTTAAAACACTGCCCTCATCACATACGAGACTAAGCCTTGTCTCATCTCGTTCTCACATATGACTGAGCGTCACATGTTTCCTTTATCAAGCAATCGATATTAACACATACTTGCATTTTATGGTCTGAAATATCGCCACATTGTCCGAAGGAGTCATAGTCCAAAGGCACCATCATCATAGACTAAAGACATCATGCCATAGCCTGAGGATCTCTCGAAATTGCATATCATTATTCAAAGGCGTCATAGTCCGGGGGAACCATCATCATGGCCCGAGGACACCATTTCATGGCATGCGAATCCCTTATCATACGCTTCATGGCCCAGGACGTCATGGTCTAAGGACATCATCCTCATCGTCCAAAGACAACTCTCATGGTCCAAAGGAAATTTGCATCATGTTTACATTATACAATAACCCCATATATTCATGTGCATCAAGTTTTAAGTTTTGTAGGTGACTCGGAAGGTAACCGTTCTACAAACAGGAGCAATTCTCGCTCTGGTTTCCGTTCACAACGTTCACATCCTTTGACTATCTTAAACGTAGTCTACAGTCAGCAATTGTTTACTCTTTGTCCCGTAACTGCCAAAATATTTACCTCAAATATTTGCAACATTTAAATTTTCATTCATAGCTCCACCTGAAATTATCCGTCACTTATGACACTGTCCCATCCAAAAGATCCTTTTTCGAAACACACAACTACTCTTATAACAAGTCCATCAGTTTTTTTCGCCGTTGGATCCAGAACTACACACGGCCTGATTCCCGTAACACCGGGAATATGTAGGCAACTCAAGAATCAGGGTTCAACCCCCATTATTTCTGAAAACACATCATTCCTCACTCACTTCAGACAAAATTGGTCATCATTTTCTTTACCCGACAACTCTTTCATCATTTTCGGGTAAAGATGGGCAGTTATTGATACCCAATTTTTTCCTCATATTTTCATAAATGTCATTCCTGCACCATCATCAATTTACAAAGAGTCATACAAGTGTTTTCTATAATCTTGCATAATTTTTAAAGCTTTATAATTGATTTTCTTGCATTTAAATTACTTGAATATTTATTAATTACCCTTTCAAATTATTTTGCGATGACTTAATCATCTAAATTTATTATTTCCACATATAGGTTTCATAATATTTTAACCTCATTTTATATAGTTATATTTGTATTTTTAGGCTATTGACACAATTTTGCAATAATAGCCCATATGCTATGCATAATTATATTTTTTCACATTATTTGTGTCAAATAGCATCTTTATATTTTTATAATGTTAAGCTATTATTTTTTAAACACTTTACTGCATAAGTAATATTTATTATGTGTTAATTATTTTTATAAATTAGTTTTTTGATAACTTGCCCCAGCTTTAAAATGAATTTTAGACCAAAATAGGCGGCACATATACCCTAAAACCCTTGGCCCAATTCCATCAGACCCAGACCTAACGACCATTTAGAAAACCCGGTCGGTACCCGTTTAAATGACCCGCTCCGCTTCTCTTCTAATCCTGGCCGTTGATCTCAAATGATCAACGGCCCACAACCATTCTCCCATTTTAATTACCCGCCCCAACCCTAATCCTACCATTTCACTCTGCCCAGTCGCCCCTAAATGCTCTCCTCTCCTCTCACACTAAACCCTAGCCGCCTCACCCAAATCCTAGCATGTACCCAAGAGAATATGGAGATATTCCATATTTCCTTACCTTTTTCTGTACTCACGGCGTTTCTTTCCCGTTTTCTTAACATTACTCGTTTGGTACTGAGTTATTTATGGAAGCACATCAACAGACGTTCGTTTGACTCCGATTCTATATTATTTCCATGTTCTTGACTTGATACATTCACTACCAGGTTATATGGGTTCGATTTACCAAGATGTTATGCATATATGTTATGCATAATTATATTTTGTTTCACATTATTTGTGCCAAATAGCATCTTTATATTTTTATAATATTAAACTATTATTTTCAAACACTTACTGTATACAAATATTTTATTGTGTGTTAATTACTTTTTATAAATTAATTTTTGATAAATTGTGTGTATTTAAATTATAGCCCAACTTTAAAATGAATTTCAGACCAAAATAGGCAACCTAGATATCCTAAAAACCTTGGCCCAGTTCCCTCAGGCCCAGAACAAACGACCATTTAGCAAACTCGATCGGTACCCATTTAACCGACCCGCCCTGCTTCTCTACTAATCATGGCCGTTGATCTCAAATGATCAACGACCCACAACCATTCTCCCATTTTAATTACCCGCCCCAACCCTAATCCTAACATTTTACTCTGCCCAGCCGCCCCTAAACGCTCTCCGCTCCTTTCATACTAAACCCTAGCCGCATCACACGAATCCTAGCATGTACCTAAGAGAATATGAAGATCTTCCATATTTCCTTTCCTTTTTCTGCACTCACAGCGTTTCTTTCCCGTTTTCTTGACATTACTCGTTTGGTACTGAGTTATTTATGGAAGCTCATCAAGAGACATTCGTTTGACTCCGATTCTGTATTATTTCCATATTCTTGACTTGATACATTCACAACCAGGTTATATGGGTTCGATTTACGAAGATCCTCGGCCAATCTTTTATTTTCATCGAGCTAAGGTATGAAATTTCAATTTTTCTTCTTTACCGGTTCTATTACTGATTGCATGTGATATTCTTTTTTTATTTTGTGATTGATTAATTATTTTTCCTGTTTTCTTGTTCGATTTCCACCACTCTATAACCCCTCCCTAATTTCCCTTTTGGGAGACTTTAATCACCTTAAGAACTACTACTCTCGTACTCCTTCACTCTATATTGTTCTGGACTTTGGCTCTTGGCCGGCTGAAAGCCAAGGCCACCGGAATTTAACTAATTAACCTTTTTTGGTGTGAGCACTGCCCGGAGTTCATCTGAAATCCTTGGGAACTCTGACCCACTAAGACTTTAGGTTCTACTGCTCTTTGTTAATGTTTGGAGTACTGTTGAGATTGTTCTTCTTGTTTATCTATTTATCAATTGGTAACTAGTAAGTTCCTTGGCCTTCGCAATTTCATTCTCTTTCGTTTATGTTCATATTCTATATACTCATGCCACTAAAAATTTTGTGAATCAATATGTTCTTATGCATCTCTGTTTGCAGCCGTATTAGCCCTGAAATTGTTCTGTGACTCTAAACGTTTCTAGCATTTGAACTTGCCTATTACATGTGTTTAATATGAATAATTTTTGGCTCTCTTAAGCTCGTTAATCTAGTGTGTTTGTACCTGAATACTTATATCTGCTGTCTGGCATGAGTTTACTTTCCTACCTTGTTCTAAACTCTTGTGATTAAATCAATTCATGCCCGGAATGTGTTCTAATCCCTATGGAATCATTCATATGTATCTTGTTATCTTCTTTAATGATCATGTAATTTTTTGATGTCATCACTACCTGAATCTCTAAAAATAGCATGCCATATTTTCTGTAATTCCATTGTGTGATCTGCTCGACTCTATGTTGCTAAGTGCTGCCCAGGGATTTTTAGTGTCAATTTCAATGTTCAACATCTCCCTATATATGATCAATTAGCAATAGGATTAATAATTACCTATCCTATTAACTAAAGGTTGATACTTTCATCCATCATAAATCCTAATGTCTGTTTGTCTTGTTAGCTTAAGGTTGACATACTATTTACCTGCTATGAGTTCGTAAAAACTTATGTTGCAGTTAGTGTCATCTTGTTAAATATCATGATCAACTAAGTAGGTTTGCCAAATTATGCAAGGCTTTCCTGTTAGAACTTTCATAGGAAAATTTTATTTCACCTTTTTCATGTGTATGATTCTGCTTGGGCTGTCGTATGCAATTCTTTGAGTTGGTTCTATTTTGAAACAATGTTTGTACTGGTTTGGTGGTACCTTATCTTGCCCTTGTTAATCTTGTTTTTCTGAAATTACTTGCTCGTATGTGTTTTTGGTGCCTGTCAACTTAGCATGGCCCTGTATATTGGTTGAAACTACAGTTCTTTCAGTTGTGAAAATTATGTATTTAAAGTACTCTGATGTGTAGTTCTATTGCTTGCATGGCTAATATGGTATCTATTAGCTTAATTACTGGGATTGTTTGGGCAAGGTATATTGGGCCTGCCTTTAGTATTTTGGGGGTCCGGAGCACACTGTTTGCGCCTGGAATATGGGCATGTCCAAATTTTAAGCCATTTGAAGGCCCAGATGTATCGCTGGGTTATTTTACATTTATGATTAGGCATGTATTTATTTCATTTTGGACATGTAATAATTTGCAATAACGAATAGTGGAGAGATTAATGAAAAGGGTCTGAGGTATTCTAATATTTTTATGAAAGGGTAAAAAACATGCCTATAGGGTCTGTGTGTTATATTTGCTATTTTGTTCAGCATTCCTTGTTTGTTATTCCGTTTGGTATGTTTCACACTAATAGAAATCATGCCTATAGGAATCATACGCACCTCACTTGTACAGTGTTCAAACACGTTAGTCTAAGTACCTACCATGCTCATTTCTATGTTACTACTATACATTTAGACAGCATGCCTATAGGATTATAACATATGCTTTGTTAACCTAGATACCATGTCTATAAGATTTCAAATAATCAATTGGTCAATTACTTCTATTGCTTTAGTGTATCGCCCATCTAGATATTATGACAATAGAATTCTAATATTTAATCGACTATTTCCGTTGTTTTCACTACATTGCCCCACATAGATGATACGTCTACAGGAATAAAGTGTTATAAAATCAAGCCTAATTATTAATTGTTAGAAATTCTGCCTATAGGATGTTATTGCATGCATAACAACATTGGTTGTGAGATCAACGTTGTTAGTACTAGACTCTCAAAGATGTCTCACTACCTAATTATGTAACTGTTAGAAACTATGCCTATAGGACATTAACGTCTGAGGACCGCGCTTATAAAATCAGCATTAGTAATCTGGTAACTCATATCGCTTTATTGTCTCACCAACAATAAGAAATCATGCCTATAGGACTTGCGATGTTTTAACCTGCCTATATATAATACTGGAATCTAGAATCACCTAAAAACCATGCCTATAGGACTTTAAATTTTGATTCTAAAACTATATATTGCCTGAACTGCACGCGTGCATTTGTTGTTTATATATAGAGGCTAACTTGGGCATTTAATTGTGTTTACATGAAGTTCTATCTGTTTTGAATGTTGCCTAGTTTTATAATTTTGAGCAACCTAAGTTGAGTCTAGAACCACCTAATAGTAGGTCCAAAGCCTCCTGGACCATAGGTATGGGACGGGTAGTGCACGCATAGGGTACAATTTAGAATTGAATTAGAGTGCCTTTAAGTAACAACTTCAACAAAGTAATTGGGTAGCATGAGATGATAGTCTGTGCCCGCTGAATAATATGAGCAACCCCTACTTTAAGGGAGTTGCGGAATATTATTTATGTTGCACGGGGTGATCCTTTATGCTAAAAAACTTAGGATCCCCCTTTCTTTATGTACTTGTTATTTACACTTAGTCATTTAACATAGATCAATGTGGTTGTATCCGTGTAGTCATTAAGATTTGTACCGATTCTCAGGTGTTATATTAAGACTCTTCGACTTCTAAATTCCCCTTTATTTATTTGATCACCTAGCCTTATTATATAATCCATATAGTTTAAAGTTCGGCCGGGACCCACAGTTGTGGACCTCGAAGAGTGCGTAACACCTTCTCTTTGAGGTAACTTGAGCCCTTACCCAATCTTTGGTGGCGTTGACTAGTCAAACAGAGTTATTTGTAAATAGGTACCCTAACACTAATCGTTAGGTGGCGACTCTTCTCTTTTAATGACCTTCCTTTAAAAGAGTTGCCACACAACGAAACCCGGTTTCGCAAAAAAAAAGGGCGCGACACCATTCATATAATCTAATGGCTTAAAATTAATATTCCTCAACGAAAATAAATTAAATTCTTTAACAATGAATATGATTCTAAATTATTTATACCGTATCATTATGATAAATCTTAAGGAGTTTCATCATTTGAGCTAGATAACTTTCTTAACTTTACAAGATTTAGTTTTCAATTCAAACTTATAACGAAAATTTAGATGATATTCTTTTTAATTTAAAATATTTATTTCTGACTTTAAATTGAATAATATGTCTTAAAATTATATTCGTTGACAATGTAAATGATGCTAATATAATTTTTACCATATCATTATAATAAATCTTAAGAAGTTCTATCATCCGAGATAACTTCCTTAACCTTCACATATTTAGTTTTCAATTCAAATTTATTGCTTAAATTTGAAGGTATTTTTGTATTTGAAATATTTATTTTTAAATTTATATTAAATATTATTACAACTAATAGTTAACATGTCTTAAAATTGCCAAGTGACTTTTTTCTAGGCTATCACTTAGCTTAATGTGGTGCCTTTTTCTTTGGCATTTAATAATATACAGATTTATAATGTATTGAAATGCGTGATAAAATAGAAAGAGTAGTTCTATTTTTATTAGAAATCTAAATTTTTTTATTAATTAAATGATGATTATTTAAATCGTCACTAAATATTAGGTTTTATTTTATAGATATTTAAATTTAAAAATAATAACCAATAATTAATTATTAATTAATTATGTCATATAGCATTTTTCTAGGCTGTCACTCGGCTTAATGTGGTGTATTTTTCTTTGGCTTTTAATAATACAAGATAGTTCACGTAACGATCCGACCGGTCGTTTTGAGCTCTAGCACGTCGTTCAGCAGTTTGAGGTCTTAAGTAGTTTCACTTCAGGTATTATGACTTGCACGTGTGGTCGTAATTTAATTTCGAGAAGTTCGGGATTGATTTGGAAAGAAAATTCTAATTTCGGAAGCTTTAAGTTGGAAGAATTGGCTAAGATTCGACTGTTGAGTAAACGACCTTAGAATCGGGATTTGAAGGTTCCAATAGGTTCGTATGATAATTTTGAATTTGGGCGTATGTTCGGGTTGAGTATCGGATCACCCGGGAGCATTTCAGCGCTTATTACAGAAGGTTGGCATTTTAAAGGTTTAAGAATTATATAAGTTTAGTTTGAAGTGTATTTTAATGTTATCGATGTCCGTTTGAGGTTCCAAGCCTTGAAATAGCTTTGTTATGTCATTTGTGACTCATATGCGGAATTTGAACTCATTCCGGATTGATTTGATACGTTTTGGCATAGGATATAGAATTTGGAAATTTGAAAATTTATAAGTTTGATTCGAGGCGCGATTCATGATTTGATGTTGTTTGACATTGTTTAAGTCATCGACTAAGTTCGTATTGCATTTTGGGACGTGTTGGTATTTTTTGTTAAGGTCCCGACAGCCTAGGGTGGATTCCGGATGGTTAACGGATTGATTTTTTGGACTTAAGAAATGCTGAAGCTGAGCAGCAGCTGGTGTGATCGCTTTTGCGATGTCTTGGTCGCAGAAGCGAGGTCGAGCTCACAGAAGCGAAATGGGAAGGGACTGGCAGTGGCCACAGGTGCAAAGATTTTCCCGCATCTGCGTGACCGCAGAAGCGGTAGGGAGTCACACAGGCTGGAGGCGCATCTGCGAGGTTTGTGCTGCACTTGCGGGACTGGAGAAGCGGATTCTTGGTCGCAGGTGTGACTCCGGAGAGCGGAGTCTTGTTCGCTGGTGCGAAGGCAGGGGGGCCGAAGGGTGACCACATAAGCAGTATTTTGGCCGCACCTACCCAACCGCAGAAGCGGTCAAGTGGCCGCAAGTGCGAGACGTCGCTAGGCAGTGTGTTCTTTTAAGAACGGAATTTGGCCCATTTTCTTTCCTTTTCACTTTGTTGGGGCGACTTTGGGGAGCTTCAAGGGGAGAGTTTCATCAAGCAATACAAGGTAAGTGATTCTCACCTATTACAAGTTAAATACATGGTTTGTATATGGATTTAAGCATGAATATTAGTAAAAATTTTGAATTTTGGTAAAAAATTTAGAAATTGGCATTTTGAATTTTGACCACGAAATTGGACAAGAAATTAGGAAAAAATCATATATTTGCGTTCGTGGTATTATGGGTAAGGTTTATCTTCAAAAATTTTTGGAATCCACGCACGTGGGCCCGAGGGTTGATTTTATCGACTCTTCGAGCGGAGTTGAGGATTGTTATTAATTGATTAATTATGGGTATTAGAATATATTTTGGTAGGCTTGCACATTGTTTGAATAGTTTTGGATCGACAGGCATTGGTTTGAGGTGTTAGAGAGGCTTTGGAGCTGGTTATGCAACTTTGGAGCGAGGTAAGTCTCCTGTCTAACTCTGTGAGAGGGAAACTACCCCTAGGTGATGTATTCGTTATGTGCTACTTGTTGTGGGGGCTATGTACGCACGAGGTGACGAGAGTCCGTACGTATCTAGATTCATGTTATGTTCGGGTAGACTTAGGTTCCCGCCATGCTATAACTGTAGTATATGAGTTGTCTCTTGCCTGTTACATTCCTTTAATTTACATTACGACTTGAGACTAGACTTGCGTAGAGTGATAGACTTGCTATTGTAGAGATTTAATGGACTTCATGATAAGCCGCAGAGTAATTGTACTCTCCTTACGAAATTCTCACGCGTTATGCGTTCTCATCGAAAAGTTTCCTTAAAATCTATAACTCACACATCTATTCGTGAGTGTGGTCAAGGACCCGTCAAAGCTTCTTATTCTAACTCACATGTACTCATGCTACACTTGCTACAGAGGCGCGGCTATTGCGGAGACTTTACCGTGAGTTGCATTTCATGTTACGATCCGCAACCTACAGAGTCTCCATCAAATAATATGAATCTGCAAAACCCAGTACGTGCAAGATATAATGAATAATTTTCACAAAGCAATGTCATATTGAATAATTGCACCTTGAAATTTATGGGCTTTTATGAAATGCATAACAACAAGATGAATTTTTTGGAAATCACTATTGTTTAGTGGCTATTAACTTCCTATAGCTAGCATATACATAATTACTTTCTATTGTCACGATCTCAATTTCCCTCTGTAGGATGTCGTGATGACACCTTTTCTCTAAGAATAGGTAAGTCTAACAATTTACGGAATAACTTAATATAAAACTGAACTCAGATCTCAACACATGAAATATAAATAGAAAACTGCGATTCAAATAACTACAATACCCAAAACCCAGTAGAAATAAGTCGCAAACTTCTAAGAGAAAATAGTAAGCGTCTCTATACATCAGAGTCTAAAGAGAATAAGGAAAACAACATAATAAGGATAGAGGGGGACTCCAAGGTCTGCGAACGCTAGCAAATATACCTTGAAGTCTCTACGTACAATCCAGCTCACTGGTATCTGGTCTGGTAAGATGAATCTGGATCTGCACAAAAAGATGTGAAGAAGTGTCGTATGAGTACACCACAACGGTACCCAGTAAGTTCCAAGCCTAACCTCGGTAATGTCGTGACGAGGTGAGGTCGAGATAGAAAATATAACAACACAATGAAGTGACTGAGAAATGAACAACGAGAAATTACAGAAAAAGTAACAGCACATCAATAGAGGAAAATAACAGGACGCTCCCGAGGTATCGCCTTATAACCCCAAATGTAAATACACAATAGGGGGATCTCCCGAGGTACCACATCGTAGTCCCAAAAGTAAATATATAATAGGGGGATCTCCCGAGGTACCGCCTCGTAGTCCCAAAAGTAAATATGCAATTCATAAATTATGGAACAACGAATTTACGGCAAGGAATCCTACAGTTAAAGACTGAATACAAGATCACGGAAGCAAGTAGTTCAACTAAGTATGTTGCAAAAATTTTAAGTAAAGGTTATGACACGTAGAAATGCGATACTAGGCTAACATGATAGCTAGAAATGCTAAGGCAACTCAGTTAAGGAATTTAAAAGAAATCTACTCAGCAAGAACCGGAATTTCCATATCTACCCCGTATACATACTCGTCACCTCGCATACACGGCGCTCACATATCACAAATTATTATACTAGTACCAAATCCTAAGGGAGATTTCCCCCACATAAGGTTAGATAAGTCACTTAACTCGAACCAAGCTCATTCAGTCAATAAGAATGCCTTTCCCTCAATTTTCCTACTCCGAACGGCTCGAATCTAGCCAAAACAATTACATACTATAAATATAACTATAAGAAACTAATTTAAATAATGAAACTACGACTTTAGCAAAGAATCAAAAACTCGGCGCAAAAAGTCAACCCGGACCCACGTCTCGAAATAGGGTAAAAGTCACAAAATACGAATACCCATTCGATATCGAGTTCACCTATACTAAAATTACTCAAATCCAATAAAAAATTCCTGATCAAAACTTCAAAATTCGGCCTAAGGATTTTTTTTCACCTTTTTCACAAATTTCTCAACCCAAATCATTAATTAAAAGAAGAATAAATGATATATTAGTGAAAATAAATCAAAAACAAGTCAAGAATCCTTACCCAAATGTTTTCTCTGAAAAACCCTCGAAATTTCGCCTCAATCCGAGCTCTCTAGGTTAAAAAATGAAGAATGAAATTAAAACCTCTGAATTGGCCCTTTTCTTCCCAGCGAAGTCGCACCTGTGAACCCACAGCCGCATCTGCGGCTCCGCACCTGTGGAATTTCCATCGCAAGTGCGGTTCTAACTTAGTCTAGGCACGTCCGCATCTGCGGACCCAAATGCGCATCTGCACTTCCGCTTCTGCGGCCAAGGAGCGCTTTCGCGCTCGCGCTCCTGCGGACCAAGTCCGCTTCTGCGATCAACAGGCCTCCCAAGCCTTTTTGCTTTTGGGCTCATTCCTCCGCAGAAATGACTCGACTTCTGTGGTCTTCACGTCGCACCTGCGGCTACTTTCTATCCTCATCATTTTGCATCTGCGATTGCCCGCTCACTTCTATGAGCTCGCACCTGCGGTCAATCTTGCGCAGGTGCGATTGCACCATACCTAGTGCCTTCAACCATTCTCACAAGTCCAAATTTGATCCGTTAACCATCTGGAACTCACCCGAGGCCCTCTGAATCTTAACCAAATATACCAACAAGTTCTAAAATATCATACAGACCTAGTCGAGGCCTCAAATCACGTAATCAATGCTAAAAAATATAAATTGCACATTGATTCAAGCCTAATGAACTTTAAAACTTCAAACTTCTACTCGACGCAAACCTATCAAATCAAGTCCGATTGACCTCAAATTTTGTACACAATTCCTAATTGATATTATGGACTACTCTAACTTTCGTAATCGAAATCCGACTCCGATATCAAAAAGTCCACTCCCGATCAAACTTCCCAAAAATCATCCAATTTTTCAACTTTCGCCAATTGACGCTAAAATGACCTACGGGCCTCCAATTCAATATCTGAACACGCTCCTAATACCAAAATTACCCTACGTTATTGGAACCGTCAAAACTTCATTCCGAAGTCGTCTTTACACAATTCGAGCTACGGTCAATTCCTAAGACAGTATGTGTCCCATTTCACTCCAAAACCAAAAACAAATCCTCCCGACGAGTCACGTAAACACAAAATGAAATAGAGGAAGCAATAAATAGGGATTTGGGGCTAATACTCTCAAAACGACCGGACGGGTCGTTACACCTATAGTTACTATTTAGGTGTTACGTGACTATATTCGCTGTATTCGCGCTACTATATTCATGAATACAATAGCGAAAATTCGTTGTATTCGCGCTACTATATTCATTATTACAGTCGCAAAATTCACCTAATAAGTAGGGAGTCCAGATGTTTAATAACGGAAAGAGGATCAATTAGTGTATATCACTCCTAATTTAACTCAGCAAAATCAATTTTACAAAATATTGTTGCTACTGTATTGTATTCCATGTATCCGTGTGACTGTATTTATAAATACAGTGTGGTAATCAGACTAAAATATAGGTATTACAGCTGTTTAATTATGTATTCCATGTATTAACGCGACTGTATTTATAAATACAGTGACGTAATCCACCTAAAACAGGGATTACAGATGTTTAATTCTGTATTCCATGTATTCGCACGAATGTATTTATAAATATAGTGAGATAATCCTCCTAAAATAGTAATTACGGGTGTTTAATAACGGAAAGCGCAATATTGAATTCTATTCAATTTTACTATATTGAATTCAGTTGTATTCAATTAAAAAAAAAAAAGAAGAAATAGGGTGCATACCGTTTTATTCAATTTGATTGTATACATTATATTTAATTCACAAATATTCATTATTCACTATTATAAACTGTATTCAATTCACCGTATTCAATTCGATTGTATTCAAACAACAAAAAATCACAAAAATAGTGATATTCGGTTGTATTAAAAAAATATAGATCTTCAAAATACATAAATACAGGCAAAAAAATAATGTATTTATACAAAAATATAATGTATTTGAGTGTGTTTGTACATAATACAATGTATTTGTATCATTGTAAGTGACTCAATAGCAAAGAACAAAAGAACGTTCGTCGGAGATGGCGTTTTTCGGCCAAGCAAAATACTATATACATTGTATTTAAACTAAAAATGAAGAAACAAAAACTCGGCCCTCAAATCTTCTCATGTGACTCTTGGGGTGTTTCTATATGAAATCATTCTGGAATGGGTGAGACCACATCTTTCAGACCTAAAAGAAGTTTGAACAAATTTCGGATCCTCGACTAGATGGGAACTATTCCCTTAAATATGCATAGAAGTTAGCTGCTACAACGAATAGGTGCTTAACTCAACATATATTTATTCTCTTCGCTTCAGAAAGTACACCATCGCCACAAAATCTAGTTGCTACGACAGCTGCCTTGATGGAAAAGGGAGAGAAGGGAGAAGAGATAGGTGTCACGACCCAAAATTCATCAAAGGTCATGATGGCGCCTAACACCGCCGTCAGGCAAGCCAACAATGATTTATCAACTTAATTACTCATTTTAGTATTTTGAAATCATAATTTTCACTAATAAAATAGTATGAAATGGAATTTACAGGGTAAATAATAATATTTACACAACTACAATTATGAACAACCTGTAGGAAGCCCCAAAACCCGGTGTCACAAGTACATGAGTATTTGCTAAGGAATACATTAATAATACAACATCTGTCCAGAAGGTAAAAAAGACAGGATAAAATAAATAGTTCGATGAAAACTCGGTGGACTGCGATGCGTAGCCTGAGTTGCAGCTCACATAAAGTCGACTCAACAGATGCGCCTACGTGCCAAGATGATCACCAAATGAACCTGTCAGATCCTGCACATTTAGTGTAGAAGTGCAGCATGAGTACGTAAATCAATGATTACCCAGTAAGTATCTAGCCTAACCCTGGAGAAGTAGTGACGAGGGGTCGATATTGACACTTACTAGAGGTCCAATAAAATAATATGATAACTCATAACAAATATGTAGTGCACAACAATATTGGAGTAAATCTGTAAATTTGCATAATTTTCCAATTTATTTCTATTAAAATATAAACTTCTCGATCTTGTATTCTACCTTAACAGCTCAGAAAGTGCCAAGTGTCAATATCTAATAAGTAAGGAATACCATAAAAATGTTGGACATCAGTGGAAGGTTTATCTCGTGAATATTCGGACTACTAGCGATATAACGCACGATTATGCCGAGGTCATTTGGCCTGATCCAGAATAATGTGTAAACGAGCGTCAAACGGCACGAAACATAGATGCATCTATATACTGCCAAGGCGTTCGGCCCGCTCCACAAGAAAGGAAGAAAGTTACCGATTTACGAGACACGTGTTTACAATGCAGTATATGAGCACATAACGAATATAATCTTTACGCTTCTCAATTAACTCGCCCATACTTAAAGTGTTAAGGCTCGGCCTATTATACATATATTTATTTCTAAATCAAATTCAGTTATAACTTTCATTAATTAAGTTAGCAGAGCGAGTTCAAATAATTCAATTATTACGCGATAAAGTCCTAAGTTTACCCGGAGATAAACATGCTTTAGCTACGTACGGACTCTCATCACCTCGTGCATACGTAGCACACACAACTAGTTGCATATAACAATAAATATCACCTAGGGGTAGTTTCTCCTTCCCAAGGTTAGACGGGAGACTTACCTCGCTCCAAAGTTCCGTAACCGGCTCCAACGCCACTCAAACACCTCAACCCGATGCCCGTCTCTTTCAACTCAACTCCGAACTTCCCGAAGTTCAATTCCGACCACACGTAAAAGTCATAATGCCCGAATTGAAGCTACCCAAGGCCTCAAACAGCAAAACGACGCACTAGAGCTCAAATTGACCGGTCGGGTCGTTACATTCTCCCCCACTTAAACATATGTTCGTCCTCGAACGTGTTAAGGACTGCTCCAGAGTTTTCCAAAAATCACTGTTTAATACCTCGTGCACCTACCCGTGTCACCACAACTCAATTGAACAAGTTAGCTCGAGTCAGACTGAAGATCCTCCCTTTATTTAGTCAATAAGCCTTAGAACCAAATTCCAACCTCCGAATTTCTCTACAAGACCTGATTCTAACATACGAACACCGTATTAATCACTACACACTGTACCAAAAAATGATCATGCACATATACTGAAGTCACGCTATGCACCACATAAGTCGGTTGCCCATAATAACATCCTCTGACAACAATAGCTACAAATTCCATAAATCTGATGCCCACAACACACCTCATGACGTATATAAGTCCTGTTCCAACTCTCGCAATACTGCCATTACGGAAGAGATGTGTGAAAACTAATAACCACATGCCGAATCAATAAATCATGGAGTCTCTCCTTCTGACAAGGACCATTATCTCATTCTGAACTGAATAAAGATATTTGCTCTTAAATATACCTTATATAAATCTGATTGCACTAGTTTCAGGTCCAATAATCTCGTTTCCGTACCGATCTGCAAGGCTCTACTAGACTTGCTCATGACTCGTGAGACCCAAGTGAACCTAATGCTCTGATACCAAGCTGTCACGACCCAAAATCTACTAAAGGTCGTGATGGCGCCTAACACCGCCATGAGGCAAGCCAACAGTGATTTATCAACTTAATTACTCATTTTAGTATTTTGAAGTCATAATTTTCATTATTAAAATAGTATGAAATGGAATTTACAGGGTAAATGATAATATTTACACAACTATAATTATGAACAACCTGTAGGAACCCCCAAAACCTAGTGTCACAAGTACATGAGCGTTTTCTAAGGAATACATTAATAATACAACACATGTCCAGAAGGTAAATAAGACAGGATAAAATAAATAGTACGATGGAGACTCGGTGGACTGCGATGCATAGCCTGAGTTGTAATTCACATAAAGTCTCCTCAACAGATCCGCCTATGCGCCAAAATGATCACCAAATGAACCTGTCAGATACTGCAAATTTAGTGTAGAAGTGTAGCATGAGTACGTAAATCAACGCGGACCCAGTAAGTATCTAGCCTAACCCCAGAGAAGTAGTGATGAGAGGTCTACATCGACACTTACTAGAGGTCCAATAAAATAATATGATAACTCATAACAAATATGAAGTGCACAATAATAGTGGAGTAAATCGGTAAATTTGCATAATTTTCCAATTTATTTCTTTTAAAGTATAAATTTCGCGATCTTATATTCTACCTTAATAGCTCAGAAAGTTCCAAGTGTCAATATCAAATAAGTAAGGAATACCATAAAAATATCGGGCATCGGTGGAAGGTTTATCTAGTGAATATTCGGACTACTAGCGATATAATGCACATTTCTGCTGAGGTCGTTCGACCCGATCCAGAATAATATGTACATTGCCGAGGGTTGAACGGCATGAACCATAGATGCATCTATATACTGCCGAGGCGTTTGGCCCGCTCCACGAGAAAGGAAGGAAGTTATCGAATTACTAGATACGTGTTTACAATACAGTACATGATCACATAACGAATATAATCTTTACATTTGCCCATACTTAAAGTGTAAAGGCTCGGCCTATTATACATATATTTATTTCTAAATCAAATTTAGTTATAAATCTAATTAATTAAGCCAGTAGAGCGAGTTCAAATAATTCAATTATTAAATGATAAAGTCCTAAGTCTACCCGTACATAAACATGCTTTAGCTACGTACGGACTCTCGTCACCTCATACGTACGTAGCACCCACAACTAGTTGCACATAACAACAAATATCACCTGGGGGTAGTTTTCCCCTCACAAGGTTAGACAGGAGACTTACCTCGCACCGAAGTTCTGTAACCGGCTCCAACGCCACTCAAACACCTCAACACGATGCCCGTCTCTTCAAAACTAGTCAAACAACGTGCAAATCAATGAAAATATACCCCAATACGTATAATTTAATAATTTATAATGATTCCCAGCTTCGCTCAAAAGCGAACAAATTCAACCATCGGGACCCCACGCCCGAATTCCGAATATTTTCGAAGATAAACTTTACCCATAACACCACAAACTCAAATATATAATTTATTCCTAATTCCATGTCCAATTTCATGGTCAAATTCCAAAAATATCAAATTCTAGGTTTTCTACAAAATATCCCACAATTTCTACTAATTCCATGTTTAAATCCTTAGAGAATCCATATATTTAACTTATAATAGATGGGAATAACTTACCTTGTGTTGCTTGATGAAAATCTTCCCTTGAAGCTCTCCACAAATCGCCCAAACCAAGTAAAAATGAGAGAAAATGGGCCAAATCCCGCTTTTAAAAGAACACCTCTGCCCAGACGAACTTTTCGCACCTACGGAACAGTAGCTGCTTCTGCGGCTCCACTTTTGCGGAAGCCACCTCACAGATGCGGCTTCCTCCAAGGTGCCATCTTTCCGCTTCTGCGGGACCTCAACCGCAGATGCGCATCTGCTTTTGCGGAAATCACCCGCATCTAGCTTGAGCAGCCTTCCGTAACTGCGCGCCCATGACCACACCTGCGGCTCCGCAAGTACGCCACAACACCCGCCCCTGCGATTTTTCAACACCAAGCCACCTCCGTTTCTGTGCTCCTTCACCCGCATCTGTGTGCCCGCAAGTGTGGTAAACGCCTCGCACCTGCGTCTCTTTCCATGCAGTCTCGCACCTGCAGCCCTTTCCATGCAGGTGTAATTGCACCAGATCCCAGTTGCCTCAGCATATCTCCCAAATCCAAACTCGATCCGTTTTCAAACCGATTCGCACCCGAGGCCCCTGGGACCCCGTCCAAGCATACCAGCACATCCCAAAATATGATACGGACTTAGTAGAAACCTCGAATCATGCCAAACAAATATTGAAACTACGAATCGACAATCGAAATCCTTCTTTAAACTTTCAAACTTCGACGAACGCATCTGAATCATACCAAAATATTCCGGAATGATGTCAAACTTTGCGTACAAGTTACAAATCACGATACGAACCTATTCCAATGCTCGGAACTCTGTTGTAGCGTGCAACCCGCTCTCACAATATATTCACATTCGGTTCTGTTGCTGCATGCAACCTGCTCCTCCAATATATTCATTTTTATCAAGTCTGTTGCGGCGTGCAACCCGATCCCCAAATATATATATATATATATATATATATATATATATATATATATATATATATATATATATATATATATATATATATATATATATATATATATATATATGTATGTCGACTTTTCAATAAGTCTGTTGCGGCGTGCAATCCGATCCTCCAATATGGACTTTTAATAAGTCTGTTGCAGCGTGCAACCCGATCCTCCAATATGGACTTTTAATAAGTCTGTTGCGGCGTGCAACCCGATCCTCCAATATGAACTTTTAATAAGTCTGTTGCGGCGTGCAAACCGATCCTCCAATATGGACTTTTAATAAGTATGTTGCGGCGTGCAACCCGATCCTCCAATATGGACTTTTAATAAGTCTGTTATGGCGTGCAACCCGATCCTCCAATATATTCATTATAATTAATCATGTTGCGGTGTGCAACCCGCTCCTCCAACATATTCATTTACCAATTCTTATAGAAGAAATTTTCACAATAAATATAACAATTAATATAAAATTATAAGACAATAAGCATACAATAATTATGATTTAATTATGAAACAAGCAATGACAAATAGCAAATTATTATGGAAATCAGGGAGAAAATAGGCAGTTTAATATTTAATATGCTAAATGTCAAATAACAATTAAAATACATAATTCAAATAGCATGTAACAATTAATGCAAGAATTCAAGAATTAATATTTGATAAAAAAATAGGAGAGAAATAATTATTATAATAATTAATTTATGATTTAAAATAGTTTATGATTTTTCAAGTAAGCAGGCAAACAATTAATTTGACGACGTATAGACACTCGTCACCTCGCCTATACGTCGTTCACATGCAATTCACATAACAAATAATTTAAGGGTTCTATTCCCTCAAGTCAAGGTTAACCACGACACTTACTTCGCTTTGCAAATTCCAATCAATTATTCAACCACAGCTTTTCCTTTTAAATTTGTCTCCGAAAGCTTCAAATCTAATCACAAACAATTTGATATATTCAATACGAATAATAGGAAATAATTTCATATGAATTTATTAATTTTTCGAATAAAAATCCAAAATTCATTAAAATATTTGGCAGTGGGACCCACATCTCAAATCTTGGAAAAACTTACGAAATCCAAACACCCATTCCGAGATGAGTCCAAACATATAGAAATTATCCAATTCCGATGTCAAATGGACCTCCAAATTTTAATTTTTTTATTTTTGGAAGATTTTAGAAAAATCTCATATAAACGAGTATGGAATCATGAAATATAATCAATATAGGCTAAGGAACACTTATCCCAATGTTTTCCCGTGAAAATTGCCCAAAACTCGCCTTACCCGAGCTCAAAAATGGGAAGGAGCTGAAAATGGATCGAAACCTTATTTCCAGAATTTAAATTCTGTTTCTCGGATTTTTACCATTCGCGTTCGCGAAGGTACTCTCGCGAACGCGAAGCACAACTTTGTGTTGTCCAATTTTTACTCTTCGCGAACGCGATGCTTGCCTGGCTTGGCCTTCGCGAACGCGAGATGCCATTCTTGAACGCGAAGGCTAATTTTTCCTGGCCAGTCTCTTTCTCTTCGCGAACGCGAGGCTTCTATCGCGAAGGCGAAGCTTTGAACCTCAAGCCTTCGCAAATGCAGTCGCTATGTCGCGAATACGAAGCACAAAATGTGCCTGCCCCAATTTGCTCTTCACATTCGCGAGAGTACCTTCGCGAACGCGAAGAAGAACACACCAGAAGCCTAAAGTTTGTAGAAAATCAGATTTTCTAAGTCCGAAATCATCCCGTAGCCTATCCGAAACTCACCCGAGCCCTCGGGGCTCCAAACCAAACATGCACACAAGTTCTAAAATATCATACGAACTTACTCGTGTGATCAAATCGCCAAAATAACACCTAGAACTACGAATCGGACACCAAATCAAAGAAGGTTTTCAAAAAAACTTTAAAACTTATATTTTTACAACCGGACATCCGAATCACGTCAAATCAATTCCAATTCTTACCAAATTCGGCAGACAAGTCATAAATATTATAGTGGACCTACACAGGCTCCGAAACCAAAATACGGACCCGAGGTCAATAAATCCAACATCAGTAATTTCTTAAAAATCATTAAGCTTTCATGCTTTTAATTTTTCATCAAAATTCCATAACTCGGGTTAGGGATCTCGGAATTCGATTTCGGGCATACGCTCAAGTTCCAAATCATGATACGGACCTACCGAAATTGTTAAAATACTGATCCAAGTCCGTTTGCTCAAAATATTGACCAAAGTCAACTCAGTTAAGTATTTAAGCTCTATTTCATATTTTAATCCATTTTTTCACATAAAAGCTTTCCGGAAAATTTTACGGACTGCACACGCAAGTCGAGAAATAATAAATGGCACTTTTCGGGATCTTAAAATACAGAATTAATTATTAAATTTAACGATGATATTTTGGGTCATCACAAATGGTAGATATAAATAAATACATATTTTGCTATAAAATAGAAAAGGTAACTATAAGTAATAATATTTAAAATTATTTTGATTTAAAATAAATAGGGTGTAATAGTTTGCTATAGGAGTTAAATTTCCTAACAATAATAATAGGCTAGTTGTTAGAACTTAGCAGGTGAGGTATAATTTCATCAACAAATTCGCTCCAAAATATAGCAGACAACTTGTTCCTCCTGCCAAAATAGAAATAGATATATAATTTTTAGTATATGTAATAATCAAATCCATCCTTAATCTGTAGATGAATGTTATTCTTACTCATCATCTTCTAGATCAATATTCATAAACTTCCCAGAAATTTCACCTTATTTGTGCGTTTGTACCTCACTAAAATTGACAATTTATCTGATCACATCTAAAGAAAAAGAAGATGCTAAAATAAATAGAAGAAAAGTTCATAATTAGAAAATTAAGGTAAAAGATATTTTTACCGAATAATTCAGCCTTGTTTACATCAACCTTATTTATCAATTGATCATATGGTCACAAATCAAAAATATTCGTTGAGAAAAGTGGATCAGTTATTTCAGCCACTGTTATTCACTGAGTGAACGTCAGCCTCAACCTATATTTTGTAGTGTTAAACCTCTTCTTATTTTGACAAACGATAAAGTTCGCCATATGATATAATCCAAACTCAGTAATTTATGTTTTGAAAAGATGCAAAACTGACTTGCCAGTAAAAGCATGTATCTAATCGCCCTACAAAGAAATTACATTAAGTAACAGAAAGTGGTCGAAGGAATTAGTAATATAATAATTCCATATTAACTAATACAAATTTATATTAATATACTTGAATACTTGAAATTATACTAATACTAATTTGTAGTAATATTACTTTTCAATAGTAGAGTTGAAAGAATTAATAAGTCAAAGAAACAGAGCAACAACTCTAGATAATCACATTAAAAAACAGATAAGGTATAACAAATTAGCACAACATGGAGAAACTCGTCTAGTGGTATTCGTTTGACAAATATATATATTTTTCGAACATTAGGAGGAATATCGATTTCGTTCTTAAATCTTCTGGACATATTATAAGAATTGTCTCTGTTGGTAGAATATAGTCTATATAACCCTTGATCGATCATCTTGAGTTTGCATCGTCTAGGAATTCCAGCATAAACTAATATTAAGGTATAACAACTAAGGAACACAAAAATTTCAGATTAACTAATACTAATTTATATTAATGTACTTGAATACTTGAATTTATACTAATATACTACTTATCAATAATAGAGTTTAACGTATTAGTAAGTCAAAGAAACAGAGCAACAACTCCAAATTTCTACTTTTGAAGAGTAGAGTTGGACGAATTAGTAAGTAAGGTATAACAAATAAGCAACACAAAAATTTCAGATTAACTAATACTAATCTATATTAATGTACTTGAATACCTGAATTTATACTAATACTACTTATCAGTAATAGAGTTTAACAAATTAGTAAGTCAAACCAACAGAGCAACAACTCCAAATTTCCACTTTTCAACAATAGAGTTGGATGAATTAGTAAGTCACATAAATAGAGTAACTATGTAACGACCCGGCCGGTCGTTTTGAATGTAACTATGGTGATTTTGGACTTAGGAGCGTGTTCGGAAAATTATTTAGAAGTCCGTAATTAAATTAGGCTTGAAATGGCTAAAATAGAAATTTAAGTTTGGGAGTTTGATCGGGGAGTTGACTTTTTAAAATCAGGGTCGGAATCCGATTCTGGAAATTGAAATAGGTCTGTTATGTCATTTATGACATGTATGCAAAATTTGAGGTCAATCGAACTTGATTTGATAGGTTTCGGCATCAAATGTTGAAGTTGAAAATTCTTAGTTTCATTAGGCTTGAATTGGGGTATGATTCGTGGTTTTAGCATTATTTGATGTGATTTGAGGCCTCGACTAAGTTCGTATGATATTTTGGATCCCCTGGGGCCCCGGGTGAGTTTCGGATGGTTAACGGATCAAATTGAGACTTAGAACAAAGCTAGAAAATTTCTACCTTCCGATGCAATCGCAGTATAATGACCCGGCCGATCGTTTTGGGTGTATTAGTCACGATCCCCTATTTACTATTTTTTCCGTGTCTGTTTCTACTTATGTGACTTGCCGGGAGATATTGTTTTTAATTTCAGAGTATTTTGGGACACTAAAACGGAAGCTAAGTCTCAGGATTTTGACCGTAGTCAGAATTATGTGAAGACGACTTCGGAATGGAATTTTGTCGGTTCCTTTAGCTCCATTGGGTGATTTTAGAGTTAGGAGTGTGTCCGGACTGTAAATTTGAGGTCTGTAGCTAATTTAAGATTGAAATGGCAAAAGTCGAATTTTGGGAAGTTTGACCGGGGGGGTTGACTTTTTTATATCG
This sequence comes from Nicotiana tomentosiformis, assembly GCF_000390325.3. Lineage (NCBI taxonomy): Eukaryota > Viridiplantae > Streptophyta > Magnoliopsida > Solanales > Solanaceae > Nicotiana > Nicotiana tomentosiformis. The sequence continues at coordinate 39,728,804 of NC_090815.1, forward strand.
GGGTTGGATTCCGATTCCGGAAGTTAAAATAGGTCCGTAATGTTGAATATGACTTGTGTTCAAAATTTGAGGTCAATTGGACGTAGTTTGGTAAGTTTCGGTGTCGTTTGTGGAATTTAAAAGTTTAGAAGTTCTTTAGGCTTTAATCCGAGTGTAATTGTTATTGTTTTGAGTGATTCGAAGGTTCGGCTAAGTTCGCATGGGGTTATATGACTTGTTGGTATGTTTGGTTGAGGTCCCGGGGGCCTCAGGGGTGTTTCGGATGCCCATCGGAAGGAAATTTGGACTTAGGCATTGCTGGTTTTTTTGTGGTGTTGTAGTGTTTCGCACATTCGGTGGGAGCCCGCAGGTGCGGACCCGCAGGAGCGAAGAGGATGACGCGGATGTGGGCAAGGCTGGGTTGGACTGGAAGTGCAGGTGCGACGTTAGGAGCGCATCTGCGAAAGCGCGGATGGAGAAGGGGAAGCGCACATGCGGAAAAAGGCCTAAGTGGGAAGGATCGCAGAAGCGGATAGGGCCCGCAGGTGCAAATATATGACCGCAGGTGCAGAATCTGGGAGCTTAAGTGGGATCCGCACCTGCGATGAAATTTTCGCAGGTGCGGCATCGCAGATGCGACAGAAGTCCGCAGGTGCAGTTTTGCTCGGCAGAACCTATAAATAGAAGACTTCGAGATTTTTCACCATTTTCACATTTTGGAACTCGGATTTTGGAGGATTTTGAGGAGGATTTTGAAGTGTTTGATGAGGTAAGTTCCTTGTGCCTATTTATCTTCAATAATGGTGTTTACCTACTCATTTTATACCTAGTTGGTGAGTGTTTGAGGTGAGATTTGGGAGATTAGGGCTTGGGAATTGGAGAATGAATTTTGTGGTTTCAGAGGGGCAAATGATGTCGTATTTTGATAAATTTGGTATGGTTAGACTCGTGAGTGAATGGGCTTTCGGGTTTTGAGACTTTTGACGGGTTTTGAAACGTGGGCCCAGGGGGCCGGGTTGAGCCTATTGCTGATTTTGACTTATAATTTCGTGTTTTGCTTGTGGAATGGATTCCTTTAGCCTACATTAATTATATCGTACTGCTTGTGGCTAGATTCGGGGAGTTTGGAGATTGATTCAAGGGGCAAAGGCATTGCGGAGTAGGATTTTGCGCGTTTTGAGGCAAGCAACAGTCTTAAATCTTGTTTTAAAGGTATGAAACCCCGAGAATTGGTATGATATGAGTGTTTGGAGGTGACGCACATGCTAGGTGACGGACGTGTGAGCATGCACCGCGAAGGATTGTGACTTGGTCAGTCCGTGGGACTGTAAAGTCGAATAGCCATTGTTATTAATTATTTTTCCTTGTCTTTGAGCAATTGACTGTCTTTAATGTTAGAAACCATGCTTAGGCCATATGATATCACTGTTGGGACCCGCAGCGGTCGCATACTTGTTGAATTGACTGCTAATTTCTGTCTTGTACTCAGTCATAGTCTTACTTGTGTGTTATATCTCTGTTCCCTCTCATTTCTTGTTGATACTTGTCGTATTCTCTATTTGGGCTGATTATTATGATATTCTGTGAGCCCGAGGGGCTGGAGAGGTTAGTGACTGAGATAGGGCCTAAGTGTCGAGCTGTGAGCTATGTGATGGTATATGGATCGGGTTGCACGTTGCAACAAGCCTTATGGATATTTATGGATTGTGGATCGGGTTGCACGCCGCAACGAACCTTATGGATACTTATATGATTGGGTCAGGCTGCACACCGCAACGATATAGCGGTTGGGCTGAAAGGAGCCCCTCCTAAGTCTACACACACCCCCAGTGAGCACAGGTACCTATTGAGATTGTGTATTGAGGGCTGAGAGCCGAGAGTATGAGCTGTTGAGATGAGTTGAGTGATTGCTGTCTTGAGAGGTTGTACATGCTTTTATTTATTGTTGCACTTAGTTGTTATCTGTTGTTGTTGTGAAATTTCTGGACGATTCATATCTGTTTTACTTGAGCTCGAACTGATTTGACTTATACCACCGGATTTGAAAGCATGTTCACCCTTTACTGAAAACTTTTGAAATGATTTGTATTTTTATTTTATAGCTCGTCACTGCTTCTAAGTTCCTTATTTAATTATGCTACTTGCTGAGTTGGTTGTACTCATGCTACACCCTTCACTTCATATACAGATCCAGGTGTGTACGGTTCTAACGTTCGCTGAGTTCGTGCGCGAGCTGATTATCGGAGACTTACGATGTAGCTGCCGGCGTCCGCAGTCCTTGTTTCTCCTTCTTATTATCTTTTCTCTCTTGTATTGGCATTTGGCACAGACTACTGACTGTAGTAGACTCTGTTTCTAGATTGGTTGTTAGGTGCTCATGACTTAGTGACACTCCGATGTCGGGCTATCATTCCGCACTGGTATTTTGGGTTTTTATCCTGTTATTATGTAAACCTTCAGTTAGTTTAATTGCTTTAGCTCACTTCTGTTATATATTAAAAGCATATTGAGAATGTCGTCTTGCCTAGTTCCACGATAGGCACCATCACAACTGGTTAGGTACTTGGGTTGTGACGAGTTAGTATCAGAGCCTAGGTTACATAGGTCTCACGAGTCATGAGCATGTTTAGTAGAGTCTTGCGGATCGGTACAGATATGTCTGTACTTATCTTCGAGAGGCAGCCGAACCCTTAGGAAACTTCACATTCTTGAATTCCTGTCGTGCGAATCTTTTGATTCTGGTAACTAAATTTCTATTGTTCTAGTTCTCTGACAGATGGTGAGGACGCGTACTACAGGGCATGATGGACAGCCACCAGTACCACCAGTCAGGACCGCGAGAGGCCGAGGTCGCGGTAGAGGCCGCAGTAGGGGCAGAGGTGCAGCTCGCACCGCAGCTAGGGCAGCACCTGCAGATCCACCAGTTGCCCCAGTTCAGGAGCAGGCTCCAGTTGTGGATGAGCCGGTAGGACCATCTCAGGCACCATTTGTGCCTATTGTGATTCCACGCCTTCAGGAGGCCTTAGCTCAGATTCTGACCGCGTGTAAAAGTCTTGCTCAGGCGGTCTCTATTCCGGCCGCAGCAGCCACTTCTCAGGCCGCGGGAGGTACTCAGTCTCCCTCCGCCCGCACACCAGAGCAGGTGGTACAGGGACTTCAGACATCGGGGGCACCACCAGCCCAGTCGGCTGCAGCTGCTCAGGACTATGTGGTTCCTGTCATGCCTGATGATGAGCAGCATTGATTGGAGAGGTTTGGGAGACTCCAGCCTCCATCTTTCAGTGGTACCGAGGGAGAGGATGCACAGGGCTTCTTGGACAGGTGTCAGAGAATATTCCGTATAGCAGGTATTCTAGAGGCCATTGGGGTCTCGTTCACTACTTTCCAGTTTTCTAGGGCTGCCTTCAGTAGGTGGGAGGCTTACGAGAGGGGTAGGCTGGTCGGCGTAGCACCCCTTACATGGCAGCAGTTCTCCGATCTATTCCTGAAGAAATTCATGCCACAGTCCCGCAGAGAGGAGCTGCGCAGGCAGTTCGAGCAGCTTCGTCAGGGTGATATGTCTGTGACGCAGTATGAGATGAGATTTTTAGAGTTGTCCCGTCATGCTATCTAGTTAGTTCCCACAGACAGTGGAGGATCAGGAGGTTTATAAATGGACTCACTTTTCAGCTGCTATTGCTTATAACCAGAGAGAGTGTGTCTGGTGCTACTTTTGATGAGTTTGTCAACATTGCGCATCAGATTGAGATGGTTCGCAGTCTTGAGAGGGTTGAGAGGGGGTCTAAGAGGCCTCATGGGCAGGGTGGATTTAGCGTGTTCCTTCTGGGGGTAGTTCCACCACGGTAGGGGCCGTCCTTTCAGACATGCTCAGACGGCTCGCCCAGTTCACTGTGGTGCATCATTTGGCCATAGTTCACACAATTATCAGCAGGGCCATTTATCTCTCAGTGCCCTCCCAGCTCAGAGTTCGTCCTGTGCTCCATCGGGTCAGGGTTCGTCTATGCCAAGTCCTTCTGCCAGTTATCACGGGCCTTGGGGCTCCCTTTAGTCCCTAGCACCTGCACCGGGGAGTTGCTCTGAGTGTGGAGAGTTTGGCCACATTAGGAGACATTGTCCCCGCCTTACGGGAGGTCCGGCTCACCAGAGGAGCCAGTATATGACATTAGCACCAGTTTCTTCACCACCCGCTCAGCCAACTCGGGGTGGAGCCCAGTTAGCTAGGGGTCGCCCGAGAGGGGGAGGCCGATCAGGGGGTGGTCATGCCCGTTTCTATTCTCTTCCTACCAGATCAGATGCCATTGCTTTGGATGCTGTGATTACAAGTATTGTATCAGTTTGCCACATAGATGCCTCTGTATTATTTGACCCTAGTTCCACTTATTCATATGTTTTCTCGTATTTTGCTCATTTTCTGGATATTCCCTGTGAGTCTTTAGTTTCATCTGTTCATGTATCTACTCCTGTGGGTGATACTATTATTGTGGACCGCGTATATCGGTCATGTGTGGTGACTATTGGGGGTCTGGAGACCAGAGTAGATCTTTTGTTGCTCAGTATGGTCGATTTTGATGTGATATTGGGTATGAATTGGTTGTCTCCATGTCATGATGTTCTAGATTATCACGCTAATAATGTGATGTTGGCGATGTCGGGGGTCGCCGAGGGTTGAGTGGAGTTTATAGACTATGTTCCCAGTAGAGTGATTTCATACATGAAAGCTTGGCGGATGGTTGAGAAGGGTTGTCTATCTTATCTGGCCTTTGTGAGGGATGTTAGTGCAGAGGCCCCAGCTATTGATTCTGTTCCGGTGGTGCGAGATTTCCCATATGTGTTTCATGCAGATCTGTCGGGCATGCCGCCTGACAGGGATATTGATTTCGGTATTGATTTGGTCCTGGGCACTCAGCCCATTTCTATTTCACCATACCGTATGGCACCGGCTGAGTTGAAGGAGCAGCTTCAGGAACTCCTTGATATGGGGTTTATTCGGCCTAGCGTGTCACCTTGGGGTGCACCAACTCTATTTGTGAAGAAGAGGGATGGTACTATGAGAATGTGCATTGATTACAGACAGTTGAACAAGGTCACAATCAAGAACAAGTATCCTTTGCCGCGTATGGATGATTTGTTTAACCAGCTTCAAGGAGCGATGGTGTTTTCCAAGATTAATTTGAGGTCAGGGTATCACCAGCTGAAGATTCGGGACTCAGATATTCTTAAGACAGCTTTCAGGACCCGATATGGCCATTATGAGTTCCTTGTGATGTCCTTTGGGCTGACCAACACCCCAGCAGCTTTCATGCATTTGATGAACAGTGTGTTTCAGCCTTATCTCGACTCATTCGTTATTGTATTCATTGATGACATCCTGGTGTACTCTCGTAGCCAGGAGGAGCATGCTCAGCATCTGAGGATTGTGTTACAGCGATTGAGGGAGGAGAAGCCTTTTGCAAAGTTCTCCAAGTGTGAGTTTTGGCTCAGTTCAGTGGCGTTCTTGGGGCACGTGAGGGTATTCAGGTGGATCTGAAGAAGATAGAAGTGGTGCAGAGTTAGCCTAGACCGTCCTCAGCCACGGAGATTCGGAGCTTTCTTGGTTTGGTGGGCTATTACCGTCATTTTGTGGAGAGTTTCTCATCTATTGCATCGCCCTTGACTAAATTGACCCAGAAGGGTGCCCTTTCAGGTGGTCATATGAGTGCGAGGAGAGCTTTCAGAAGCTCAAGACTGCTTTGACCACGGCTCCAGTTCTAGTTTTACCATCAACTTCTGGTTCTTACATAGTGTATTGTGATGCATCGTGGATCGGTATTGGGTATGTTCTGATGCATGAGGGTAGAGTGATTACGTATGCTTCGTGCCAGTTGAAGCCCCATGAGAAGAACTATCTTGTCCACGACCTTGAGTTAGCAGTTATTGTTCATACCTTGAAGATTTGGCGGCAGTACTTGTACGGTGTCCATTGTGAGATTTACACTGATTATCGGATATACAGCATCTGTTCAAACAAAAGGATCTTAACTTGCATCAGCGGAGGTGGTTGGAGCTTCTTAAGGACTATGATATCACCATTTTGTACCATCCCGGGAAGGCCAATGTGGTGGCTGATGCCTTGAGTCGCCGGGCAGAGAGTTTGGGGAGCTTATCATATCTTTCAGCAGCAGAGAGGCCATTAGCATTGGATGTTTAGGCCTTAGCTAGCCAGTTTGTTAGATTGGATGTTTCTGAGCCGAGTCGAGTATTGGCTTGTGTGGTCTCTCGGTCTTCTCTTTATGATCGTATCAGGGAGTGTCAGTATGATGACCTCCATCTGCTTGTCCTTAAGGACACGATTCAGCACGGTGATGCTAAGGAGGTCACTATTGGGGATGATGGTGCATTGAGGATGCAAGGCAGGATATGTGTGCCCAATGTAGATGGTTTGCGAGAGCTGATTCTCCAGGAGGCTCACAGTTCGCCGTATTCCATTCATCCTGGTGCCGGAAGATGTATCGGGACTTGAGACTACATTACTGGTGGAGGATAATGAAGAAGGACATAGTAGAGTATGTAGCACGTTACCTAAATTGCTAGCAGGTGAAGTATGAGCATCAGCGACCAGGTGGGTTGCTTCAGAAGTTAGAGATTCCGGAGTGGAAATAGGAGCGGATCACTATGGATTTCGTTGTTGGGCTTCCACGGACTCAGTAGAAGTTTGATGCAGTTTGGGTGATTGTGGACCGGCTGACCAAGTCAGCTCATTTCATTCCTATGATGACTACCTATTCTTCCGAGTAGCTGGCTCGAGTGTATATCCGCGAGAGCGTCAGGCTTTATGGCGGACCGGTATCTATCATTTCTTACTGGGGTACGCAATTTACATCACGGTTCTGGATGGCCGTACAACATGAGTTGGGTACTCGAGTGGAGTTGAGCACAACATTTCACCCTCAGATGGACGGACAGTCCAAGCGCACTATTCAGATATTAGAGGATATGCTCCGTGCGTATGTGATGGAGTTTGGGGGTTCGTGGGATCAGTTCTTTCCTCTAGCGGAGTTTGCTTACAATAATAGTTACCAATCGAGCATCCACATGGCACCATATGAGGCTCTGTATGGTAGGCGGTGTAGGTCTCCAGTGGGTTGGTTCAAGCCGGGTGAGGCTAGATTATTGGGTACAGACTTGGTTCAGGATGCCCTGGAGAAGGTTAGGGTGATTCAGGATAGACTACGCACAGCCCAGTCCAGACAGAAGAGTTATGCGGATCGGAAGGTTTGCGATGTTGCATTAATGGTTGGAGAGCGGGTCTTGCTCCGGGTGTCACCCATGAAGGGTGTAATGAGGTTCGAGAAGAAGGGCAAGCCGATCCCGAGGTTTATCGGTCCATTTGAGGTATTGCGACGTGTTGGGGAGGTTGATTATGAGCTGGCCTTGCCTCCCAGTCTAGCAGGGTTTCATCCAGTATTCCATGTTTCTATGCTCCAGAAGTATCACGGCGATCCGTCTCACGTATTGGATTTCAGCTCAGTCTAGTTGGACAAGGATTTATCTTATGTTGAGGAGCCGGTGGCAATCTTAGATAGGCAGGTTCAAAAGCTGAGGTCAAAGAATATTGCTTCTATGAAGGTACAGTGGAGGGGTCAGCCGGTCGAGCAGGCGACTTGGGAGACCGAGCACGATATGTGCAACTGTTATCCTCATCTATTCACCACTCCAGGTATGTCTCTATGCTCATTCGATATTGAATATGACTTGACAGGGGGGCTGACTTTTTGATATCGGGGTCGGATTTCAATTTCGGAAGTTGTAATAGGTCCGTAATATTGAATATGACTTGTGTGCAAAATTTGAGGTCAATTGAATATGGTTTGGTTAGTTTCGGCGTCATTTGTGGAATTTGAAAGTTTAAAAGTTCTTTAGGCTTGAATCCAGGTGTAATTGGTGTTTTGTTGTTGTTTTGAGTAATTTGAAGGTTCAGCTAAGTTCGCACGGGGTTATATGACTTGTTGGTATGTTTGGTTGTGGTCCCGGGGGCCTCGGCGGTGTTTCGGATGCCCGTCGGAAGGAAATTTGGACTTAGGCATTGCTGGTTTTTTTGGGGTGTTCTGGTGTTCCGCACCTGTGGTGGGAGCCCGTAGGTGCGGCCTCGTAGAAGCGAAGAGGAGGACGCATATGCGAGAAAGGCTGGGTTGGACTGGAAGCGCAGGTGCGGGGTTAGGAATGCAGGTGCGAGGTTAAGAGCGCATCTGCGAAACCGCAGATGTGGAAGGGGAGGCGTAGATACGAAAAAAGGCCTGAGTGGGAAGGATCGCAGAAGCGGGTAGGGCCCGTAGGTGCGCACCTGCAGGTGCGAATATATGACCGCAGATGCAGAATCTGGGAGCTTAAGTAGGATCCGCACCTGTGATGGAATTTCTGCAGGTGCGGCATCGCAGATGCGACAGAAGGTTCGCAAGTGCGGTTTTGTTGGGCAGAACCTATAAATAGAAGACTTCGAGATTTTTCACTATTTGCACATTTTGGAACTCAGATTTTGGCGGATTTTGAGGAGGATTTTGAAGTGTTTGCTGAGGTAAGTTCCTTGTGCCTATTTATCTTCAATAATGGTGTTTACCCACTGATTTTACACCTAGTTGGTGAGCTTTTGAGGTGAGATTTGGGAGATTAGGGCTTGGGAATTGGAGAATGAATTTTGTGGTTTCAGAGGGGCAAATGATGTCGTATTCTGATAAATTTGGTATGGTTGGACTCGTGAGTGAATGGGCTTTCGGGTTTTGTGACTTTTGACGGGTTTCGAGACGTGGGCCCGGGGGGACCAGGTTGACCCTATTGCAGATTTTGACTTATAATTTTGTGTTTTCCTTGTGGAATTGATTCCTTTAGCCTACATTAATTATATCATACTGCTTGTGGCTAGATTCGGGGCATTTGGAGATTGATTCGAGGGGCAAAGGCATTGCGGAGTAGGATTTTGCGCGGTTTGAGGTAAGTAACAGTCTTAAATCTAGTTTTGAGGGTATGAAACCTCGAGAATTGGTATGATGTGAGTGTTTGGAAGTGACGCACATGCTAGGTGGCAGGCATGTGAGCGTGCACCGTGAAGGATTGTGACTTGGTCCATCCCGTGAGACTGTAAAGTCGAATAGCCATTGTTATTACTTGTTTTCCTTGTCTTTGAGCAATTGACTGCCTTTCATGTTAGAAACCATGCTTAGGCCATATGATATCACTGTTGGGACCCGCAGCAGTCGCATACTTGTTGAGTTGACTACTAATTGCTATATTGTACTCAGTCACATTCTTACTTGTGTGTTATATCTCTGTTCTATCTCATTTCTTGTTAATACTTGTTGTATTCTCTGTTTGGGCTGATTATTATGATATTCTATGATCCCGAGGAGCTGGAGAGGTTAGTGACTGAGATAGGGACCGAGTGCCAAGTTGTGATCTATGTGAGGGTATATGGATCGGGTTGCATGCCGCAACGAGCCTTATGGCTACTTATATGATTGGGTCAGGCTGCACACCGCAGCAATATAGCGGTTGAGCTGAAAGGAGCCCCTCCGGAGTCTACACACCCCTCAGTGAGCGCAGGTACCTATTGAGAGTGTGTATTGAGGGCTGAGAGCCAAGAGTATGAGCTGTTGAGATGAGTTGAGTGACTGCTGCCTTGAGAGGCTGTACTTGCTTTTATTTATTGTTGCACTTAGTTGTTATCTATTGTTGTTGTGAAATTTCTGGAAGATTCATGTCTGTTTTACTTGAGCTCGAACTGATTTGACTTATACCACCGGATTTGAAAGCATGTTCACCCTTTACTGAAAACTTTTGAAATTATCTAAAAAATATTTTAGCTCGTCATATCTTGTCAGTTCCTTATTTAATTCTGTTACTTGCTGAGTTGGTTGTACTCATGCTACACCATGCACTACATGTGCAGATCCAGGTGTGTACGGTTCTGACGGTTGCTGAGTTCGTGCACGAGATGATTATCGGAAACTTACGTGGTAGCTGTCGGCGTGCGCAGTCCTTGTTTCTCCTTTCTTATTATCTTTTCTCTCTTGTATTGGCATTTGGCACAGACTGTAATAGACTCTGTTTTTAGATTGGTTGTTAGATGCTCATGACTTAGTGATACCCCGATGTCGGGCTATCATTCCGCATTGGTATTTTGGGTTTTTACCCCCTTATTATGTAAACCTTCAGTTAGTTTAATTGCTTTAGCTCACTTCTGTTATATATTGAAAGAATATTGAGAATGTCGGCTTGCCTAGTTCCACGATAGGCGCCATCACGACTGGTTAGGTATTTGAGTTGTGACACGCACCTGCAGAAATTGGCTCGCAGAAGCGAGATGGGCATCGCAGAAGCATGACGTTCGTAGAAGCGACACCAACGTTGCAGATTCGGAGGCAAGGGAAGATGGGAAAAACCGCAGAAGCGAGCCCACGGAAGAGGACTTCTTGTCTGCAGAAGCGAAGGTAGTCGTAGAAGCGGTATCTTCACTGCAAAAGCCGAACCGCATATGTGGTTAAAGATTCCGCAGAAGCGAAACCTCTGGACATAGTACAAAAATAGAGGGGTCCGAGATTTTCTCATTTTTGGACATTCCAAACACGGGTTGAGGCGATATTTTAGAGAGAATTCATGGGAAATCTCGAGGTAAGTCACTTGTGATCATTATTAGTCAATAATGTTGAATTATCATTGAGTATTCCGCCTACATTACATTTTTTGAGGTGTAATTCGAGGATTTGAGCCTAGGGATTTCAAATAAGAAATTAAGATTTGAAGGTCGAGTCGATGTCTGAATTTGGTAAATTTGGTATGGTTGGAAACGTGGTTGAAACGTGGCCCCACTGATGACCTTTGAGTTGAATATAGGATTTTGTTGAAGAATTAGTATTTTCATATGGAATTGATTCCTATAATTTTTGTTGACTGTATCGAATTAATTGTGACTAGATTAGAGGCGTTTAGAGGTCGATTCGTGAGGCAAAGACGTATTAGGATAAAGAATTTCACGATTTGAGGTAAGTAACTCTTCTAAACATAGAGCTGAGGGTATGAACCCTGATTATACGTGTTATGTGATTTTCTTGGAAGTGATGCACATGCTAGATGACAGGCGTGTGGGCGTGCATCGTAGAAATTGAGACTCAGTCAATTCCGTAGAGTTGTATAGTCAATTAACTTGTATTGTTCCATGTATATTTATGTGTTAGAGAAATTGAGTTGTGATCTATGTTAGAAACCATGTCTAGGCTACATACTTATTCTGTTGGGACCCACTAAGGTCATTATTGTTGTTGAGTTATGTTTTTACATTGCAATTCATACTCAGTCATGTTCATTCATTTCATATCATATCTCAGTCTTTCTTGCTATATATTGACACATCATATCATCATTTTGGGCTAGTTTCATGGCATTGTGGGCCCGAGAGACTGGAGAGATTTATGACTGAGTGAGGCCGAGGGCCTGATTGTGAGGTTATTGATACTATAGCACTTAAGTTATCCGTGCGGATCTAGATATTGATACTATAACACGTGAGTTGCCCGTGCAGCACCTGAGTTATCCATGCAGCAAGTGAGTTGTCTGTGTGGATCCAAATATTGATACTATAGCACGTGAGTTTTTTGTGCTGCACGTGACTTGTCCGTACGGATCCAGATATTGATATTATAGCACGTGAGTTGTCCGTGCAGCACGTGAGTTGTTCATGCGGATTATAGTGCTTGGGCTGAAGGAGCCCCTCCGGAATCTGCACACACACCCAGTGAGCGTAGGTACCTATTGAGTGAGAGTGCGAGTCCCGAGAGATTGAGAGGACTAAGTGTATTGACACTCTGAGAGTATACATATGGTTGTTCACTATGTTGTACTGTACTGACATGCACACTTGACATACAAGCATAGAGACGCATTTTTCCTCATGATGTACGGTATCACGTCATTCATGACTTCTCATACACATTGACATGTAGGCATAAAGATGTACTTTTCCTCATGCCATTTGATAGTGAAACATTTACTTGTTGAAAAGTTTTGGAAGGAAAATCACGATTTTACAGACTTGCTCATATTTTGGTGTTTTCGGTAAAAGACTTGGGTTGTCACGGTTATACTTGAAAGGCATGTCTATTTTCTAAAACTGTGAACGAGCTGAACATCTTATTTCTGAGTTATTTCCTCTATCACTTTTATTATATTATTATGAGTTGTTGTCGGCTATTGGTGTTGGACTTTGACCTGTGTTTCCGCTCGTCACTACTTTCAACCTAAGGTTAGGTTTGTTACTTATTGAGTACATGGGATTGGTTGTACTCATACTACACTTCTGCACCTTGCGTGTAGATATTAGGTTTCGATGTCGTTGTGATAGATGGGAGTAGGATTTGAAGACATACCTACGTTCCGGTTGTAGCTGCCTCCTGTTCATAGTAGCCTTAAATTTATAAAAATTTGTTTATGTACATTTCGAATAGATGATGTATTTATTTCATACCAGATTTGTAAATTATAGTCTTAGAAGCTCATGATTTGTACTACCAATCCTCAGAAAATTCTTGTATAAAAGCAGTTGTATTTTCATTTCTTTTCATAATAAATCTCATTTAAATTGGTTAGTTGTTAATTGGCTTACCTGGCAGGTTGGGTTAGGTGCCATCACGACTAGGTGGAATTTGGATCGTGACAAGGTGGTATCAGAGCTCTAGGTTCATAGGTTCTACAAGTCATGAGCAAGTGTCTAGTAGAGTCTTGCGGATCGGTATGATGACGTCCATACTTATCTTCGAGAGGCTACAAGGAATTTAGGATAAACTTCCCATCTTTCTTTCCTTATCATGCGGAATCGATTCAGCTTGAAACATAACTCTTTGAAATCCTTCCACGCATTCGTGTGCGCATGTGAGTGCTCGGTATCAGCTGTGCATCACCGGCTTATGATTCCATGAACGAGGTTCAAAATGTGTATTCTATGATTTGGTGATGGGCCAGTCTGGAGGACTAGAGGCTAGGTTTAGACCGCAGCTTAGACTCGGTAGTTTCAGTTGTAACTTGTACATTTGGACTCATAAGTCCGGTAGTGTCCCTATGAGTGGAACTTGTGGCTCGATGAGCGATCGAATGGCTATATGATGAGTATAATGTGACTGCGGGATGTGTTCAGATGGGTTGAATATGACGAATAAAGTTTACTTGTGAGTCAAGAGTTTGCTATTGGGTATTTGATTTCTATCTTGATTTGACGTATAGTCTCGAGTTGTGAGAGTATTGAAGGATTTTTAACTTTTTTTAATTGTGGAACAAATTAAATTCTCATGTCTTGTTGATGAGTTCGGACTTAGGAAAATTAAGTGATCGCGTAGTAACTGTGGTTGCAAAAGGGTATAGCAAGATGCCAATTTGAGGCCAAACGGATGGGTTATCTTCTGCGGAGTAATCTATGTAGGTGTGTTCCTTATAATGTTGAGTGGAGAGTTTTTTTTCTATCAACGGAGTGTATGTGTTGAGATTTGAATTTTAATCCAGTTGAGAAAGTTAACTTGACTGTCAAGAGAATAAATACGAGCTTAGCGGATGATTGAGGTATTTTATGGTTGGTGTTGCATGAGCTTAAGAATAATTTTCATTGAACTGACTGCGGTATTATGGCAGTAACAAAGTATGGGTATTGTGAGTTATGGAATGTTTTGTTCTATGGCTTTGAGCCAAGTGGGGGAGCCTGCTATTGACAATTTGATTTCATGGTTATATGTTAAATTTTAGTTTTAGTCTGATACATACTTGTGAATCGGTTATGACTTGCAAAGACTAAGATCGATGGTGACTCGAGTAAAGGAATTTCTTAATACGGGTTACATTACACTTTATGAATATATTAAAATCATGGGATGATCGAGTTCTTATTGTGAAGGATATAGTACGCACGAAGTATGAATTTGATTTGTGGTGTTAAGGTAGGGTTACCTCTTTGAGTGTTGTTGTGCTAATGGGGCACGTGTCGTTCGGCCCGTTTAGGCGATACAATTTAGATTTGGGCAGAGTGGATGACTCTCGAGAGGGTTATAATGGATTCAAAATGTATATGTGGCAATTGAATATTTTTCGAATTCGTATATTACTAGAATTGGTTATTTACATTGGATGGTGTCGGGACTTGCGGTAATTCTGTATGACTATAGATTCTACATTCCAGTATAAGACAGGAAAGAGGAACAATTTTTTTTAAATTCACATAAGGTATTTTCAGAGTGAGTGTTACAATTGCGGTATTTATGGAGGTGCTTAAGAAGAATACAGTGGCTTATGGGCCTTAGGGTGGTGCGGTTTTATGTTAGGATGTCTTGTAGTGAGCTTTGGGTAAGGATCATAGTGTTCTAACAAGGAGAAGTATCAACTTGAGGGTAATTCAGAAGAAACTCGGAGAAAATAGGATAACTGCTTAGTACGCTAGACCAATATGGTAATGGTATGCTCGGTTCTTTTGGGTTCTTATGATGAGGTGAGGCTTTACGGGTGTTTTGTGGCTATACTCTCGGATTTGACAACCTGTGTGGCTTGGTCGAGTTAGAGGAATTCAATTCTGATAGCTTGGTTATGTGCAAATGGATTTCAAAGTGTTCTTGATGATTTCTATCACTGTTTGAGATGGATATGTCCTACTGGCGTGAGGAACGTGTTGTGTATTGTGATTTTCCCATGGAAGAAAGCAAATGGAAGGTTTCTAACTAACCGGGTATGTAATTTGCTTGTGACTCGGAGTTGGTAATGAGATTCTCGTGCTTTTCACATTATGACATGATATATGTGGTGTGGTGTGCGGGATTAAGATTTACATGTACCAGGTGGCAGTTCAGTCTTGAATGGAAGGTCATGAATTTTGGACAGCATGAGCAGTTTCAGATATTTAGATGAATATTATAACTGCTCAGTAATTCCTGAGAAGGGTGCGCATTTCAAAAGGCGCATTGTGTTTTGACTTATGGATGTTTCGTTGGTATTGGGGTGCCTGATTGATAGACTGTCGATATTCAAATTATTGTTAAGTGGCACGGAAGAATTATGAAAGTATTCCTCGTGGGATGATCGTGTGTGAGCACCTAATTTTTTACAATATTTGAATTTTTATCACCTTCTACTAAGTAAATATTTTTAGAAATTTAATATATATGTTTTTAGCTTTGTTACATTTTTTTATATAGGGTAAGAATTAAAAATAATTTAAAAGGTCAAATTATTACTATTAGTATTATTTTTATTTTTTATCTTTATTTTTAAATAAAATAAAATAAAATAAAACCGAAACAATTTAAAAACAATTATTAATTTTCGAATGGTAATAAAATAATAGAAAAATTAAAAGTATGGAATAAAAAAATAAAAGTAAAAGTAGGTAGAAATTATTTTTTAAAAAACCTAAAAGAAAGTGGAAAATTAAAACAATAAAAGTAAAAGAATGTGAAAATTTAAAAAATAAAAAGTAAAAGAAGTAGGAATTAAAAAATAAAAGTAAAGGTAGCTGAAATTATTTTTTGAAAAAAAGTAAAAGAAAGTAGGAATTTAAAAAAAGAAAAGTATGATAAGTGGAAATTTAAAAAAAAAAAAAGTAAAAAAAGTGGGAAAAAAAAAGTTAGAAGTGGGAAATTAAAAAAAAATAAAAGTAAAGGAAAGTGGGAAATTATTTTTTTAAAAAAAGAAGAAAAAAGGGAAGTGGGAATTCTTTTTAATTATAAAATAATAAAATAATAAAATAATAAATAAAAAAAATCTGAAAAAATTTCGAATTACTTTTTCTATAAATAGAAGAGAAATGCGAGGAGAAAGAGAAGAAAAAATAGAGGAGAGAATTGAGAGGGAAAAAAAATCTTTTTCTGCGCTAAGGGAATTTCTACTTGTTTCATTCTTTTCTTGCTTTTTCTTTCGAAAATTCAAGCAATTCATCACCCTGTTTAAGACCCAAAATGCCTCAAATTCAAGCCTAAAAATACCTTGTGAAGCTTCATTGATAGTCACCTCTCTCATGCCAAAAACCACCAGCCTCACGAGGTACAGTCGAGTTTCGGTCCGGGCTCGAATTTTAGAAGGTTCGTCGCTAGATTTTCTGCTCATCTGCCGATTTGCCCTTGGTTTGGTGTACTTGCTCGGCTCAGAATTGTTTTTGCATTAATCAAGTTCTGAAGAAATTTTTTTGCTTAAAGGTTCATTACTTATCCTCCCTTTGTTAATTATTTTATTATTTTGTGTGATGTTCTTATAGAGGTTCATGTGATAATTTTTTGTGTTATTTTATTTATACACATTATCATGTTGTAGTTTCTTTTTACATGTTTCAAGCGATTTGTCAACAGATTATTTGAATAGGATTTCATCTTAATGAGATTTGCTATTTAGAATTAAGAATGAAGATCTTGCCATATTAATAGGCCATGCGTTGGAGTTCAAGTAAGTGAACTAGAAATGAGTTACAACATTTAATAGGAAAGAAAGAATTAGACATGGGTTGGATTGAGTATAAATCTGTCAGACCCAATAATTTTGTCACTAGACTAGTAATTAGCCCATTCTTCCATAATGGATAAATGTCTCCTAATTTCAAAGATAGAGTAGCAAGTTGTAAATATTTCTAAGTGTGGATGACTTCTCAATACTTTAAATAACTAATATATTTTCCGACTTCCAAATAATTTCATATCCGTAAACTCTTGGTCTTACAATAATTTCAAATTAGTTTAGGAAAATAATACAAGTATGCGTTCACGTGACTTGACCAATCAACTTCGAATAATAATAAATGTGTGATTGATTGTGTACACGTACGCGTGATATGATTCTTGACGCCAAACAAAAATGAGTACATGTACGCGTGACTTATTTCAAGATAATTTTCATAAATCTAATCAAGCAATAAAAACGGACATAGGTAAAACATGAGAACCAATAAAACACAGGTTATCCAAAAATAATATAAGCCAAATGTAGTCAATAAAGCGACCGTGCTAGAACTACGGGACTCGGGGAATGCCTTACACCTTCTTCCCGGTCAACAAAATTTATTACCCGGACTTTGTTTTTGCAGACCAATAATAATAGAGTCAAACCTTCCTTTGACCAGGGATTCAAATAAATGGTGACCTAGAACACCCAAAAACAATCAATTCCAAGTGGAGACTCTGTAAATAAAATAATCCCTACTCAAATTTGTCACTTTCATTGAAAAAACTCTTTAACCCATAATAATCCATAATACATATCTTTGGGGGGGGGGGGGGGTAAAAAGGAGGTGTGACATCGTGCATGAAATATGTGTTAGTCATTCTAGTGCTGGAGTTGGGATAAGTTACGGTAATTCATATGTTCGATGAACTTGGAGACTTCCAGTTCTCATAAGCATATTGTTTCAGGGTTGCGGCCTATTTGAGGTAAGCATTTTATTTAAACTTAGTGGAGGCACTAGTTGCATTAATTACTTGTGATAGTTATGCTCTATGAGTGCGCATATATGTGAGGTTTAAGCCTATGTGCAGGCGTCGGAGCAAGTGTTCATACTCGAAAGAATGCTTAGGCTATGATATGCTTAGAGTTGACTGTTGAGCATAAAGTTATAACGTTTCTAGTGTTCGTACCATCGTTGAGAACTACCTGGACTATACTTGAGGTTACAAAGAGGCTAATTCTCTTAATAAACTTGGTAGTTACTATTTCTGTGTTAACTTGCCGATTTGAGTTGCAATAGCACACTTTGCACATGTCTACTCTATGGCGTTTTATTTAAACTAGTCTAGGAGCATAAGAGTCTTATTTCAATTATCATATACATGTGTACTTGTTTGATTGCTCATGTATGATATGATTGGACCGGAGACCTGTGACCATTCTGTGCGGTTGATGTTAATGTGAGCTCTAAAAGAGCTGGTTACCATCATTAGATTCATGTGTCTTGGTGCTACTATGTATGATGAGCTCATAGTATTGCGGTTGTAGTGGTGCTTGTTGAACTTGTGAAACAATTCTCTTCATTGAGACATTTCCCATTTTGTTTTGTGCACGGATTGCGCAGTTTGTAGCTTGAGTTATATTGGTGTGGCATATCTGTGGAATAGTTGTACTTGATAATATAAGGTCATTGGACCTATAATAGGTACTATCAAGTTTGATTACGATATATTTGGGAGAATAATATCAAAAGTCGGCTTAGAAAGTGATTATGATTCTGGTTTGGGCGAGAGAGCTCCATGACTTATTGATCTGATAAGTGTTTATGAGATTCCACGTGTTTCTTTCATTTTCGGCAATGTGCGAAGGTTTTGGAACAAAGTTTGGTTTTGAATAGTTACTGTGATCGGGAATGGTACTGCGAGTATGCGAGTTGTGTAGTATGTTATGTGACTATATCTGGAGTTATGGTTATGGCTTGATACAGCTTGTTTAGACTTATACAATGTGTAAATGTGAGATTCGAGTCTTGTAAGAAATTTTGGATGTTGGAAATTGGGTTCTAAGTTTTTGGGATAAGGTTAAATATTGATTTTCAGCTATGTTGTGTTGTCAGGCCTACATAGAATAGGGTGACATGGGATTCACCCCCGGGTATGTGCATGGTAAGGTGGAACGGTGATTTAAAGGCTTAGGAACGACTCTTGGCATATTTAAGTGGGGGAGAATGTAACGACCCAGCCGGTCATTTTGAGTGTTACAACCATGTTCCCTCATTTACTGCTCAATTTGTGCTTTATAATTGTTATGTCACTTGCCTGGGTAATTGGTTCGGGTCCAGTGAGGTTTTGGAATGAATTAGAACACTTAGTTTCAAGGTTTAAAGCTTAAGTTGAAATAGTTGACCGGATGTTGACTTATGTGTAAACAAGCTCGGAATAGAGTTTTGATGATTCCAATAGCTCCGTATGGTGATTTTGGACTTAGGAGCGTGTCCGAAAAATTATTTGGAAGTCCGTAGTTAAATTAGGCTTGAAATGGCTAAAATATAAATTTAAGTTTGGAAGTTTGACCGGTGAGTTGACTTTTTAATATTGGGGTCGGAATCCGATTCTGGAAATTAGAATATGTCCGTTATGTCATTTATGACTTGTGTGAAAAATTTGAGGTCAATCGGACTTGATTTGATAGGTTTCGGCATAGAATATAGAAGTTGAAAAATCGTAATTTTATTAAGCTTGAATTGGGGTATGATTCGTGGTTTTAGCATTGTTTGATGTAATTTGAGGCCTCGACTAAGTTCGTACAATATTTTAGGACTTGTTGGTATATTTTGTTGGGGTCCCGGGAGCCTCGGGTGAGTTTCAGATGGTTAACGGATCAAATTTAGACTTATAACAAAGCTGAAAATTTTCTGCCTTCTGATGCAATCGCACCTCCGGAAATTGGCTCGCAGGTGTGAGCTCGTAGGAGCGAGATGGGCATCGCAGAAATGTGTCATCTGCAGAAGCGAGTCCGCATAAGAGACACCAAGGTCGCAGATGCGG
Organism: Nicotiana tomentosiformis; assembly: GCF_000390325.3. Classification (NCBI taxonomy): domain Eukaryota; kingdom Viridiplantae; phylum Streptophyta; class Magnoliopsida; order Solanales; family Solanaceae; genus Nicotiana; species Nicotiana tomentosiformis. The sequence goes on from NC_090815.1 coordinate 39,748,252, forward strand.
AGGCAAGGGAAGTTGGGAAAAACCGCAGAAGCGAAGGCAGTCGCAGAAGCGGTAGCTTCACCGCAAAAGCGGAACCGCAGATGCAGTTAAAAATTACGCATAAGCGGAGCCTCTAGAGAGTGTACAAAAACAGAGGGGTCCGAGATTTTCTCATTTTTGGACATTCCAAACACGGGTTGAGGCGATTTTTCTAAGAGAATTCACGAGAAATCTCGAGGTAAGCCACTTGTGATCATTATTAGTCAATAAAATTAAATTATCATTGAGTATTCCGCCTAGATTACGTATTTTTGAGGTATAATTCGAGGATTTTAGCCTAGGGATTTCAAAATAAGAAATTATAATTTGAAGGTCGAATCGATGTTGGAATTTGATAATTTGGTATGGGCGTGTAGATTTTATAACTTTTGTCGGGTTTCGAGACGTGGGCCCCACTGGCAATTTTGAGTTGAATTTCGGATTTTGTTGAAAAATTGGTATTTTCATATGAAAGTGATTCCTATCATTTGTATTGACTTTATCGAATTAATTGTGACTAGATTCGAGGCGTTCGAAGGCCGATTCGCGAGGCAAAGGCGTATTGGAATAAAGAATTTTACGGTTTAAGATAAGTAACGCTTCTAAACTTGGAGTTGAGGCTATGAACCATGATTATACATGTTATGTGATTTGTTTGGAGGTGACGCACATGCTAGGTGACGGGTGTGTAGGCGTGCACCGTAGAAATTGAGACTCAGTCGATTCCGTAGAGCAGTATAGTCAATTAACTTGTATTTTTACGTGTTAGAGAAATTGAGTTGTGATCCATGTTAGAAACCATGTCTAGGCTATATACTTATTATGTTGGGACCCACTGAGGTCATTACTGCTGTTGAGTTATTTGTTTACATTGCAATTCATACTCAGTCCATTCATTTCATATCATATCTTAGTCTCTGTTGCTATATATTGACATATCATATCATCATTTTGGGCAAGTTTCATAGCATTGTGGGCCCGAGAGACTGGAGAGATTTATGACTGAGTGAGGCCGAGGGCCTGATTGTGAGGTTATTGATAATATAGCACGTGAGTTGTCCGTGAAGCACGTGAGTTGTTCGTGCAGCACGTGAGTTGTCCATGCGGATCCAGATATTGATACTATAGCACGTGAGTTGTCCGTGCAGCACGTGAGTTGTCCGTGTAGATCCAGATATTGATACTATAGCATGTGAGTTGTTCGTGCAACACGTGAGTTGTTCGTGCAACACGTGAGTTGTCTGTGCGGATCCAGATATTGATACTATAGCACGTGAGTTGTCCGTGCAGCACATGGGTTGTCCGTGCAGCATGTGAGTTGTCCGTGTGGATCCAGATATTGATATTATAGCACGTTAGTTGTTCGTGCAGCATGTGAGTTGTTCGTGCAGCACGTGAGTTGTTCGTGCAACACGTGAGTTGTCCATACGGATCCAGATATTGATACTATAGCACGTGAGTTGTCCGTGCAACACGTGAGTTGTCCGTACTGATCCAGATATTGATATTATCACACGTGAGTTGTCCATGCAGCATGTGAGTTGTTCGTGCGGATTATAGCGCTTGGGCTGAAGGAGCACCTCCGGAGTCTGAACACGCCCCCACTGAGTGCAGGTACCTATTGAGTGCGAGTGCTGAGAGATTGAGAGGACTAAATGGATTGATACTCTCAGAGTATGCATTTGGTTGTTCACTATGTTGTACTGCATTGATATGCACAAATGACATACAAGCATAAAGACGCATTTTTCCTCATGATGTACGGTATCACGTCATTCATGACTTCTCATACACATTGATATGTAGGCATAGAGACGTACTTTTCCTCATGCCATTTGATAGAGAAACATTTACCTGTTGAAAAGATTTGGAAGGAAAATCACTATTTTGGGTTTTCAGAAAGACATGTCTATTTTCTGAAACTGTGAACGAGCTGAATATCTTATTTCTGAGTTATTTCCTCTATCACTTTTATTATATTGTTATGAGTTGTTGTCGGCTATTGGTGTTGGACTTTGACCTGTGTTCCAGCTCGTCACTACTTTCAACCTAAGATTAGGTTTGTTACTTATTGAGTACATGGGGTCGGTTGTACTCATACTACACTTCTGCACCTTGTGTGTAGATATTGGATGCTGATGTCGTTGTGATCGATGGGAGCGGGATTTGAAGACGTACTTGCGTTCCGGTTGTAGCTGCCTCTTGTTCATGGTAGCTTTAAATTTATAAAAATTTGTTTATGTACATTTCGAACAGATGATGTATTTATTTCATACCGGATTTGTAAATTCTAATCTTAGAAGCTAATGATTTGTACTATCAATCCATGGAAAATTCTTATATAAATAGGAGTAGCCATTTTTTGCATAAGCCGTATATTTTCTTGAAATCTTGATAGCAATAGGAAGATTAGAATTGAAGTACCATGTATCAGTGGAGGAAATATAAGTTTGCAGTTTTGAGCAGTTGTTGCCGAGTATAGTGGATTTCAATCGTGAGTTTCAATCGTGGTTTAGATGGTTGAGGACACTCTGACTATCGTAATTTTACAGAGATAATTTAGGGCAACTGGAAGGTAAAAAGTTTTAAAATAATATTGTGGATTAAACGGACGGTTATTCACATGTAAAATTATTTAATTCTAAAAAAATAAAAAATTCTGAAATTTTAGTTCCTAATTAGTTGGAGCAATGTCTTAAACTGCCAAGTGGCATATTGGGATGATGCCACTTAACTTAATGAGATTGCTTTTTGTTCTACTTTTAATTATAGATAGATATAGATATAGATTACTAAGTTTAAACACTTCAATAAGTTGATTGGTTAGGTTATAGTTTAGTAATTTCAATTCTCAAGGGAAATGCTTAAAAAGAATTTTCACATTATCATATCATAATTATTTATTATAATAGATAATTTATTTTATTTTACTTTTTGTGAAGAATTAGCTGCAAATATCTTTTGAAATACCTGATAATATAAAAAATACAAGATCGATAACCTAGACTAGGGTGGCCAAACTTGTTATTTCACAGAAAGGGGTAAGAAACAAACAGATTGTAGGTGAGCAATCCATATTTCTCTCCTTTTCTTTTTTAGATGAATTACATATGGTCCATTCTTTTGGAGTTGGGAGGGAATAAGTGGGTGCTGACAATACGAGTAGAGTTTAGTAAAATATAAACGATTTCCACATGCAAATGGGGATATTCTCTGCTAAAAGATTAGTAAGTAATATTGGATTGTTCTATTCTCTTATCTCCAATAGTTTTCTCCATCTTCTTATAGGTCGAGAATCTTGATGTATATCTAGAAACTAAAAAAGGACAAGTCAGAATATATCCAATAGTATTCCCCCTAATGTTCGATGTTGTTATATATTCTCTGTAACAAACTAGATGTGTCACTTTATTTTGTATCAACATAATCATTTCGAAAAGTCATCAAAGTTCAACTATTATATAAAGTTTTACAATAGATAACGTCATATATTTGTGTTAACATTTATTGATAAATATATTTAATTTGACTCTTCGACAGTTATGTGAAGGGGTTCAGAGTATAAGTTCTAACTACCATTGTTTTATTTATGTGACACTCGTTCCTCTTTAGTCTCTATAAAAAAAGAATCACATATTTTTTATTTAAAATAATTTTAATTTTAAACGTCTCAATTTATCTTCTATGATATAATTTTATAGGTATATAAATATCATAACATGTTTAAGAAAAAGTAAAAAAAAAAAATCATGGGAATATTATTTTTCCTAATTACTAATATAGAGTAATTTCTTCAACAAACAAAAGAAGATTTTCTTCATTCTATTTGAGTATTTTCTTACATCAACTAAATGCAAACCAAGCAAATAATAAAATATAAATGATCTGTTTTTAAAACAACTCTCTTCTGCCCACCACCCGTGGCGGAGCTTGGGGCGGGTGGTGGGAGCTTGGGGCGGATTGAACCTTTGTTGAAAAATTAAATTGTCCATATAAAGTGTTTTTATTTTATGTGCATATTTAAACGTTGAATTTTCATGACTTTTTTGTGTGTTTATTTTATTTTTATTTTTTGAATTCTCTGGATAAAAATCTTGGTTCCGCCCACCTGATTTCCCACTTAGGAGTCATTTTGGTATTATGTATAAGTAAAAATAATCCTTGGATAAAAACTTTAGTACAGCCTTATCCTCTCTTTTTTTGGTTACTAATTCTCGGATATCTTATCCTAGGATTAAAAATAGTACAGGAATAAGTTATACCTGCTAGAATTATCCAAATATTTAACAGAAAATAAATCAAGACATTTGAAATAGGCAAAGTTTTCATAAACAGGGGGAAAAAAACCAAAATACACTTTGCATTAATGTCGTGGTGAAATAGACCATATTTGTATCTTCTAGAATAACTTAATAATATATAGCCTTCCAAATTTTTTAGATAAACTCTTAACTCTTCAAAACTTATATGTTCTAACTTAAAGAAGAAAGAAAATTTGTGAAAATTAAAGTTATAAAATTATAAAACTAAAAAGATATTAAGTCAAATATATTGATTGAGAACTTCTATCTGACAAAGTTTCGTCCCTTATTGATTAATTAGCTAAATAGGATAAAGAATAATCATTTTGAAAAAGTTATACTTTTATTCAACTTTTATTTTATGACTCAAATATAATTTCAAAAATAAAATGTATGCAATTCTCTTAAAATCTCATATTCATTAAGATAGGGTACACGCACATATTATATAACGCATGTATCCTAGCATCTAAAATACCCAACAAAATTATCTAAATATCATATTATACTATCCAACGAACACCCCTACTTACCCTACAAAGTACCAATAAAGACTAAGAGACTGTTCATGACGGAAACCCTATTCAACTGCTTAGATTTGAGGACGACGTATATAGGAATGTCATATCGAGAACTAAAGGAATATTCAAATTATAAATGGATCTAATTTATATTTCGACGATGTAAATAATTTGTATTCCATCATTACATTTTAATTAGCTGTAAAAGGTTTGCATATTTAGGTTGCCAAATTATGATAACTACGAACAGCCTATTTTTTTTTTGGGTTAAAACAAAGAACTTTTATTTAAGACAGATGGTGTAAAAAATTTATTCTCCTATGTCAGTGCACAATTAATGTTTAACATTAATAGTATATAATATTCTTTAATATTACTAAATTAAGTTATTTGCGACAGTAATAGATAGTACTACTAGTAATTAACTACAACAAACATGATTTGAAAACCTGAAATATAGATTATATAATTTAACTACGTCGCACCCTTTGGGAATGCAGCCTGTTCCAGATGGGATACTTTGTACATCGGTTCTTTTTAAAAATTTAATTTAAGAAGTTACATAAAACCAATAGCGTAAACACAAATTGTGGTGGTACGTATATAGGTTGATCAACTCATGTAAATTGATAATACTGTACTCCAGTAGCTCTTCTTGAAAAAATAAAATTATCTGCCTGTTGTAGAAAAATAAAGTTATTAGTGAATATCCTTTCTGAAAACCTAAAGTAGCAAATCAAGCAAAGGACATATCGACACGTACGTACTTGAAGGATGGATATCTCTTGACCATTGGCAGTGATTAGCGTACCTGTCTTTTGGTACAGTAAATTTCCAGTCATATCCTTCAAACTTCCTACCTTTTTGGAACTGTTCCATATTTTCCAGTAGGTTTTGTAGGGTTCGTTTAACGCCATTTGTACTTTCATACGATATTTTAAACTACGTTTGTTTTGGGGTACTGTTTGGTTTCATAAACTTTATCAAAATCAACTTCAATTTATGCTGTTCGGCTTCAGAACTAATTGTCCAGTTCTATCAAAACCAAATCCAAAATCAACGGGTGTGCTATTTTTACAGTTGAGCGTATTTCCAACTAATTCTTGTTTATAGTGAGAAAATAAACTAGATTCATCTCTAAGTACATGACTTTACCTAGCTCGTGTATTAAGAAAATTAATTTAAGGATACATGGATGGTTTAATTCATGAACTAAGGAAAACAAAATTCTAAAAATAAATTATTATACATACTAGACAAGGTACGTAGGCACTATATTTATTTACGTAAGCTAAGTTGGAAGAAGGAAGAAATATGCCAAAAGAAAACGGTTGATTGAGAGTATTTCTTCTCTCCGAATGTCTAACAGAAAGGCCTTAAGATTTGATTATCTTTAATTAATCATATGTTATATATTGGAAAATGACACTGTATAACGGTTCTCAAAATAATAGCCAAAAAATATATATTTTTATATTATGTTATATACAGAAATAAACAAATTTACTATACTTTTACAGCTATCGAATTTGAATAGTTTCGGTCACGGGTTAAAAGTAATCTTTGTCATATGGTATTCGGGTCCACTAGCCCAATTAATACAAGTTCTCTATCTCATATGACCCATCCGATAAAAGAAAGGGCTTTTACAAGAAATGTTTTTATTCCTAGGTCTAGAACCCAAGACATCTTATTAAGACAGACAAATCAAATAATTATTCACGGGCTATTTGGTTAAGTCTAAGCAACGCCATTCTGTCATTCGCAAATGCAATTGTTGATAATTTATTTGTGTCGGCTACAGGTAGTAATAGACATATGCTGTTTCACTTCTATTTGCAGCCTAATAATTAATATCATTATTTCAAAATGTCAGTGAAGCCAGTCATTTTAATCTAGGTACCCGTTAACGTTGTATAAGAAGGAAAAATATTTTATTATATATATTCTTGAAGGATCTCTATCTCTACGATTTTTTATTTCCTTCACACTTTTTCCGCACATAAAATAATCTACTAATACCTTTATTTAAACATATTTCAACTAGAAACAAGAAAGTCTATTCCTATATTAATTATGACTATATATCATATTTAGACATGAATTAAATAACTTTGCAAATACCAAATCCTAAATAATTTAGGTATCCTACTACAACTTTGAATTAGTTTTCCAACAATACTGTTACATATGTTGCTATATCAATGTATTGATTCAATTAAATTGAACCACTTTGATTAAATACAACAGAGTTGATAATAAAGTACGACAGTTTCATGCTATTAAATTTTTTGTTCTTTTATATTTCCTTTTGAATATTTTCAGATAACAAATAACTATTCAGTTTTTCTTGTGTTCATCTTGAATATGGATTTTATCCTCTTTACACCCATTTCATTTAGATTTTTTTCAAATATACCTGTAAGATAAATGAGGAAAAATTAAAGATCTAAAACTAATACTCTCACTTGTTCATGTTGAAGAGTTATTTTTGCTGTGGGGGTCCCTAAGTTTCAAACATTTTAAGAAAAGGAAAAAAAAAAAAGGAAATTCAATTTATCAGAAAATTGAGATCCCTTTCAGGAGACAAAAGCAATAGGACCAATTCAAATTAATCTCTACGTACTAAAGTTTGTTAAAATATAATAGCTTGGGACCGGGAAGAAGTCCATTAAAAGGATGCCAACATTTTATATCTAAGAGAAAACAGTGTCTGAAACTTTTAATGATTATCAAGGTTTTACATCTGAGGAAACAGTCTGAAAATTTTAATGAATATAAATGTTTTACATCTAAGGGAAAACAGCTTCTATAAATTTTAATGAATGCCAACGTCTTACATCTGACGGGAAACAATGTCTGAAAAAATTATTGGCAAAGTAAAACAGTGAGCTGCCCTTTGAGTAAATTTCGCCGGTGGTCTTTCAACTTTGAATTTGTAATACAAAAGTTATTTTTTATTTTTTGTCACATAAAAATCATTTAATTTTAAGTTTGTAACATAAAAATTATTTTTTTATTGTTTATCACATAAAAGTCATTCAAAAGTGCCAAGGTAACCAAAAAGTAAATATCACCCGAATTTTACACTGAAAATATGACAGAACACAAAGTAAGTTAGTTAACTAGCGTTTGGCCATAGATTCCCAAATTTATTCTGAAAAATCTGATTTGGGTGAAGTTTGGTTTGAAAATGAAAATGTGTTTGGACATCTGTTTTGGGTGAAGTTTGGTTTGGAAAAACATGAAACATAACTTATACCCACAAGTTCTAAAAATTATCACAAATACCCAACAGTACCATTATCAAAAATATTTATTATATTATCGCAAACCATAGTCCTGAATATAAATAAATTTGATATAAAATTATTATTTTTATAATGAACTACATGATACACTATCAGATGACCGAGAAGACAAAGTAACATTGTTACAAAATAATAAATGATGGGCTCTTTTATAAAATATAAAAGTTTGGGATAATTTTTAAAAAATATAATAGTGATATTTTGGCCCAAAAGCTGGTTTTGGGATTTGGGATTTGGCTAAAATGTAAGCAAAATCTATGGCCAAACGGGTCCTTATATTTGAGATAATTTGAGAAACCTCCTTCCAAGTTTTGCTAATCTCAGTTATGATTTACGAATATTATGTTTACTTTTCTTATTTTGATTACTGTGTAATAAGTTTGTGAACTCATCATCATTAATGTAAAAAATATGATTTGAATATGTTGCCCTTTTTAATTTATACTCATTTGTTTAATGAATTTTACAAAAATACCTTTTGGAATTGGCAGAAGAGTGATTGTTAGAGCATCAAATAATTCATTGACAAACACAAAATCTACGAGCTCGATATGTTCCCCATAGCTTCGAGTTGTTACAAAGAAGTCGAAATTATGGAGATAAACGTAATTTCATAAACTACAAGGGAGAGTAATATTACGAAGAGAAATATGTGAGAGGTCTTTAAAATTAATCAATTACCTTTAATATATTTTATTAAGCTAAATAGCTATTTTGAAGTATCATGTCATATTTTCGATACAAAATATAAATATTCAGGTGACATCTAATTTTTAATTAACTTGGCCAAAGTTGGATGATATTTTTATGACAAAAAATAAAAAGTAATTTTGTGTTACAAACTCAAAGTTGAATGACTTTTATATGATAAAAATAGAAAATTAATTTTTGTGTTACAAAATCAAAGTTGAATTACTACCGATGAAATTTACTCGCAACCTTTTCCAGTGAAGTTAATTAAGTCACCAACACCTTTGTATAATATTTAATGGGAGACTCTATAAATGCAATTCATGATCATTTATATATTAATGCATGTAGTTTAATGCATGTAGGGGTCGGATCTTGGTACAAGATAGGTTTATATAAATTTAATTTTAAGTTATTGCAATGCAGTTTCATCTTGACAATAGGAGTATATATCCCTCTTTCCTCTTATTGTCTTCTCTTATTTCGTAACTTTCAAGTGGTACATTTTTATAGATTAAATCAACAATTTGAAAAATTTAGTACCAATTAAACATCCACGTTGATACTTAAAAAAAACTCTGCTAACGTGAGCTTCGCAAGTTTATAAAAGCCGTTGCAAACTCGGATACGGAATAAAGATAGCGATATATTAATTGCTTATAAATCCTGTGTGTGTGGCCAACCTCAGCTTATTTTAAATAAAGGTGCAATTAATTGATTTGACTAATTAATGCTAGAATTAAGTACTAATATTATCTTTTAGATGTACGGTATTACCGTATTAGTACTAGTTACTTTCTCCTAACAGTCCCAACATGCCTTCTATAGTTCTATTCATACAACACACATTTGACTTTTGAGTCTATAATACAACAAAAGAACATTACTCTTTTTGCGGTGGCGTAGGATCCAGCAGATAAAAAAGAGTGGGAAAAAGTGGAGCAACATTAAAATAAGAATTTATGTTATATGCATTGACATTTGAAGATGTTCTCACATTATCAGTAAAATTTGACATATATAAAAGATTGCTTTCTATTTTTATTATATAAGATTATTGATTAATGTTTGCATAAAGATTTTTTAATGGTGCAAATTTTTTTCTTTGTATTGTTAGTGGAAGAGCATAGAACTAATGAATAATTAAAAGAAGAAATACGTTTTAGATTATCCAATTCGAAGTAATAAGATGCTTCTGATATGATAGTATTAGATAATATGCAAGATGTTGAGCAAACTGGCCCATTAGCTCAGTTGGTTAGAGCGTCGTGCTAATAACGCGAAGGTCGCAGGTTCGAGACCTGCATGGGCCATATTTTGTTTTCTTTGACTTTTTTTAAAAAAAGTTCGTCCAACAGCGGCCCTTTTTCTCTAAGGCTTTTAGCCCAGAAACACCTTTCCCTGGGCTTGGGAGTAATAAAAAGTCCAAACTGTTGGAATCACTACAAACTACAATACCTAGTATTTGGTTTAAAATATCAAATGTACTACGAATTCAAGTGCATTTGCAAGATCTTTTCATTTTTTCTTTTTTATTTGAGTCAATTGAGTTGAGGTAAAAGCAAGAAATCGGACCTCATTGACAAGCTCTTTTCTTTTTCTCAATGCTTCTGCTCTTTCTAAGAGACAAGGAAAACATTTTCTCTTATCCGGAGAAAAGCGCATACTAAAATTAAGTTGAGAAAAGCGATGTTTGTGATCTTGTTTACAACTTAAAAGAGAAGTGTATCTCAAGAAGGTGATACAACAGCTTTTGTTGGGATATACTTGTATACGGTCGAAGTAGATTTCGGTCTTAGCACGTCCGATCGAGTTCGAACGGTGATCTATCGAAGTAAGATCCCGAAGGTGGAACAAATTAACCTCGAACCCGAGGAGGCCGATCTGTGTCGAGTTCGATATCATTATCAAGCTTGAATCGAAATCGAACCATGATGCAGAGTAGATCTATCATGCTGATAATCTAGAGACCAACCAACATCGACCTCGTATCAATTCGAGGGCTCGAGCCATGATCGGGCTCGAACCAAGATCACGAGCTCGAGTCGAAATCAAGCTCAAACCAAAATCGAGGGTTCTAAGCAAGATCGAGCTCGCACACAAAAGCCGTTGCAATCCCACTAGAGAGAATCTTGGCAGAAATTGTGAAAAAGCTGACTTATCATAGGTCTCCCACTGGATGTTTATTTTATTATGCTTAGAGCCAAATCCCTCCACTATAAAAGAGCTTGGTTACCATTTCTGTAAGACAAGTTTTTCTCAGGCTTGCATTGTAATAAAAGCGCTATATTCTTTTACAGTAAAGAATCTTTCTTTCAGATTGATTCTATTTGTTGAATCCTAAGATTCATTGTTCCTAACAACCTTATCTATTTCGCATTCTCTGCAATCTATATTTACATTTCTATTTATCCTTACACTTTGTGTTAAGTTACGCCACATATCCTCGGAACTGCGTATAAATTCAACTCTATCCATTTTTCGAGTAAACAATACTATTAACCATACGATTTAAACATAGTATTTTGTTTTATTCTTTATGAAATAATTATTTATTTAATTTATTCAATTCAATAAAGTATTATTTTAAATAGATTATTTGTTACATGTGTGTCCTTTTAGTTATGTAGTAGACAATTTAGTATATGGAGTCTTAGCTCATGCACAGAAGATTAAATTGTCGATTCACATAATTAATAAACTATGTTCACAATCAAAGATATTATTGGACAAAATATCTTGATGATTGTAGCACAAGATTATGGTATAATTTGTCTTGATTATGGGGGTGATTTTATTCCGACTTCTTGTGCTAGTATACTTAGTGTATATTGAACGGACCAAGTAGAGAAAAGATATTTTTGTACTGAATATATATATAAAATATTTTCTCTAATTCATTAAATGAGCTTATACTCCTAATCTTGATATAATTATTATGATCAATGTAATTTATTTATTATTTTGATTTATCAAAAGGTACGACTCTATTCAGTGTTAGTGTATGCCTAATAAATTGGACAATAACGAATAATATTTGTGAAATAAAAATTAGTTGATAGAATCCATGACTTGGTTTTGAGTTTGACGATACCCCTTTATGTGAGTTTATAAGTTTTCATGTGAAAACCCGGCCGGTGAATTTTATATCCGTCGCATGAAATGGTTTAAGCGAAATTATAAAGGATTTAATTAGTTGAATAAATTAAATTTTTAGTGATTTAATTTAATTAACTGGTATCTGAGATCTTAACATGAGGAGTTAAAATAAGTGTTACTGAATTTTCAAAATTCAAATTGAGGAGTTCAATTACAGTTTTTAGTAGAATAAACTGTAATTAATTATAGTAAAAATTAATTCATGCTAATTTCGAACTAATGCTATAATTAGTAGCCTCTTATTATTTCTGTGGTCCCTGCTATACCTAGTAAAAACCTGGACTTAACTTGGGTAAAAAGTGACTTGGAAGAAAAGTCATCTGGTAGAGTTAGAGTAGGATTCTACTTGTGCAAGTAGAATCCTACACGTTTTTGGAGCAGATTGTCGGCCAAAAACTAGTCTACTTAAGGAAGACTAATTTCACCCAATAACACACATTTTTTAGAGTTGTATTGTTCTTGCCCACTCAAAGCAAAATCGTCCAAGGTTTTACTAGGCATATAGTAGAAGACTGCAGTCCTGGATTCTAGATGTGTGGAGGATTTGTGCAACGATTTCAAGAGGTTAGTGCTTCTAATCTAGCAATTATAGCATTATCTAGTTTACATGTATTTGATGTCTGAATTGTATGCTTGCTTCCGCTGCGCATGTTTTAACAATTGGTATCAGACGCCATCTTACATCTAACTAGATAATGTAATACATCATCAATAGAGTAATATTAAAACGTGTTGTTTAATGATACATGTTTGGTATGATTATTCTATGTCAAAAATGTGATTGTATTTATTAGTATTTTAATTCTGAAATTATGAATTAATATACATATGCATAAACAATGGTGTTATATTTAATGACAATCTGTTTAATTACGTTTTTGATGAATAGCAGTGTTGGTTTTAATAAAAACGTGACTGTTTTTCAAAGTACTATTAAATCTGTAATTGTGGATTAATACATATATGTATAAACAATGGATTAATATTATTAATCTCTTTTAGTTGCATTTTATGTCCATAATCACAGTGTTATATTAATAAAAACGTGTCTGTTTTGAATGCTATTAGTTCTGAAATTATGGATTAATATACGAATTATGAACAGTAGAGTTTGGAACGGTAAAAAGCATTCCACAATTCTGTTTGAACACATTTTTATTAAATAATAATAAAAATATTATTTTGAGTTCTGAAATCATATTTTAACATACATCAGTATATTATGTGATTTGACCCAGTAAAAATAATTAAAACCCTTAAAAACGCCAAAAACAGAATTCTATGAATAGGTCATGAATTTGGAATTCTGAAATTCTGTCAAGAATTCTGAAATTCTGTCAAACTCCGATTAACCTCAAATTTGGTAGGTTCATCAAAAATGGCCCAGTGAGCAATACTCATCAGCGTTTCTCATGATGTACGTCGTTTTTTGGGCATTCGGGGTCGTTTAGATGGGTTTTTGGCCATTTTTCTATTTTCTGGAAATTTATTTTATAAAAATAAAAATAAAAAATTTAAAAAGAAATCAGTGATAGTAGGGTTCAATTCTCATGGTTTTCAATCATGTTTTACAGTAATATAATGAATTTATATGTTGACATAGATCTTCTTCCACATCGGATAAGTTCATTATAGATGATTACTGTAGTTTTGCCTCTAGTTATTTGATTACTTGTATTAACTCTCCAACTGAGTTACATGTTGATTCAATAAAACTAGAGTTTATAAAAGTGATATGTACCTATCTTAAATTAACAGTTTACTCTCCATCTGAGTTGGTCCTGTTTTAATTTATGGGGTAAATATCTTACATAACTCATATATTTTGCATGAATAGTTAAGTTTCCCTAACGAATCTAACTATTCAATCAGCATGGTTATATGTGTAATGTGCTGTTTTTGAATTTAGTTATTCTAAATACATAACTAATGATCTATTTAATGTGAATATCTCTCAGATTAACCATGTCTTCATTCAACCCACTTACCTCAATTTTGAACCAAAACAAGTTAGAAGGACCGAATTATGTTGACTGGAAAAGAAACCTTGATATTGTCCTAACTGTTGAAGGTTACAAATTTGTAATCATTGATGAGTGCCCAGAAAAATCTAAAAATGCTACTGATGATCAGGTTAAGGCCTATGACAAATGGGTCAAGGCTGATGAGATGGTGCGATGCTACATTCTTGCCTCTATGGCGAATGTTTTGCAACATCAGCATCAGTCTATGGGGTCTGCTTACGACATGCTCGAAAGTCTCAAGGAGATGTTCGGTGAGCAAAATAATGTGGCTAAGCAGACTGCCATGAAAGCCCTTTTGAAAGGATCATCGGTCAGGGACCATGTTCTGAAGATGATGAGTCTTCTGAATGAACTGGAGGTCCTTGGAGCTATGATTGATAAGGAATCTCAAGTTGAGATGGTCTTACAGACTCTGCCTGACAGTTTTCAACAATTTCGCTTGAACTATAACATGAACAAAATGAATTTGTCACTGGCAAATTTGTTGAATGAGTTGCAAGCGGCAGAATCTATTATCAAACAGCAAGCTCCAATTGTGGCACTCAATGTTGAGAAAGCTTCAGTTTCTAAGTCGAAAGGCGGTAAGAAAAAGAAGAAGAATCAAAAGGTCTTGGAACCTAGAGGTGCGGCTGGTGTGAAAAAACCCAAAGGAAAGTGCTATCATTGCAAGCAACCTGGGCATCACAAAAAGCAATGCCCTGCCTATCTGGCAAAGTTGAATAAGCAAGGTAATTTAAATTTACATGTCGTTGAAACTTGTTTAGCGGCTGTCTCTATCATATTTTGGTGTGTAGATTCAGAAGCCACTAATCATATCTGCACTACTTTGCAGGGGTTTCAGGAAACGCGACGGCTAAGTGAGAATGAAATTTGCATTTTTCAAGCCAATGGCGAGCCAGCACCAGCTTTAGCATTAGGAGATATTAGGGTTTCGTTTAGTAGTGATAGAGTTTTATTTTTGAAAGATGTTCTCTATGTACCTTCTATTAGAAGGAATTTGATTTCGGTTTCGAAAATAATGGATACTTGTTATAATATTTATTTTGCTAATAACTCTACTGTTATTAAGTTTAATAAACGTTTTATCTATACTGCTGCTAGAGTACATGACCTTTTAATTCTTGATATATCACCTCCCCATGTGCTACAACAACCAAAATAATTAAACAACATTAATCTGCCACATAAAAGAAAACGTATTTCTGAATTGAGCCAAACGTATTTATGGCACTTACGTCTAGGTCATATAAGTCTAAATAGGATTTCGAGATTGGTTTCTGATGGACCTTTGAGTTCATTGAAAGTGGAGTCACTGCCAACATGTGAATCCTGTTTAGAAGGTAAAATAACCAAGAGACATTTCCCCTCAAAAGAAAAGAGAGCCAACAATAAGTTAGAATTAATTCACTCTGATTTATGTGGCCCTATGAATATACAAGCAAGAGGTGGTTTTGAGTATTTTGTGACTTTCACAGATGATTACTCAAAATATGGATACATTTATCTGTTGCGCCTTAAGTCTGAATGCTTTGAGAAATTCAAGGAATTTAGGACGGAGACGAAGAAACGACATGATAAATATATCAAAATATTGCGATCTGATCGTGGTGGTGAATACCTTTCTACGGAATTCATTAAATACTTATCATATTCTGGAATTATATCTCAATTATCTACTCCAGGAACACCACAACAAAATGGTGTGGCAGAAAGAAGAAATAGGACCCTTATGGAGATGGTTAGATCAATGTTAAGTTATTCCGATTTGTCTTCTTCCTTTTGGGGATATGCTTTAGAAACAGCAAATTACATTTCTAAATTTGGTTCCTTCAAAGTCAGTACCTTCAACTCCAGTAGAATTGTGGACTGGGCGCAAGCCAAGTTTACGGCACATTTGGCTTTGGGGTTGTCCAGCACATGTGCTGAAAGGGAAAACAAATAAATTGGAATCGAGGACAGAAGTATGCATTTTTATTGGATATCCAAAAGGGACTAAAGGTGGTTTATTTTATTGTCCCAAAGAAAAGAAGGTAATTATTACGACAAATGCCAGATTTTTAGAAGAGGACTATTTAATGAACCATATTCCTAGAAGTAAACTAGTTTTACAGGAATTAAGTAATGGAGTAACTCACGACTCATCTATGGAACGTATCCCGGAAGCCAGTATTGACATACCACTGCATTATCGTAGTGAGAGAAATGCCAATAGGCAGCAGAATGCACAAGAGCAATTGCCTGACATCTCACTACCCCAAAGTAGTGGGAGTAATGTTGAGCAACCTCAGATTGTTGAGCAACCTGAAATTGTTCTGCAGCGTGCACTCCAGGAAAAAGTTAATGATATCCCAACACTGTAAGGTATGGAGGATAACATTGACGCTTCAGTTCCGAAAAATAATGTTGTAATTCAACAACAAAATACTGCACCTGTAGTGACTAGCCGTAGTGGGAGAATTATAAGAAAACCTCTCCGTTTTGCGCTCTTGGGAGAATCTTATGATAGAATCCCTGAAGAGCCCAACACGGAACCTATTAATTACGACAAAGCATTGCAGGACACAGATGCTGATAAATGGGCTGCTTCTATAAAATCTGAAATGGAGTCCATGTACTCCAATCAAGTCTGGGATCTTGTAGAACCACCTACTGGAGTCAAACCCATTGGTTGTAGATGGATCTATAAGAAAAAGAGAGGAGTGGATGGAAAAGTACAAACTTTTAAATCTAGGCTTGTTGCAAAAGGGTTTACTCAAAAAGAAGGGATCGATTATGAGGAAACCTTTTCGCCAGTAGCCATACTTAAATCCATTAGGATTCTCTTATCCATTGTTGCTTATTACGATTATGAGATTTGGCAAATGGATGTCAAGACAGCTTTTCTAAATGGAAGTCTTGATGAGTGCATCTATATGGCACAACCAGTTGGTTTCATAAAAAGTGGCAATGAGCACATGTTGTGTAAATTAAAAAAATTTATTTATGGATTGAAACAAGCTTCTAGAGCATGGAACACTTTTTTTGACGCATCGATTAAAACCTTCGGTATTGATCAATATGAAAATGAGTCTTGTATCTATAAGAAGTGGGATAGAGATAAAGTTACATTTTTGGTTTTGTACGTAGATGATATTTTGCTCATAGAAAATAATGTGAGCATGTTGAATTCAGTAAAGGAATGGTTTTCCTCACGTTTCGATATGAAAAACTTGGGACATGCGGCATATATCCTTGGGATCAAGCTTATGCAAGATCGCAAGCGAAGGATATCAGGCTTATCCCAAGCACTTTATATTGATACTATTCTCATCAGGTTTAGCATGCAAGATTCCAAGAAAGTCTTTCTCCCTTTTATACATGGAATCTCTCTATCGAAAGATCACTCCCCAAAATCGACTGATGAGATAGAAAAGATGAAGGCGATCCCTTATGCTTCTGCTGTAGGGAGTCTCATGTATGCTATGCTATGTACTAGACCTGATATCTGCTTTGTTGTTGGCATGGTTAGTAGATTTCAGTCTAACCCTGGACGAGAATACTGGACTGCCGTTAAGCATATAATCAAGTACTTGAAAAGGACTAGGGATTATATGTTGGTGTATCACTCAGGTGATCTTTCACCCATTGGCTATACTGATTCAGATTTTCCGTCAGATAGAGATTCTAGAAAATCTACCTCAGGATATGTTTTTACCTTAGGAGGTGGAACCATAAGTTGGAGGAGCATCAAGTAATCATGTGTTGCTGATTCCACCATGGAAGCTGAATATGTGACTGCATCTGAGGCAGCTAAAGAGGTTGTTTGGCTCAGGAACTTTCTAAAAGAGCTTAATGTAGTTCCTTCGGTTCAAGCACCGATTGTACTTTATTGTGACAATAGTGGTGCAGTTGCAAACTCGAAGGAACCAAGAAGCCATAAAAGGAGTAAGCATATTGAGCGTAAATATCACTTAATTCGGGACATAACTCAGAGAGGTGATGCAAGAGTGTTGAAGATTGCGTCAGAGGACAATTTGGCATACCCGTTTACAAAGAGCTTGACACAGAAGATTTTTGACAAACATGGTCATAAACCAGAAATACACATATGGGAAGCTTCAAAGTGTGAAACGGGGCTCAAATACACAAAATGACCAGTCGCGTCATTACAATGACAATACTATAGGAGTGAGGGTAATATTCAACAATAAAATATGTTTCACATAACAATCAACCCTAAATTAGACCAATTCAATACTCTAAAAATGCTTTTCCTTTTTAATTCACATCTGCTAGGCTCAAATCTAGCTAAAAACATTTTAATAATCTCAAACTATGCAAGACAATTCTATTTTAATTAATAAAGTTAAGATAATTACAAAATTCATAAAAAGTTAACCCTGAGCTAGCCCGGTCAAAACGTGATTGGTTTTCTAATCCGAATCTTATTCGACTCTCAAATATTAAATTTTTATTTTTCAAAACATAGTAAAAAAATCCCCAAAATTTCCCTTCAAATCTCATGATTTTGATGCTAAAATTCGTAAATAATCATGTTGTATTATAAAAAATTGAATGAAAAATTTATAACCAATAGCTTTATGTGAAAATCCCCTCCTAAAATCGCCTCCCACCGAGTCTAGGGCTAAAAATGTGATAAATGAGATTACGTCCCAAAATCTCAAATATATGCTTAGATGCAGAAGTCGCATTTGCTACCTTGGGTTCGCAAATGCGACACTTGGCTCGCAAATGTGGAGGCTGACTAGCCCAGGAAATGTCGCAAATGCAACTAACACATCGCAAATGTGATGTCTGCCTTCATCGCAAATGCGATCAAGTGACCACAAATGTGATCAACACTGCCTAGGTTCCCCTTTGCAATTCCGAGGCCGGCTTCGCAAATGTAAAGCTTGCCACTCCCAGCCCACCTTCGCAATTGCGACATATCCATCGCAAATGCGGCTACCGCAAATGGGATCTGGTGCTTGCATTTGCGAGACTTGTAGCACCAGCCAAGAAACCAGCAATCTAAGCATCCACCCAAATGGTCTGAAACATGTCTGAAATTCACCCAAGCCCCCGGGGCTCCACATTAAACATCCACACCGGTAAAAAAAATCATAGAGATCGAAAATTAATTGTAAATACTCAAGCTTAAATATGATAAAAAATTAGCCCTCTTTTTTGAACTCGTAGAGATGTTACGATCAATAGAGGCTCTAATAGCCGTTGCTAGAAACTCAAAGCAAAACTAAAGAAAGAATCTAAAGAGCTAGAGAATGAATGAAGACACACACATTGTATGCTTCATTGTGTTGATCTCAAGTAGAATAGTCCATTACTAAATAAAGGTAACTAAAGGAAATAAAATAAAATTATTTCCAAAGAACGAGTAAATTTATATATTTTTACTAATAAACTAAAAGAAAATCAAAATTCATAAAAAAGGGAAAATATACTACTTTCCTTATACATCCTAAACTAAAGGTAAGTAAATCTAAAACTATTATTCCTAAACTAAAAGAAGATAAATGTTCTACCTTTAAAGTAGATCCTATTCTAGAATAAACATAAATATATTATAATATCTCTAAATATATTTTAATAGTATATAACAAAAAAGTTGATTATATTATATTTAATACTAATATAATTGATAAAATTCTCTCACCATTGTTTTATGGCCCTATAAAATGTGAAGTTCCTCCATTATCATAACACCACAAACAACCAAAACATGGAGAGAAATATAGCCCCTTTTCTTCTTGGCTTTCTATTTATTTCTCACTTCATGGTTATAATCCAATCAAAAACTCCATACCCTCCTTGTGAGTCATGCACCTGTGTTGGCAATCAGTGTAAACAACCTGGGGATTCAACTCAATATGAGTGGCCGGAGTTGATAGGAGTTAAGATCATGAAAGCCAAAGCCATCGTAGAAAGCACAAATCCAAATGTTACTGGCGTTGTACTTACAGTTGATTGTATTGTTACACAGGATGTGTGTTGCAATCGTGTGTGGCTTTGTCCCGATGAACATGGTAATGTAAAAGTCAAGCCAAAGGTTGGGTCATAGAGGAATTTGATCTAATTTTAGATTGGAATTATCATTCTCAATCTTGAAATATATCATGTAAAAGTCTTTTTCTTTTCGAATAATATCATATGGATCTGAATTTGTTCTAAATAAGATATATGAAGAAAGCAGAAATGAGAAGAAAAAGATCTAATAGCAATCAAAGTTTAAATATATAATATTCACAATATTAACACTATCATTAAGCTATAGTCTAGAACGTCCAGATGTATAAGAAAAATTCATTCAATTATAAAACATAAAAGATATAGCTTCAAATTCTTTCATAAAATTAAAGAAAACGTTTTTAAAAAAAAGTATAAGGAGAAAAAAATTAGGGAATATTTTCACATTAGTACATAAATTTGGTTGTACTTGAGACCCTAGAATCCCACTCTTCATCTTTATTTTCTTGATAATACCAGAAGGAGGCAAAAAGCATTTATTGCTATTTTCGTTAGATAATTCAATACTTTAACTCTACGCGATATGTTTCCAGACGACTTATTAATTGATGATTCAACTCATTTAATTTTTTACAACTTTCTTTTATGATCATGGATACATGCATATAACATGCTATATGTGAATATAAGAGCAATATTTTGTTGAATCGCAATTCTTTATGTGAATTTGTTTATCGAAGGATCGAGCACTTAGAGCCTATCAAAGTGAAATAAAGGTTTTTATAGCAACATCAACTCTCAGAGTCAAGGCTCTTGAAGAGCTATTGTGTAACATGTAAGTAATTATACCTTTTCCGTGTTGCGCTTAAATATATAACCTAAAAGAGTAAAGCTAGATAATACGAAGAGAATTAAAATTAAGCTATCTGCATAATATTGTATACATGTGTTTGTAAACCTTAAAAAAATTTCCCCAGTTTCTATCTTGCGATATGATAATTTTATTATAACATGAACGAACCCATAAGACTGCCTACGTATGCCCTCTTAAATGGAATCAGGTCAAGTGTAATTCATTTTTACATTAGAATAAAACGTAAAGACAATCCCTAATTGTAATATCTCTTGATATTGTCTGAGTTGATTAGCTTTGGCCATATTTATCTATCCATTTATGCTAATATGAGTGCTTCTCTAGTCAACACTCGATGAATCATATAAAGGCCTTGCCAGTTAGGCAAGAACTTACCTTTCGCCTCATCTTGATGTGGATAGACCTGCTTCAGAACCAGTTATCCCGGTATGAATTGTCTTGGTTTCACCTTCTTGTTAAAAGTTTTTGCCATTCTATTCTAATAAAGTTGATCATGACATACCGTATTTATTTTTTCACGTCAATAAGAGCCAATTGATCATATCGATTTTGTATCTATTTAGTGTAACAACCCGACTGATTATGAGTTATAGCATTTCGTTGTGCAATTTAAGACCTTGAGTGGTTTCATACGGTGTATTAAGACTTACGAGTATGGATGATTATGATTTGAGAAGTTTGGTATGGCTTGGTAAAGCAATTCTTAGTTTGGAAGTTTTAAGTTGGAAGACTTGACCCAAGCGACTTCAGATTGGTGATTTGAAGGTTCGAATAGGTTCATATGATGATTTTGAATTATACGTATATTTTGGTTCGGGCCTCAAGAAGTCCGAGGTTGATTCAGTGGTTCAAGTCAACGGTAGAAGGAATGGGTATTAGAGTAGTAGACGCATGGTTATGAGTCTAAGTGGGAGATTGTTGGGATATGCTATTAACCATGCGGTTTAGACATAGTATTTTATTTTATTCTTTATGAAACAATTATTTATTTTATTTATTCAATTCAATAAAGTACTATTTTAAATAGATCATTTATTATATGTGTGTCTTTTTAGTTATGTAGTAGACAATTTAGTGTATGAAGTCTTAGTTCATGCACTGAAGATTAAATTGTCGGCTCACATAATTAATAAACCATGTTCACAATCAAAGATATTATTGGACAAAATATCTTGATGATTGTAGCATAAGATTATAGTATAATTTGTCTTGATTATGGGAGTGATTTTACTCCGACTTCGTGTGCTAGTATACTTAGTATATATTGAACGGACCAAGTAGAGAAAATATGTTTTTGTACTGAATATATATAAAATATTTTCTCTAATTCATTAAATGAGCTTATACTCCTAATCTTAATATAATTATTATGATCAATGTAATTTGTTTATTGTTTTGATTTATCAAAAGGTACGACTCTATTCAGAGTTAGTGTATGCCTAATAGATTGGACAATAACGAATAACATTTGTGAAATAATAATTAGTTGATAGAATCCATGACTTGGTTTTGAGTTTGACGATACCCCTTTATGTGAGCTTATAAGTATTCATGTAAAAACTCGGCTGGTGGATTTTGTATCCGTCACATGAAATGGTTTAAGCGGAATTATAAAGGATTTAATTTGTTGATTAAATTAAATTTTCAGTAATTTAATTTAATTAACTGGTACTTGATATCTTAACAGGGGGAGTTAAAATAAGTATTACTGAATTTTCGAAATTCATATTGAGGAGTTCAATTGCAGTTTTTTAGTAGAATAAACTGTAATTAATTATAGTAAGAATTAATTCATGCTAATTTTGAATTAATGTTATAATTAGTAGCCTCTTATTATTTCTGTGGTCCTTGCTATACCTAGTAAAAACCTAAGCTTAACTTGGGTAAAAGGTGACTTGGAAGAAAAGTCATCCGGTAGAATTAGAGTAGGATTCTACTTGTGCAAGTAGAATCCTACACGCTTTTTGGAGCAGATTTTCGGC
The DNA here is from genome assembly GCF_000390325.3 of Nicotiana tomentosiformis. Classification (NCBI taxonomy): domain Eukaryota; kingdom Viridiplantae; phylum Streptophyta; class Magnoliopsida; order Solanales; family Solanaceae; genus Nicotiana; species Nicotiana tomentosiformis. The sequence goes on from NC_090815.1 coordinate 39,771,096, forward strand.
CAAAAACTAGTCTACTTAAGGAAGACTAATTTCACCCAATAAAACACTTTTTTTAGAGTTGTATTGTTCTTACCCACTCAAAAGCAAAATCGTCCAAGGTTTTATTAGGCATATAGCAGAAGACTGCAGCCTTGGATTCTAGCTATGTGGAGGATTTATGCAATGATTTCAAGAGGTTAGTGCTTCTAATCTAGCAATTATAGCATTGTCTAGTTTACATGTATTTGATGCCTGAATTGTATGCTTGCTTCCGTTGCGCATGTTCTAACTTCTTTATCATGTCATACAACAAGTTATTTTTAGCACTTAATTATGTACGATTGCTCTTTTCTTAGCCCGAATAGTATGTACGTAAACCTTACGTCCACCTTGTGTTAGATGCTCCTTGTGGACCAAATATGATTAGGGCCCGATGCAGACTAGATTTGTAAGTATGTTCGGGGTTCGCTTGGAAAATAGAGTGTTTGCCAAGTGCCTTTCACGATCTTTTAGTTTTGGGTTGTATAGGTGTGGAAGTGAGTCTTATGCCTTCAATTTCACCAGTACTTAGATTTCAGCTAATTCTATAACTTAAATCTTTAGTTTTCTCTTATTCATTATTTTGAAAAGGCTGGAATTGTTACAAGAAGTCTTGGTCTATTCGGTCTAATCTGATATCAAACTACGCTTAACATTCAATTGTGTATATAACAGTATGATTTGATTTTGGAGGTTGAATTTCCCAAAGGAAGGTAGGAATTCTTCAATCCAGCAAACAAAGTAAAAAAGTGTTATGAAATATAACTCAAATTAACAATATAGAACAAGAAAAAACAAGCTAAGAGATATAGAGAGAAAGAGAGAAGATATTCTTATTTCTTCTTCAATTGTGTGTATTTTTCTATCTATTACAAGGTCTTTATATATGCATGAAAAGTGAAGAAAATATGTCATTGAACATGTCATTAAACATAGAAAATATGTCATTTAATATGTCATTAAGCATTTGAGAAGAAGATCACGGAGGAAGAGTAGAGATCCACCATAATTTGATATTTATTATAACACCCCCCTTGGATGTCCATAGATAATATGCCTCATTAAAACCTTATTAGAAAAATAAATTCTAGTGAAGGAAAAAGAGTACACATGTTTAGAAATACGCTTTTTGGTTGCCTCATTAAAAACCTTCCAAGAAAAACTCAGTGGGATAAAATCTTGTAAGGGAAAAAGAGTACAACGCATATTAACTCCCCCTGATGAGAGCATCAGTTCACATCCTTGAGCTTTTGCATCCCAATTTTGTACTCTAATTTCTTGAAGGTTGACGTCGGTAGAGATTTGGTGAACAAATCAGCCATATTATCACTTGAACGAATCTGTTGCACATTGATATCACCATTCTTTTGAAGATCATGTGTAAAAAATAACTTTGGTGAAATGCGCTTTGTCCTATCTCCTTTTATGAATCCTCCCTTCAATTGTCTTCATACAAAATTGTGGGTAATTTATCACACTTCAAACCACATTTGTCTCGAATAAGATGTATTATAGATCTCAACCAAATACATTCTTGACTTGCTTCATGAATAACAATTATCTCAGCATGATTAGAAGAAGTAGCCACGATTGATTGCTTAGTTGATCGCCAAGATATGGCAGTGCCTCCACATGTAAATACATAGCCTGTTTGAGATCGAGCCTTGTGCGGGTCAGATAAATATCCATCATCGGCATAACCAACAAGATCGGGATTGCAATCATTGCCATAAAATAAGCTCATATCGGTAGTCCCTTTTAAATACCGCAATATGTGTTTGATTCCATTCCAATGTCTCCTTATAAGAGCAGAGCTATATCTTGCTAAGACATTAACTGAAAAAGTTATGTCAGGCCTTGTAGTGTTAGCAAGATACATTAGTGCACCAATTGCACTAAGATATAGTACTTTAGGACCAAGAAGCTTTTCATTCTTTTCTTGAGGTCGGCACGGGTCCTTATTCACATCAAGTGATCGAACAACCATCGGAGTACTTAATGGATGTGCTCCATCCATGTAAAACTGTTTCAATACCTTTTCTATGTAGGCATATTGATAAATAAAAATCCCGTTTGTCAAATGTTCAATTTGGAAACCGAGACATAATTTTATCTTTCCGAGATCTTTCATCTCGAATTCCTTCTTTAAATAATCAATTGCCTTTTGGAGTTCTGTATGAGTTCCAATAAGGTTTATGTCATCAACATATACGGCAAGTACAACAAACTCCGATGTTGTTTTCTTTATAAAAACACATGGACAAATGGCATCATTTATATAACCTTCCTTTAATAAATATTCACTAAGGCGATTATACCACATTCTTCCTGATTGCTTTAGACCATACAAAGATCTTTGCAATTTGATTGAAAACATTTCCCTGGACTTTGAATTATGTGCGTCAGGCATTTTAAATCCTTCGGGAATTTTCATGTATATCTCATTATCAAGTGAGCCGTAAAGGTAGGCTGTAACCACATCCATTAAATGCATGTCAAGCTTTTCATGGGCAACAAAACTAATGAGATAACGGAACGTTATAGCATCCATAACATGAGAATACGTCTCTTCATAATCGACACCAGGCCTTTGTGAAAATCCTTGTGCAACAAGGCCTGCCTTTTATCTTTGTATCTCAATTTTCTCATTTCTTTTACGTACAAAGACCCATTTATAGCCAACAAGCTTAACACCATTAGGTGTTTGGACTACAGGCCCAAAAACTTCACGTTTCGCAAGTGAATCCCACTCGGATTGGATTGCTTCTTGCCATTTTGGTCAATCACATCTTTGTCGACATTCTCCAATAGATTGAGGTTCAAGATCCTCACTATCTTGCATAATGCTAGATGCAACATTGTATGCAAAGACATAATCCACCACTATATCCAATCGATTCAAATTTGTCTCAATATCGATTGAATTTATTGGTAGTCCCTTATTTTCTTGAGTCTCATGCTCAATGATTTCATCATGAATCTCAGGATTGGTTAAATCGTGGATTTCTTTATGAGACTCTTTCGTAATGTTATCTTGATCATTTCTTTTTCTTTTTCTAGGATTTCGATCCTTAGAACCCAATGGTCTGCCACGCTTTAGGCGTGCTTTTGACTCATTAGCTATGATATTAGAAGATTGTTCAACAGGGACATCAATACGGATTGGAACATTCTCTGCATGGATATGTGATTTCGTTATCCTTCTCAGATCTGTAAATGCATCTGGCATTTGATTTGCTATTTTCTGCAATTGGATAATCTTTTGCACCTTTTTTTCATAAATAGAGGCACGTGGATAAAGATGAGACAATGATGGATTTTTTCACGAAATTTTCCGTTTGATTTCACCAATTTTTCCCCCTAATTTTGGAAAAAATGCCTCATCGAATCGACAATCTGCAAATCGAGCTGTGAACAAATCTCCCGTTAATGTTTTGAGGTAGAGAATAATGGAGGGCGATTCAAACCCAACATATATTCCTAACCTTCTTTGGGGACCCATCTTGGTGCGATATGGTGGTGCTATAGGCACATATACAGCGCATTCAAAAATTCTTAGATGGGATATATTAGGTTCATGACCCAAAACTAATTGCAACGGGAAATATTTATGATAATTTGTCGGTCTGAGACGAATTAGCATTGCTGCATGTAAAATGGCATGACCCCAAACAGAAGTGGGTATTCTCGTTTTCATGAGTAACGGTCTTGCTATCAATTGAAGACGTTTAATCAAAGATTCTATAAGGCCATTTTGAGTGTGAACATGAGCTACAGAATGTTTCACTTTTATCCCAATTGATAAGCAATAATCATTAAATGCTTGGGATGAAAACTCAATGGCATTATCAAGTCTAATAGACTTAATTGGATTATCGGGAAATCGTACCCGTAATCGAATTATTTATGCCATTAATTTTGCAAATGTCAGGTTGCGAGATGACAATAGCCATACATGAGACCATCTAGAAGATGCATCTATTAAGACCATAAAATATCTAAACGACCTACTAGGCGGGTGAATAGGTCCACAAATATCCCCTTGTATACGTTCCAAAAACGCAGGATACTCAATCTCAACTTTTGTTGGTGATGGTCTAACAATCAACTTGCATTGATAACAAGAAGTGCAAGAAAACTCATTATTTAAAAGAATCTTTAAATTCTTTAATGGATGCACATTTGAGTTCTCTTTAATTCTTCTCATCATAATTGATCCGGGATGTCCCAATCGATCATGCCAAAGTACAAAAGTATTGAAATTAGTAACCTTTTGGTTTACGATAGAATGTGTCCCAATTGCACTAATTCTTGTCCAATACATGCCACAAGATAAAGATGGAAACTTCTCAATAACCTTTTTCTGGCCAGAGACATTATTGGTAACAATGAGATATTCGAGATTATTCTTATCTATTGTCTCAATATGAAATCTATTTTGGCGGATATCTTTAAAACTCAACAAGTTCCTCTTGAACTTGGAGGAGAACATTGCATTCTCTATGATAAGTATTGTTCCCTTAGGCAGAGCTATAGTAGCTCTTCTAGAGCCTTCAATTAATTTTGTACCACCATATATTCATCAACATCTATATGGTGAATATCTCTTTTAAAGAGAAAGTTATACCATTATTGTCATGGTCAAAATTAGATGCAAGATCTGTTTCTTGCATTATTGTTGTCCTTTAATAATCACATTGCCAAAATATTTTGGCGTACAATAGGTACGTGACCAATGATCATTCATGCTATAATAATGACATTATTTTCTTATTTCATCTCAAACCCCCTTCTAGAGATGAATGTGGTATATTTACTACCACTAGCACGTTCATATTCTTTCAAGAATGAATATGTATTCATAATGATTATCACATTGTTTTCATATACACTTCAGGAATGGAACATAATAATCCATGCGTGCTTTATAAAATCTCATGACATATCAATGGCAAACATCACTTTCAAAAAGTGAAGGATTATTTTGAGAGTCAGTATTGTTCTCATTACCATAATGATGACAATTATAATTTCGTCCATTATCACATCCACATCCATTCATTACCATAATGATGACAATTATAATTTCGTCCATTATCACATCCACATCCATTCATACCTTCACAGTAACATCATGTCTTATTTTAGACTTGGACGGGTTTCCACTATTGGTGGCGATTGATTTTAATTTGCATATGTGAACTTTCATTAACTGAACTCAATCAAATAAAAAGTATCAAGCAAATATAAAAAAACACATAATCAATTAAAATCTACGTGTCCTTTGTGATAATTATCCCACTTTAAGATGGAAGAAATATGTGATAAAATAGAAAGGAAAAATATGTGCTTTCTCAAAAGTCTTCACTTCGTGTTTCTTAATATTAACACATAGGAACATAATACTTGTTATAGGAAAAATATTTATAGTTCGTAACACCAAAAATCCTTACATGATTTGATGAACTTTCAAGAAAAACTTTTCCATAAAGCAAGTTTTTCATGTATGGAAACATAAATAACAAAGTGTAAAGAAACTTGAAAACTAATTAGAAAAGGCTAACCGTGATGGCCGAATATATGCTGGCGTTGTACACCTTATACTGTCATCGTTCTTACCATATTATTAACATTAAATGACGCTACCGGCACTGGCAGCATCATAACAACTCAGTTGGCTAGAATTTCGTGCTGATAACGTGTTATGAAATATAACTCAAATTAACAATATAGAACAAGAAAAAACAAAGTAAGAAATATATATAGAGAGAGATATTCTTATTTCTTCTTCAATTGTGTGTATTTTCCTACCTATTACAAGGCTTTGAGATGTCATTGAATGTCATTAAGCATTTGAGATGAAAATCATAGAGGAAGAGTAGACATCCACCATAATTTGATATTTCTTATAACAAAAAAGAAATTGTGGTGTTGTGCTGGTCAAATTTCAATCCACTTATCCTAAAAAAGAGTTGAGGTTGGAATGGAACCCTGCTAAATACTTTCGCCAGTGGCAGTGAGGACTTCTTGTATAAGAGATCGACAGATTAACATTTTCTAGTTTCTTTCAACTACAATTACAACTATGCCCACCATTTCAGAATCCTCCAATCTCATTTAGAAACTTGATTAGCCTAGTATTTTCAGAAATGAGAGCAAACATCAAATCCCCACCCCTCTAATTCATAATCTTGAGACCAATGTGTGTCAGTCTGTGTTTTACTTAGCACTCCTATGTCAATTTCACGAAACATAACTAATCTCAAGTAACCAGTCCTAAGACTGAATAATACAGGAATACCACAGTTGGTTGATAGCCAACACAATAGATAATAGGATGATCAGGTACCGATAAGTTACATCCTAAAGTTGCTTCTGTTTATAGGTTGCAGTTCAGCAGCATCATATAAGCTAGGAGTAACAAAAGTGGTACATTTAATGAGTCCGACCATCTTTGACCAACCCAAAACAAAACAGACCATTTGCCACCCCTAAGTCCCGCTCTTAGCATAAAAATGGGAGATACCAAAAAGCTGGAGGGGGTTAAAAACTTTCACTCAAAGGGACAAATATGGATAATCTCAACTCTCAAGTTTGGAATTTTATTCAACAAGTAAATAATACAATCTCTGCAAGGATAGCAAAAAGCTAGAGCCTAGAGTCTACATAAAAGTGAATCCTAGACCAAAATTAAACAAGTAAATAGATAAATAAAAACTGTATCCAGCTCAACTCAATGCAATAAAACAAAGAGGACCATAAGCTAAATGGAACCTACTTTGCCGGGCCATTTGAGATGGATAGCTTATCCAAGGCTTCCCCGGTGGGGTTGAGCTCATCCCAGGCTTCAATCCATGTAACCATGGCATCCGCAAGCTTGGTGAAATAAGGATCTACCTTGGAAAGTTTGTCCTTGACCTGTTTTGACAGTTCGATATAGCACTGCTGAACACTTGTGCAATCTTTAGGAAGAGTTGCAGACTGGAAAAATGGAATGATCTCTTCTTGCCAGTAGATGCCTTTGTACTCCTTCTTAAGGTTAACAAATGGGTTGCTCGCTTTGCTGTGCCATATGTAGGGTAGACCAGTCTTGATACCCAGTCCCAAATGGTCACATATCACCTATAAAAACACAATATTCTATGTTAGGATTCTTTCATTCAACCAAATTGCTTCAAGAAACAAAAAAAATGTCATCATAAGGTAATCTTGAGGTTTACGACGAAACCCCAAAAACAGATCTTAAAGGTTATAATAGACTAAACAGGTTTCTATCTTAGCAAGTTAACATAGTTGCAGAAAGAAAAGATAATTAATTACCTTGGTACACCAGCCGGCCCACATATCGTCGTAACGTCCAATGGGCTGACCATCACCCATGAGCCCAAAGTACATTGCAGGTCCAATAAGCTCACGGTTGAATGCCAAATTCATTCCACACATCGGGAACAGAGTGCCTTTTGGAATTGTCATGACCGCATCTACGTATCTGGAAAAAGTAATAATATGAACGCTAATTATTAGATAAAGAAAGCTTTCTAAGTAAGCACAACGATTAATTCAATAAGTTTTATAATTTGGCTTATCGAAAAAGTTCATGCCTCGTGTTCCTCTCACGTGGCTTGACAAGTTGAGTAGGTGCATCGTAGTCAGGGATGTTGAGCCAAAGACCATGAGAAACAGCTGTGGGTGCTCCCTCGCGCATACTGAAAGGGTACCCGCGAACGAAATCTGCACCTTCTCTGTATGGATCATAGAGAGTGTTGAAGAAATGTGGAGTGGAAGGACAAAGGAGGTTCTTAATGTGTTGCTCAAGTGCATTGATGTCTTTGCCAGATGGGTCTTTGGCAACCTGCACATCATCATTGCAACAAGAGTTCAGCATGTAATCAAATGAATAACAAGATCAACTATAGATGAAGGCGTTGGAGTAAGACAATCAAATACAATTTGTTTCAAAATATTTGACAAAGGTTTAATAGAGATGAATGGTAATTTAGACAAAGTTTTCTTAAGGGGTATGCAAAACCGGAAACGACATATAATATGGACATGTAGTAGGATTTTCCCCTTAAAGAAGCATGCAATGATTGGATAAATTAGTCAAAGTGTGATAAAATTGCAAAATATATGGTAAGATGGAAGGCTTCCTCATTACTAGTAAAGCAGCCCTCAAATATGAAGTCATTATTTAAAAAAGAATACATCATTGCCATGGGACCAAGTCAATCAACAAAGATTATCACATGAAAGCATTCAATCCTAAAAGGAGGTAACATGAAGTGGTGTAGCATAATTACATTACAGGTTGCTACAGACAGTAGAAAACAAATAAAACCTCATCTCAGCCAATAGATCATGTACCAAAACAGGGAAGGAGAACTAAGAAAACATGAAGCTACTACAAGATCTGGCTCAATGCATCAAGATCAAGTTGGTCACTTTATTTATAAAACTATACAAGAGTAAAAAAAAACTTGAGTCCTAAGGGTGCAAAATTGTAATATACACTACTTTAACAATGTCAGCCCAATTAACTTCATAAAAATAAATCCATAAACTTAGATTAGCTTAATATTATAACCACATGAAAGTTGACCAAATTAAGAGATTTATGCTATCAAAAGGATCTGCAGATCAGCAGGTTCTTAATTGAAACTCAAAGGTCCAGATAAAGAATACCCAAATCTAGCTTAATTAAAGAGATCCATATAAATTATAAAGCTGCTAAGAAAAATTTACCACCTTTACCCTTTCAAACCCCTAGACAAAACCCCAAGTGGGTACCAAACAAAACACAAAACTGACTCTTAAACCCCCAAAAATTCACCAAGATCCAATTTTTCTAGACACCCACAAAATAAAACTGAGTAATAATCACAAATAAAGAGTAAAATTAAGAAAATACTCACAAAGCAATCATCATCAATGGTGTAGATATACTTCTTCTTAGAAACCATATAACCAAAGCACCTACAAGCAGAGTCCTTAAAAGAGATACAAGAGGCTTTAGGACCAAGAATCCTGTTAATATCATTCCTATTGTAAAGCTCATAATCAAATCCTTCAGGTACTTTAATGATCTTAGAAGGGTCACCATCTTGTACAATAATTAAATGGTATGGCTGAAAAAAGGGTCTCCACATCTCCAAGAAATCAAGATTTCTAATTGTTGGTATGACTATATCAAGCTCATCTTTCAACAATGGTGTTGGGGCCATTGAACCTCCAGCCATTGTACCTTTGGATCTGAAGAAAGAATGACAGAAAAGAAACGGTTCTAACAAAGAAATTGGGGAGATAAGTTGTAGTTATATAGAAAGAAGTAAAGAAGACAAGTTGTACTATAGTTTGACTTCGATGTATGTATGCTAATACTTCGGCGAGATTTTAGCGTCTTGCCTTCGAAACGTGTCAACTGGTAAGAGAAAATTACAATCTTTTACCGACAAAAGAATACGAAGTATTGTTTTATTTTTTTCAAACACCTTTTCAAAAATTCAAAGTAAAGTTATTTTTAGTTAACAAAATACTAGAGTTTAGTTTATGCAAAATTTATATATATATATATATATATATATATATATTATATATAAAGCACTTCACTCTATTTGGATCATTATTACATATCGTTTTATAATGTATTGTATTGTGTCATTTGATTTATATAATGTTTGGATAGATTGTATTGTTTACTGTGGTTAAATAATATTTTTGTTGTTTGGTTTGATTATATCGTATTGTACTGTTACTGATAAATTTACTAAAAGGTCCTCATTAAATATTAAATTTATCAAGAATTACGCGTTGAAAATAATTTAAGAAAACCTATTTCTACTAATGTATCTCATCACGCCTAACTCTAGTCCTAAAAAGGATAAGCGGTCGCTGCAAATATAATTCGGTCTAAGAGTCCGGAGTCGAATCCCACAGAGAACTAAGATTTAGCTATAATTGTTCACTATCACCAAGAAGACAAGCTTGAACAATTTCTAAGTTATAAATATTAAGATTCTTATGTCTAACTAATTAACTAACAAATTAAAATAGTAAATTAACAACTAAAGATACTAAGGGTTGGTGATAAGATTAAGGAGGTCTAGAGTTATGATTTTCCCAATTATCGGAATCCTTCCCGCTACGTCTCCTATAATTTCGTCTAATTATTCTCTATTGATCGTGAGTATTTCAGCTGTCGTAATTCTCTCCCGAGCAACTACAATAATTTACTAGGCATATTCTCCCAAACTACGCTAGTTGGCACTATTTTACCGCTCACTATGACCACGTCAAGACTTTATTATTCCTAAACTCACCTTTAAACATGTCGTATTGATTCCTTATATACGTTAGGAGTGACGTTGTTCAACAACTATCTAAATATGTACCCTTTCCCAAGCAATACATAATAAATAGGCACAGTCAATTGATGGCCATTCAATCAATAGAAATAAGCACGTAGTTGAACAAGTAAAGAAATTCAAAGGCTAAATTATATTCAAACTTAACAAGAATTCATCCTCCAAAAGATTCATCAAAATCCTAAATAATAAATTAGTTACTCATAGTAGTATGTAAAAATACAACACTAAAATTCATAACCAATAATAGAAAACAGGAATAAGAAAGGAAAAACTCGTGGTTGAATCTTCCTCGTTGCTCCTCGTGTATTCTTGCCTTCAAAGGTGTTGTGTAACCTTAAAATAATATCTCCTCCTCCAAAATTATGTAAAAATCATGTTTGGTGTGTATTTATATGACCTAGGTATGGTGGAGGGCCGTCCAATATAATCCAATCTCGGATAGGAGAGATGGAATATGCGTCTGCCTTCGCGCGTCACGCGCCCATGGACGCGGACTCAGCTTTTGCAATTTTCCAATTTGCGAAGCGATCCGTGCCTTCGCTTCACTTCGCTATTTTGTGCCTTCATTTTTCTCCTTTTTCGCGTCCGTTTTCGTTCCACTCATGAGATTGGACGAGCTCCCAATTCTTTCCATCTCTTCCTTTTTGTGTCAAAATTTTATCTTTTGATCATTTATCATCTAAACTCGTTCCTACACATAAGAAATACATAATGGGTATATTTTACTTGAAAACCACGTAATCTCCCGCGACTCACACCAGAATTAATATGCAAATATACTCAAAAATAAGCATTTTTCATCATTTATCACCACCCCACACTTAAACTCTTGTTCGTCCTCGAGCAACTTAAAATTAAGCACGTCGGCAAGTACACTTTTCAAAACATACTCAAGCATCTTACCAATAACAATGGTTTATATCAATGCTTAGAACCTTCATAAGCATTATTTATACTTTTCCTCAAGGTTAAAATGATGCCAAGACTATTTAAAATATTTGTGTGACTCTTTCTAACATCCTATCCTCAAAAGATGACTCCAGTATATTCCTCTTTATGACTCGCTTCTTGTGCAAACTAAAGATACGAGTTCCTTACCAATCCGTTGTAAAGCATGTGCTCTCACCAACAAAACAAAGAGAGTAATCAGTCCGCACACTCAAATATGAATTCAAGTATAATTTAAGGACTCACATAATGAAATAATTCACTCACTCTCGCAACAAAACTCATGTGCCACCAAAGCTCGTACCATAGACTTGCCCGTAATATAACTCGCTACTAATTTAAGCTCGCAAAGTCTAGGATCAATTAGGTCTCCATGGGTTGTAATGTAGGCTAAGAGACGGGTAGGATAGATATGGACAATAGTGACTAACCCTCCTAAGCACTTTTAATACAAAACACTTTAATTTTTAAGCATATCCTCATCATGATCACTCAACATATCGCTACGAAACCGTACATAACGTAACCCGTTGACTTTAAGCATATCTACATAAACACTAGCACATATCAAAGTGAATTGGAGGGATTTTTTTATTTTGTATTTTCTTTTTCTTTATTTTTTTAAAAATCTTTTCAACACCCACCATAAATTGGTATTTCTAGCTAGTGGCTCTCTCAATATACACATGCACCTTTTGGCCTTTCTATGGTTCCACTCAAAAACTACCCAATCTCTTTTCCTTCTCTTCTAGCGACTTAAGTGCTTTCGGAGGTAAAGGTTCAACAAGATTTAATTAAGAACAATGGCATTCGTCTTGTAATGTGGGTATCAAAGAAAAGGTTTACAGGCTCAAATGGGCTAACAAAGGATAATTTTATCATTGGTAGGCAAGTAGCTCAGAGGTCAATCAAAGAAACGCCTATATTATTTTCTAGACACGCAAAGCTTACTTATTTCGCTTCAACTCATACACAGGGCAAGTTCTAGACTAGAAAGGGATGACACAGAGTACAACCAAATATCTCACCTCACACAATACACATGACTTCTCAGGACGGCTCAGACTCGACTATCAAGTTAAGGCAACTAACTGCAGTCATAATATAATTCAATCACATAGGATGTACATAATAGGAGTCAAAAGATAAGCCCAAGTGTCAAAATAAGTCACATATACTCTCGAGGCATATAGTCACAAGAATCAAGAAGAAAGTACTCAACACAAATGCTACAGATCTAAGCCCCGATATAAAACATTGCAAAAAGCATAGATACTCAAGTTCTTCTCATTCCATTATCAGTTCAAAACAACCAAGGAAAAGAAAAAATAAATCTTTTTCTATTTTTCTTTAGACTTTATACCCTCAAGAAAACTGTCTAGGAAGTCCATCGTTGGGAAAAGTCCAAAACTTTTTGAAACTTTTACTTAAAAAATAATTATTACTCGGTTCAAAGAGTCATTCCTTGAAAAAGAAACGTGGTCATAAGAAAAACCAAGAGTAATTATTTCTATCTAATTATTATTTTTTTCAATTTTTTTTAACACATATAAATTAACACAACTAAACTAGCATAGGAATCCACCCAAACAGTCTCTTCACCCCCCACTTAAAGTTGCATTATCCCCAATACACACCCATATACAATGGGATAAAAGAAACTCCCTGGTAGGCCATATGCCGAAGCATTAGCAGCTCATGGGGTATTCAAACTTCTCTCATACTTGATTCTTTGTACGGGCACCCCACACTTAGTTCTCACCATCTCACTTGCTTTGCTTTCTTCAAATGACTTTGCTTTCCATGCTCCTAGAAAATAAAAAAGTGAAACTACAAAAAAAATTAAAAATAAAAAAGCAGTAAAGTTGGATTGCCTCCCAACAAGCGTTTGGTTTAATATCGCGGCACGATGCGAATCACTTTTTGCCTCCACCTCGAGCTTATGAATTGAACCCCAAGTTTTGCTTCAAGTTTTCGGTTATGCTTCAAGGGTAGTGGAATAAATCTAACTACCCCAAGAAAATAATGTAGCATTCTGCTCTTCCTAGACTTTACATGAGGTATGTAATCATGACTTTCTCGCAAGAAGAATTCCAGAATGTAGGCACCTTGTTCCTCATTCCTTGACTGCTCAATTGGCTCGGATGGATCTATTTCCGTATCATTATCCAAACACAATGTAAAACAATGCTTGGAGTGTGAACCAATGCACTTAACTACATGAACCTTGGGATTGTCAACATCCTCAACACCAATGACACTAGAGTCAACTAAATATGTATCATCAATGTCCTTGGTTGACACCAATATCTCTTTTACAATATCGACATCTTCAAATTTTAGCTGGTTAGAGTGTTGGTGTTCTACTTTGGACCCCTCTATTGGCACCTCAATTTCTGTCTCTAATGCACGCAGCTTCTAGCTATCCATAATATTAACATGTTGAGCATGAAATGTTTCAGCTAGTTGACTCACTTGAGCCTCCAAGCTGCGAATAGTTGCATCTTGCCTTTGTATCCGCAGATGTATCTCATTTTTTTTTTCACAAGGCATCTTAGTATATCCTTGATCTCTTTCAGGTTGTCATCCCCGGGTTCTTTATTCCTGTTAACCTCACAAGAAAAAATAGACATATTCTTTCGAACTACGCTAGCTGGCACTATTTTACCGTTCACTATGACCACGTCAAGGCTTTGTTATTCCTAAACCCACCTTTAAACATGTCGTATTGATTCTTTATATACGTTAGGAGTGACGTTGTTCAACAACTACCTAAATATGTACCATTTCTCAAGCAATACATAATAAATAGGCACAGTCAATTGATGGCCATTCAATCAACAGAAATAAGCACGTAGTTGAACAAGTAAAGAAATTCAAAGGCTAAATTATATTCAAACTTAATAAGAATTCATCTTCCAAAAGATTCATCAAAATCCTAAATAATAAATTAGCTACTCATAGTAGTATGTAAAAATACAACACTAAAATTCATAGCCAATAATAGAAAACAGGAAGAAGAAAGGAAAAACTCGTGGTTGAATCTTCCTCGTTGCTCCTCGTGTATTCTTGCCTCTAAAGGTGTTGTGTAACCTTAAAATAGTATCTCCTCCTCCAAAATTATGTAAAAATCATGTTTGGTGTGTATTTATATGACCTAGGTAGGGTGGAGGGTCGTCCGATACAATCCAATCTCGGATAGGAGAGATGGAATCCGCGTCTGCCTTCGCGCGTCGCGCGCCTATGGATGCGGACTCAGCTTTTGCAATTTTCTAGTTCGCGAAGCGATCCGTGCGTTCGCTTCACTTCGCTGTTTTGTGCCTTCGATTTTCTCCTTTTTCGCGTCCGTTTTCGTTCCACTCACGAGATTGGACGAGCTCCTAATTCTTTCCATCTCTTCCTTTTTGTGTCAAATTATCATCTTTTGATCATTTATCATCTAAACTCGTTCCTATACATAAGAAATACATAATGGGCATATTTTACTTGAAAACCCACGTAATCTCCCGTTACTCACACAAGAATTAATATGCAAATATACTAAAAAATATGCACTTTTCATCATTTATCAGTATCTAAGTTATGTAGATTGAAAAGAGCGGCACAAACTAATTAAAAAAAATAGACGAAGACAAAGTAGGTCAATAGGCTGGAGATTTGGAGTTAAATATTTTTTTTCTTAGAAGTAAAGGGTAAAAATATTATGGAGTAATAAATAAGCGTATAATTGGAAGAAAAAATAGGAAACAATCCCACCATACCAAATCGGTTGTTTCATAAAATGAGTCGTTTCGTTGTTCCGGAACAATAAATTTAACGATATAATACAATTAGTTTTAAATAAATAATTAAAATAAATATTATTTTGAGATAACAATACAATATAATACGATAAAATGGATAACAATCATCCAAACAAGCTGTTAATAAGACTAGTTAGTTATAAATACAACCGGTTTACTTCAAAATTATTTACGTATACGGTAAAAACGTTACATGCGTATGAATTTGTATAGCATTCTCGTTACATAGAAAAGTTAAGTGTATGAATTTTAAATATAAGAGTGCAGATCTATGTTTTTGCCACAAAATTAGTAATAGGAGCACTTTATATGGATTTTAATATGATATATTAACTTCTATGGGTGATTATGGGATGAATAATATTGAAGCTTATCTCACTCATGTGTTAATCTAATTAGCTACTTCTAATTTGTTTTCTATAATTTGCTGGTTCATATATATTAAGTTATATTACTCCTTAGAGAGAAGTGTTCTATCAAGATTTCATCACTAATATCGCATTAATCAAATTAAGATTTTGATTTAATGTTGGAGTAGTATTTATTGTAACAAAAGAAAACAGTAGTTATTGTAACCGAGGAAGTACTATCAGCAGATATTTTCACAAAGAGGACTGATGAGTCACCAAAGAAAAATAGGAGGCTTCGATCGACTAGGTCATACATTTTGCACTACTCGTTTCTTCCTTCCAACGACGTACAAATGGGTAAAAGTTGACTTCTATTATATATGGACTTCTTCTTCTTCTTCTTATTTTGTCTTTGGTCCTTCTAAATGGTTGATTGGCAAGTTTTACCATTTAAATCGACTGAAGAAACGTTGTCATGCTCCAGTTATTCACAAATAAATTCTAAATATTAGGACGGATTTTGCATATTTTAAGGGTGTCAATTGATATTCTCTTGCCCGGAAAAATACACTTTTTAGATAGGTACAAATTATTTTATATATATATATATATATATATATATATATATATATATATATATATATATACTATATTGAATCACTTTGACTTCTTCGTGTATTTAATTACTTCTTTAAATATTGATATCTTCTTATTAAAAATTCTGATTTCGCTGTTTTAGACACATGGCATATGTACACTTCTGACCACTGATGTGAGCACACCCACTACCTTTCACTCGATAAAAAAAAAAGTTATTCGGTGCATAAAATATTTTGCGTTCATGCAAGGTCCAAAAAAGGATCGCACCCCAAGGTATGATATAAACAGTCTATTCTGATTGAAGTGTAGTCAAATTGTATCCGTATGACCTATAATGGATTGCATTTCACATTCATTATTTCAAAATATTGGATCTGTGAAAGGTACCACGTTGCAATTTCAGAGATTAGTGACCAGTAATAAATCAAACAAAGACATACTAGTAAGAAGTAACTTGGCAATGGCAGTAGATATAAAGAAGAGAAAGAGACAGGGGAACAAAAGGGGAAAGAGATAATGAGAAAGATTCCAAGATTTGAATATGGCATATTCGAAAGAGACCGAGTCTAGACAGTAGGTACACTACTGTCATGCATTTATCTATCCCTTTATTTAGTGACATGTGGGACTCTCAGATTTGAACTAAAGCAGTAATCATAGTCCCCATCACACTCTTCATTAGTAAACAATAATAATGCATCAGTTTATTGGGGAGTGGTAGGGGCAAAAATATGCAATCCAAGATATCAGCGTGGTTTGGCAGCAAATGTAGAAATAGGTTTGTACGTGGATTAATTAAGTATAGAGGTAGAAAAAATTACAAGTATAGAGGAACGTTACCAATGTTCACTGTCCGCGGCTAATTGCGCATCTTCTGCCTCGCCTTAACATGCCCGCACATGCCACGAAAGTGCTTTACCAGTCCTTTTGAATATTCTAAGGGCAAAGTTAAGGACATATTAGCATTTCAATTTTATCGAATTTAAATTTATAAAATAATTTGAATCATATTTAATTCAAAATATTAGTGGACTGCTCTAGTGATAAGCACCCTCCACTTCCAATCAAGAGATTGTGAGTTCGAGTCACCCCAAGAGCAATGTGAGAAATTCTTGGAGGGAGGGAGCCGAGGGTCTATCAGAAACAACCTCTCTACCCCAGGGTAGGGGTAAAGTCTGCGTACCCACTACTCCTCCTAGACCCCACTAGTGGAATTATACTGGATTGTTGTTGTTGTTGTTGTTGTAGTCCAAGCAAATATTGTGGCAATTAAATTGGGCTAAATTATTTAAATTCAATATATATGTGTTGGGCCAGTCCATTTAATTGGACTACAAATTAAATGATAAGCCCATTTTATTAGCCTAAGATTCAAATGGCTATCTTAAAGCCCAGGCTCATGCCACATGTCAAGTGATGTGGCAATCCAAGTCAAAAGAATTAGTCAATAAAATTATGATACATGTCAAGTGATGTGGCAATCCAAGCCAAATAAATGAGCCAATGAAATCATGCCACGTGTCAAGAAAAAGTGACATACCAAGTCAAATCAACAACAAATAGAGTTGTGCCAAGTGTCTAGATAATATTGGTCAGTTCAAACGGAGTGATAACAAGAAGCAAGCAGAGAGCTCGTGGGTCAAACACCGCAGATTTCTCTACAAGCTACAAGTTCAAGCACTCAAGCTACAAGTTCAAGTTCAAGATCAAGAACGAAGCCAAATCAAATACCAAGGTGTTCAAGATCAAATTACTTGTTCGTGATTAAATCCAAATTCAAGTTCAAGAAGAAGATTCAAGACCAAGCTTTACAAGCCCTCGAATCAAATCAAAATCAAGCTCACTAATACATTGTTGAAGAATCAGAGAAATACCATAGAGATTGTAATACTCATTGTTTATTGAAATCAAATACTACATTTGTTACGCAATTTTTTAGTCTTGATTATTTACTTTTCTCGACGCGAAAATTTGTTGTTACAAATTTCTAGCATGCCCAGTGGGACCGTCTCTATCTCTCATCTCTTCAATTACCAAATTTCAAGAACATTGAATGGCTCCTAAGAAGATCAACTTTAAACTCACTACTGCTAAGGCTACGGATTCCAAGTTTTCCTCTGATGTTAAAAACTTGCTGGATGCTACTATGGAAAGCGTATGACCTGTCACTAGGAACAAAGCAAACATGCTGGGACAACAAACATTTCAAATGTCATCTACATCAGTTCCTATCTTTAATTTTTGATCCTCAAAAGAGGGTAAGATCATTTTCAACTGAATTGGAAGAAGGATCGAACATTGCTGAAATTGTTGAAAAGACAATGACTCTACTTAGCCCATCTAGATCTAAGAATCTCATCACACAAGATGATGATGATGCCTTAATCACTGGATCTGCTCCAATCACTCCACATGAGTTGTTTCACTCGAAGTATGGTGTAAGAGAAAATCCATGCTTTGCTCCACCATCCATGACAGTTATCTAATCAATGGTGACTAACACTTCAACTATAGAAGAGCAACTCACAAATTTAACTAAGGCAATTGAAGGGTTAATGAAACATATGCAAGATCAAGATAATCAAATTGTCAAGCTAACAGATAGAGTTGAAAGCATAGTGGAGGGAGATTCAAGTCATGTACTTGGAAAGCTCCTTATGATGCAAGATAAAGGAGACTCATCTGTAAGACAGACAACGGCTCCAAAAGAACATCAAATTTCATATGATGGGGTTATTCCCATTGAACAATTGAAAGACTTCATCATGGGAACTATCAAAGATAAGTACGACATTGTTGCCAAGTCTTCTCTCACATATGCGAAGCCATACAATGCGAGAATTGATAGTTTGAAGATGCCTGCAGGTTATCAACCCCCAAAATTTAAACAATTTAATGGTAAAGGAAATCCAAAGCAACATATTTCACACTTCGTCGAAACTTGTAATAATGCTAGAACCTATGGAGATTATCTTGTCAAATTGTTTGTCCGTTCTTTAAAAGAAAATGCTTTTGATTGGTACACTAATCTCGAGGCTGGTTCCATAGATACCTAGGAGCAACCTGAACATGAATTTCTCAATCGCTTCTATAGCACAAGGCAAATTGTAAGTATGGTTGAACTCACAAATACACGTCAATGGAAGGATGAGTCGGTCGTTGATTTCATCAATTGATGGAGGAATGCGAGCCTCAACAGTAAAGACAGACTTAGTGAAGCTTCTAGAATAGAAATGTGTATCCAAGGAATGCATTAGGGAATTCGCTATATCCTACAGGGTATCAAGCCTAAGTATTTTGAAGAATTGGCTACACATGCTCATGATATGGAGTTAAGCATGTCTTCAAGTAGAAATCAAGGGCCACCTATTTATGAACCTCGCGAAGTGAAGGATAAAAAAGAAATAAAGAAAGGAGGCAAATTTGTGCCAAAGTATGAGAGCAAGGAATTAATGAATGTTAATGCCTCGCCATTAAAGGTCACTACAAAAGTGAGTGAGAAGAAAAGTGTGAAGACAACATCCTTACAGGATAAAGCTGGCCGAAAGTTAAATCTGAAGGAAATGCAAGCAAAATAATATCCATACTTGGACTCTGATGTTCCATCAATTTTTGAAGAACTCCTTGAATTGAAACTCATTGAGTTACCTGAAATAAAGCGGCCAGATGAAGCTTGAAGGACTAATGATCCAAATTATTGCAAGTACCATCGGTTGATTATCCACCCTATTGAAAAATGCTTTATCTTTAAGGAGAAAGTCATGGACTTGGCCGCTGAAGGAAAAATCTTGCTTGAGGATGAGAAGGAAAGTTCGAATCAAGTCTCTGTCATTTTTGGTTCACTTGATCCCATTGTCCTTTGCAAATTTATCGAAGTACATAAATGTGATAGTATCCAAATTGCATCATCGCCATATATGATTAAATTTGGTGACTTTGAATTTATCGATGTGAGCAAACCATTGCTTCTCTCTATAGGGAATGAAGTAATAGTGGAGGAAAGTGAATCACATGATGGTCAAACTAATGATAAAGGTTGGATTCTTGTGACTTTGTGGAGACGCTGCAAGACAAATTAACAAAGGGAGTCAAATAAGTAGTTGACTAGGGAAAAAATGGTGAAAAGAACCAAGAAGAAAACGATAAAGAAGAATTGGAAGAGAACAAAAATAGAGGGGAATCACTATCAAAGGCTACGTCGTCCAGTGACATTGGATGAATTCATGCCAAGCTGGTTATGCACGCAAGCTTCATGTGAAGATATCAAGACCTCATGTTGTAAGGCAGATGAAGAAGAAACAAAGAAGGAAGATCCATCATCGCTGCCACCTCCCTTGTCTGAAAAAACTCAGAGAACATCTGTCTGAAGAAGTGGACCATTTATGGTTGGATTTGTGCATATAACAGAGAATGAGTAGAATTTTGATTGATGATGGATCTGGCATAAATATTCTCCCAATTCGTACTGTCAATGAGCTTTGTATACTGATGGATGAACTATGTGAAAGTCGTTTGATGATTCAAGGATTCAATCAATGGGGGGCAAAGAGCTATATGGGATATCAAATTGGAAATAAATATGGGGGATTTGCATTTGAGTGCATGGATGCACGTGATCGATGTAAAAAGCCCATATAATGATCGAGAATAAAGTGGTTTCATCCACATACCATCAATGCTTGAAGTATTGTGAAGATGGGGCCGAAAAGAAGATAATTGCTGATGATAAGCCATTTACCGAGGCTGAATCATACTTTGCCTATGCAAAATTCTACTTAAAGAATTATGTCTCAAAGGAGGTTAAGGTTGATGATGTGTTATTGACCAAAAGTGTTACAACGAAGGTTGATGTCACAACTGGTAAGGCAAAGATTACCGTTGAAAAGGATCAAGTGTATTATGATAGGAACAAGATAAATGAGGCATCTTCAAGTAATAAAGATCCATCTTCTGAACTATAAGGTAATATGTTAGGAGACTTGACCCTTCATATCAAGTGAATTGATGCAATTAAGTCATCTACAAAGTTGATTAAAGGGTTTATCAAATCATCAAACCACGATTCGCTTCTAATTCTAGAACTTCCTACAAAGCGCACAGATGAGGGCTTTGACCCAAATGCCTACAAGTTGTTAGCGAAAGCTGGATATGATCCCAATGAATCATCCAAGTTAGGAAAGCTCCCACATGAAGCTTCTAACCCTACTCAAAAGATGGTGATGGAGAAAGGGTACCCCATAAAGTAATCACATGAAGGTTTGGGTTACAAGTAACCCGCACCAATCCATATCTCCATAAAAAGGGCAAGTTGTAACTACATTACTGCTAAAAAAGAGTCTAAGACATTTAATGAGAAGCCTTCTATGTTTGATCGGCTTACAAAACCAAGGACCTCAGTTTTTGATAGGTTAGGACCATTGAAGAAGGAACACAATAGTCATGAAAGTAATAGAAGGATCCAAGCACCCGTCTTCGCTAAATGGGAGATTTTGACCACAGATTGTCCGAGTCTAGTTCCTTCTAGAATGAGGCGAGAGACAAAACCTGTAGTTTCATGCGGAAAGATCCTCAAAGCAAAGGCTCATACTATAGTCCATACTAAAAAACGTGAGGAAGATGAAGAAAGTGTGGGGTCATCATATCATATCACAATTCATGATGAACAAAATCCTTCATCTCGTACGGAAGTCGAGGAAAAGTGTCTTGATATTCATTTATGCCATCACATATCTTTTAGTGATGGTGATCCTCAAGAGGATGAAGACGCTAAAGATGCACCACCTGAGATGGAAGAAGGGGTAAAGACTATGGTTGATGCACTAAAAGTAGTCAATCTCGGAGATGTTGAAGATCCAAGGCCCATATATGTAAGTTACTCTCTAACTGGTGATGAAGAGAGCAAATATATTGATCTACTTAAGGAGTTCAAAGACGTATTTGCTTGGAGCTACAAAGAGATGCTAGGTTTAGACCCCATTTCTTCATCTTGCTATCAAACAAGGTGCTCGTCCCGTGAAGCAAGCACAACGTTGCTTCAGACCCGAACTGGTTCCCTTGATTAAAACCGAAGTTAACAAGCTTATTGAGGATGGTTTTGTTCGTGAAGTTAAATATTCTACATGTATTTCAAGCATTGTCCCTGTAAGAAAGAAGAATGGATAAATTCGAGTTTGTGTTGACTTTAGGGACCTAAATAATGCTTATCCTAAGGATGAATTTCCCCTTCCCATCCCGGAGCTCATGATTGATGCCACGACTGGATATGAGGCGATGTCTTTCATGGATGGTGTGTCTGGATATAATCAAATTCGCATGGCACCGAAGGATGAAGAACTTACCTACCTTTGAACCCCTAAAGGTATATACTGCTACAAGGTAATGCCTTTTGATTTGAAAAATGTTGGTGCTACATATCAACGTACCATGCAAAATATTTTTGATGAAATGCTTCACAAAAATGTAGAGTGTTATGTTGACGACTTAGTGGTAAAGTCAAGGAAGATAGATGATCACTTACAAGATTTGAGGTTGGTATTTGAACAACTTCGGAGATACCAACTCAAAATGAATCCGTTGAAGTGTGCCTTTGGGGTTACTTCTGGAAAGTTCCTCGGTTTTATTGTTCGACATCGAGGTATCGAAATTGATCAAGATAAGGTGGATACTATCTTGAAAATGCCCGAGCCTAAGGATATTCATGAATTAAAAAGCTTACAAGTTAAGTTGGCATATTTTAGAAGATTTATTTTGAATATGGCTGGAAGATGCCAACCGTTTAGTCTCCTTATAAAGAAAGGAGTTCCTTTTGTATGTGACCAAGCTGGAAGAAATGCTTTTAAAAGCATTAAGTCTTATCTTATGAAACCTCCAGTACTGGCAGCCCCCATACCTGGAAAGCCATTAATATTATACATTTCAGCACATGAAAGGTCAGTAGGAGCGCTTCTGGGTCAAGGAAATAATGAAGGCAAAGAAAATACACTTTATTACTTGAGTAGGATGATGACGCCAAATGAGCTCAAGTATTCACCTATTGAGAAGTTATGTTTGGCACTTGTCTTCTCTATTCAGAAGCTGAAGCACTACTTCCAAGCTCACGTTGTACAACTCGTCTCAAGAGCGAATCCTATCAAGTTTGCCATGTCTAAACCTGTCCTAAGTGATCGATTAGCGAGGTGGTACCTCCAAGATCGATTTGTCCAGACATGTCCGCTTCTGCGGACTGACCTATCACGCACAATGCACACCTCAATACAGGGTATGAATCGATCGATTAAAATTATAGTAACCCAACAAAGAGTCGGGATCGAATCCACAGGGAGCTAGATGGGAGTTAGGAGTATATATTCTAGTGCATGAATTTGAACTATCTTAATTTGCACTTCCACAAATTGGTGTTGTTTCTATTTCTATTTTAAAGCTAAGGATTGAAAAGTAAAGAATTAAGACTAGGATAATTATTTTTGATGTTTTTCTAGTTTGTAAAAAGCCCAGGGCTATGACCATCACCTAGGTGTTCACCTAATGGGATATAAACCTTAATGCTTGTTTTGTTGATCGGGTGTATTATAGATATAAACTCTTAATTACCTACTCAATACCTCTAGGTCAGAGAGTGGTTTTTTCCAATTTGGCTTTCTCAAGTCCAAATGGATATCACACAAAACGGTTAATAATAGCTCAAGTCGGGTTATTACTATCTCTAGGTTGAACCCTTTAGTTGTGTTGATCAATCTCTCGATCGACCCAATTTCTTGTTAGCCAAGTTTTCCTAAACTAAGTCTTTCTTTCTCAAATAGAGACTAAGTCAAATATGCATGAACTAATGTTTGCAACCATCAATTCCTCAAATTAAAGCGTGAACAAGGCTAAATAATAAACACCCAATCATAAACAAGCACTAAATTAGATACCTATAAGGTTTACACACTAGGGTTGGGTCACAACCCTAGTAAATATCTATCTACTCATGCTTGAAATTAAAGAAATAGAAGAAGAAATACTACTTAAACTCAAATGCACACCTGCGCTTCCGCTCCTGTGGCCAAGGAGTGCTTCTGCGCATGCGCTCCTGCGATCACCGGGCTCTCCTGCCTTTCTACTTCTGCACTCATCCTTCCGTAGAAGCGACACCACTTCTGTGACCTCCTCGTCGCACCTGCGACCACTGACCACCTTCTCCAACTTCGCATATGCGCCCACTCGCTCGCTTCTGCGGTCAAACTTGCGCAGGTGCGATTGCACCAGAACTGGTGCACTTCAGCCATTCTCTAAGCTTGAACTCGATCCGCTAACCCTCCGAAACCACACCAAGGCCCTCGGGACCCCGTCTGAATATATAAACAAGTCTTAAAATATCATACGGACTTAGTCGAGCCTTTATATCACATCAAACAACGCTAAAAATACGAATTGCACATCGATTCAAACCTAATGAACTTTAAATCTTTGAACTTCTACATCTGATGCCGAAATCTATCAAATCAAGTCCGATTGACCTCAAATATTGCACACAAGTCGTAATTGACATTACATACCTACTCCAACTTACGGAATTGGAATCCGACCCCGATATCAAAAAGTTCACTCCTGGTCAAACTTTCAAAAAATAATCCAATTTTCTAACTTTCGCCAATTAACACCGAAATGACCTACGGACCTCCAAATCAACATCCGGACATGCTCCTAAGACTAAAATCATCCTACAAAGCTATCAGAAGTGTCTAAACTCCATTACAGAGTCGTCTTCACATAATTGAAACTACAGTCAATTCCTTGAACTTAAACTCCCAATTTGGGACTATGAGTCCCATTCCATTTCGAAACTCTCCCGAATCCGACACCAAGCACCCCAAAAAGTTACGTAACCACAAAATGAAATAGAGAGAACAATAATTAGGGGTTCAGAGCTAATATTCTAAAAATGACCGGTCGCGTCGTTACAACCTCTTGTTTTCTTTATTAGAAAGATAAACTCTACAAAAGATCATTTGATGGAGTGCTCTTAAGTTGTATGGGGGCCGATGAATCCCTTCAATCCCTGTAAGAAGAACATTCCGAAGTATGTGGAGCGCATCAATCTGAGCCAAAACTTCATTTCCATATAAAACAAATGGGGTATTATTGGCCAATTATGGTGAAAGATTGTTTAGATTACGCTCGAAGGTGTAAAGCTTGCCAATTTCTTGCTAACTTCATACATCAACCACCTGAAGTATTACACCCAACTGTTGCCTCTTGCCCATTTGATGCTTGGGATTTGGATTTTGTTGGTCCATTGTCAATGTCTTCTCGTGGACATTTATACATTTTGGCCGCAACTGATTACTTATCGAAGTGGGCCGAAGCTGTTTCTCTTAAGGAAGTAAAGAAGGAAAATGTGGCTAACTTCATCGAGTCAATATTATCTATCACTTTGGCATTCCTCGATATATATTGACGGACAATGATAAGCCATTTGATAACAAGTTGAAGAATAAAATATGTGATCTTTGGCTTCAAGTAACGAAATTCCTCTATGTATTATGATATTGCCAATGGACTTGCTGAAGCATTTAACAAGACGCTCTGCAACTTGTTGAAAAAGGTTGTCTCTAAGTTTAAGAGAGATTGGCATGAGAGAATGGAAGAAGACCTTTGGGCTTATATGACCACATATCAAACACCAACGCAAGCGACTCTTTATTTGCTTATTTATGGAGTTGAAGCAGTCCTTCCACTTGAGCGTCAAATCCCATCATTGCGGCTTGCCATTCAAGAAGAAATAACTAATGAAGAAAATGCTCGCTTATGCCTTGAAGAATTGGAAACTCTTGATGAAAAGAGGCTAGAATCTCAACAAAGCCTTGAATGTTATCAAGCTCGCTTGTCTCGATGTTTTAACAAAAAAGGTGTGCCTTAGATCTTTCTAAGTGGGTGAAAAGATCTTGTGGTCAAAAGACCTATTATTACCTCTCATTGATCTAGGGGCAAATTCTCCGCTAAATGAGATGGACCATATGTTGTACAAGAGGTATATTCAAGTGGCACTTATAAGATAGTTGACTCAGAAAGTTTGCGGATTGGCCCCATCAATGGGAAATTCATGAATAGATACTATCTTTGAAGAAAATAAATACGCTCCTCGACGCACGAGCATAAACTACATGTTACTCCTAGCCCACAAGAGTATAAAGTGTGCACTATTCCAAAAAAAAAAAGTCTGCTAAGTTGAAAACCTCGAAAAAGAAGGCCTAGGAAAAAGTTAGGACATTTAAAATAAAAGCTCACCCATTTTGAACTACGGTATGACTTGATCCTCTTCACCGAGGTACGTAGGCAGCTTAGAGTTTCATTCTAAGTTCAGTCATTGAGTTCAAAAAAATACATATTACCCAAGGCATTATTCGAATGAAGTATGATGAAATATAATTCACTTGATTGACACTTGAAAATTAAGTGTACATGTATTCTTTCATTTAACTCTCTATCTTATCAGATATTGATAGCCCAATGGGGGAAAATCCCTCTATGTCAAATTGAGGTATCTAATGGAATGCTTGTAGTCTTTTAGTAAGAGGCTAAATCTTCAAGTTGAAATCTCCAATTCTAGATCAAGTTGAATTTGTCAAGTCTGTTGCATCATCAATTTGAAGTATTCAAGCCCGCTAGGTCTTAAAGTAAAGGGAATAAATAAATCAATTAAATTTCGGGATGCTTCATGAAGTGCTTCTTTCGGAGTTAAACTTCCGTTTGTCCATATTTCGAGAAAAAGTATCTCTTATTTTTCATTCCCATTCCCATAAGAATGAATACTATGATTCACGTTTCGAACATGCATGAATACAACATCTATAGGATAACTTCCATCTTGAAAGTTATGTGGCATTTTTATGAGATATCTACGATTTCTCTCTATTTGTAATCCAATACAAATATCAATTGGTTCCGTTAAACTGGCTATATGTTGTGTATTATCAACGATTTCGCCTGACCCCTATCTTTAATCTTAAATAAAGTGAAGTCAAATCAATGAAGTGAATAACCAACATCTTTGTTTGAAGCTTTGCCAGGAAGCTTCTACTTGTTGAAGCTTTGTTTCTCCTAATTCCGAAACACAACAATAGACTTGCCACTATAGTATAGGAAAAAGCTTCTCTTTGATAAGCGGTCATAGGAGAGTTCAAAAAGGATCTGATCGTAGATAGAGACTTCAACCTGTACGGGGGTAGGGGTGGATGTAGCCAAGTGGATCAAGGCAGTGGATTATGAATCCACCACGCGCGGGTTCAATCCCTGTTGTTCGCCCATCAATAAATGGACCGTTTGTTTCAAAGAGAAGTCTTCAAACCCACCAAGTTTTCAGGTTGAAGCCTTCAAATCAAGCAAGTACAAGTTGAGGCTTTTAAATCGCAAGTCTGCAAGTTACAATATTCAAATCCGTTGAGTCTTCAAAGTTTTTTGCATCTTCAAATTCGCCAAATCTTCAAGTTGAAGTCTTCAAGTAGAAACCTTCAAGTTTGCCATGTCTTCAAGTTGAAATCTGCAAGTTAAATTCTTCCAAGCATCAAGCCTTCAATTGAAAGCCAATCAGAAGCTGCCATAATAGTCTTGGAGTTTTCAAATTGGTATAGCCTTCCAATCTTTAGTTGGAAGTTTCAGCATATCTCCAAGTGTATGGTAGGAGCATTTGATATATTCTGCACAATCTTTAAATATTTATATCTTGAATTCTTTGAAGGAAGGTTTTAATATATCTTCAAATCTTCAACTGGAAGTCTTTAATATGTTGGATGGCATGACTTGATTTATGTTAGAGAAAGATGATTCTTCGACTGTGAGGTTTTCTTTGCTAAAGTGGTGTCTTTTGAATTGATTTCTTCTTCTACCTACAAAAGAGAAGGGAGAAACATATATGTATAAAGGAGATCATAAAATTACATGTGAAGATTGAAATTGAAGAGATATTCTTGGTGGTCATTTTTTTTATAAAAAAAAATCATGCTTCATACAATCTTTGATTTGTGTATCTCGAAATGAGGATGAGTTTCTATTCCTTTGTGCCATAAGGTCAAATCTTTTAGTGGTAAAGTAATATCTGCAAGTTAGACTATATAACTCTCTTCGCTAGTCTTTGTCTTCAGATAAAATAAAATTTTCAACTTAGACGGTGTATGATCTTTGCTTCAGACAAAAAGTAAAGTTTTTGGCTCAAACGGTGTAATGGTTTTCGTCTCAAATAAAGTAAAATATTTGGCTTAGACGGTGCAATGGTTTTTGCCTCAGGTAAAGTAAAATTTTTGGCTTAGACGATGTAATGGTCTTTGCTTCGGATAAAATAAAGTCTTTAGCATAGGCTGTATAATGGTCTTCGCTTCGAACAAAAATAAAACATTTTGGCTCAAACGGTGTAATGGTCTTCGCCTCAGATGAAGTAAATTTTTTGGCTTAGACGGTGTAATGGTCCTCGTCTCAGATAAAATCAAATCTTTGAATAAAGTAAGATCTTTAGCTCAAACGGTGTAAATGTCTTCACATCAAACACAAAAACATCTTCGGCTTAGACGGTGTGTAATGGTATTCGCTTCGAACAAAGTAAAATTTTCGCCTTAGATAGTATAATGATCTTCGCTTTAAACAAAATAAAGTATTGGAATCTTCAATGGTGCAAAGTTTTTGCAATCTCAAAGAGAGTAAATCCTGCTTCCACTTTAAGATTGGTCTATTCATAAAATCAACTCGAAGATTGGACCAACAAGAATTTCTTTTCTCCTTTTGGCCTGAAAGAAACAAGGAACAAAAAAAAAATGCGAGAAAAGGGAAGGAAATTGCCTGTTCAGAAAATAAAACATGCGCATAAATATAGAGTGCATTAAAAACGAAGTCGGTTCTCTTTCTCTGCACTTTCTGAAACCTAGAACAGATAAGGTTATAGATTTTGAAGACCAGTTAAATTTTTATGTGAATAACTGATTCATTGATTCTTTTCCCCGCATGATAAGGTACAGTAGCAGCTGCAAGTGCACCAAGCATTGATCATTTATGATCCGTTCTATTTATCATGGGCTTTTGTACTTGCTTTTTGCTGTACTTCTTTGTTATTTAAACAGTAGCCAGATTATCAACCTTTTTCTACGTTGAAATTTCAGAAGTTCTCTGGCTTGAAGTCTATTCATTGGCTGCATTAGTTTAATCAAACAATATTTACTCCAATTGTTTAGTTGATTTGGTGATTAAATTATTTATTTGTTTTCTAAATAAAGTAGCTAGTAGGAGTTTTTTCACTAAAGTGACATGACTTCTTCTTTTAACATATCAACTTGAAGTCTGCAGAACCTATCCTTGAAGAATGTGCGGAGCAAGTTGAAGCACAATAGAGTTTTTGTTCTAATAGAAGTGGTTTAAAGATTTTGTCATTTGTACATCGTGCTACAGTTCTACTGTCTGTTTTTAAGAGTTGATAAAAATAGCGTCATGCAATTTGAATGGGTACATTTATAGACAGTGTGATCCTTCAATTCTTTATAATGAACAATGAAATTTTATAGAGTATGGATTTTGATTATTTGAAATTTTATAGAGTATGGATTTTGATTATTTGGTATACTTTTAGATGCATGGTGGTTGTATATATGAGTGTGAGAAAGCATATGGTAATGATTATTATTGGATAACTACAGGAAAAAA
The DNA here is from genome assembly GCF_000390325.3 of Nicotiana tomentosiformis. Lineage (NCBI taxonomy): Eukaryota > Viridiplantae > Streptophyta > Magnoliopsida > Solanales > Solanaceae > Nicotiana > Nicotiana tomentosiformis. Next base: position 39,800,844 of record NC_090815.1, read on the forward strand.
TAAAAATTGGTGTAATTATATTTATTAAAATTTCACTTCAACGAAGGGAAATGTGGTCTTTAAAACTCTTTAATAATATGATTATCAAATGGTTATATGTGCATTAGCGAAGGGAACACCGGTCGCTAAATAGGAACAATAACGGGAAGTTTTTTGGTCGTTAAAGGAATTTAACGACGGAGCCTTTAGCGACCGGCGATAACCAGACTTTGTTCGGTCATTATTGACTTATAGCGACTGAATGCGGGGTAGGTTTAAGCTTTCACAGTGCGGGGCGGGTTCAAGAATGTTTTAAACATTGTGGGGCTGTTGCGGGGCATTGCGGGTTAGGCAGTATTGCGGTTGCGGGGCATTGGTACATTACTCTTCATCAAAAGGAAAAATCAACTGTTTTGTACTTTTCTGTTCAAGTAAATTTCTGATAAGACTTTCTCAGTTGGTGTTTGGAATTTATAATTTTTCCCTTGCTTATCTTTAACATTTTTTTAAAAAAAATTTGTTAGTTCATTTGTCTCCTCTTTTCTTGCTCCTTAAAGCTTAAATTTGCAGGTCATATTCTAGCTATGCTCTGAACGTAGATATTACAAATCATTCAAGCTCTTTTTCTTCTTTTTTATTTTCTTTAAATTTCTTTAATTGTTCTATAAGGACCCATAGCATGACCAACACTTTTTGACAGGTTTATCTTTGTGCAAACTTCATAGTTCTAAAAAAAAAAGATATTTATGAGATTCAGTGTCTTATTATTAATCATAAGAATATCGATGCAACTTCTGGCGGGTAGGAGTGTTAGCAATTTTAAAAAGATATATTTAATATCGATTAATATAATTAACTCTAATTAAATTACTACTTTTATGGAGTATTATGCTAAAAATTATTTTCTAACAATATAATTAGTAGTAGACCATAGTCCAGCAGCACAACAGGTACGGCTAAGAAAAAGAGAAAAGAAGCTCTAGGCCATTGGCAATTTTTTCTTTTTTTAAAAAAAAATGAAAAAGGAAATATTTTGCTTCGTGGGCAGGGCAGGTCGGGTTAAGGCTAAATCCGCCCGGCAACCGCCCCGCCCCGCTCCATTGCCATCTCTACGTAATAAATGAATCATGATCTTACATAGCCTAGCGATTGCAACTAAAATACTTTTGGCCTTGCAGCATTTTCGTATGCTGCCAAATATGAAGCAAGGCGTCAAATTAAAAAGATAAAGCGAAAGAGAAATTATCACAGGCAAAATATGCTATGCTACTTGGCCGCCGAAAAGAGGGACACATGGAACCTAAGACGAGAATAGCCAAAATCGAAGGCAACGGTCCCGTCTGTCACCGAAAAGAATAACGCTCATAAGGATGCAATAAATAATCTTCGCCCGATAGCATTTAATGGAGAATATTTTACAGCATTAAGTACGTTGCCCGTTACAAAGAATTTGACATTTATGTTCACCGTTACATCTTCATCAACTGCCCTCATAATTGACATTAAAGAAGAGTACGATCCTTAGACCTCCTTTCCTAGACATAACTATAAATAGTGAGCTCTGTTATCACTGTAAGGAGACGAATTGTCTGGCAAACTAATACTACAATCTACTCAAATCTCTAATCAATTTTATCTTCTTATTTTTTTTGTTCTTGTTTTTATTACTGTTGCGCCCGGAGGCTTCATTACCAGAGTCTTTATTTCTGTCATTTCGTTTTCCTATCAAGGCTAAGTGTTAAATATTTCTTCAATTATCTTGTTATTTCAGGATCGAATTAATTCCCTTGTCTAGAAACCACATATAAATTCAAATGTACCATTTTACGGGTAAACAGTTTGGGAGACCGTTTTTACAGAGAGACAACTCCCGATAATGCTGAGGAGGAACATGTCGTTGACGTGGTAAGGGTCCTACAAGAACAACATGCGATCATTCTAGGCCACCTGACGCGACAGGATAAGGTTATGACGAAGTTGAAGTAGGTGCTGTCGGGGGCTTCGAATAATGCTAATAGACGAGATCTGGTTCCTCCCAGTTCTCCCACGAATCAAACAACATAGAGGGTCGACAACAACACCCCGAGGGGCGAAGTTGGCTCCGATGGGGCTGGGGGGAGCGGATCTGGCCCCAATAACAAAAACGATCCCTCCTAGAATGAACTCTTATGGTTTATGAGGGAAGTGAACGCCTGCATGGACCAAATTTCGGGCGCACCACCGGTGCTGAAAGGTACAGACTCAAAGAAGTATACTTAATTGCCATACAAGCCAAGTGCGACACTAGAATTAATCTCGAAGCGGTTTAAAATACCTGGCGTGTCAAAGTATGACGGAACTTTGGACCCTCAGGAGCATATTACCACCTATACAACGACGGTGAAGGGAAATGAGTTAGCTCCTCATGAAATTGAATCTATTTTGCTGAAGAAATTTGGAGAAACTCTCACAAGGGGAGCCTTGACGTAGTATTCATTATTACCCGAGCATTCCATAGACTCCTTTGAGATACTCGCAGACTCTTTCATCAAGGCTCATGCCGGGGCCAGAAAAGTATAGGCTCAAAAGGCCGACATATTCAGGATTGCGCAAGGAGAATCTGAGTTGCTACGAGAGTTTGTTACCCGATTCCAGAAGAAGAGAATGTTGCTGCCGGCTATCCCGGATGAATGGGCGGCTGAAGCATTCACCAAGGGACTGAATCCAAAAAGTTCAAATGCTTCCCAAAAATTAAAGGAAAGCCTGCTTGCGTTTCAAGCAACGAATTGGGAGGATGTCTACAACCGGTACGAATCAAAGATGATCAGGTTGGCTTTCCATCGTCGACAAAAGGACGGGAGAAGAACAGAGAAAAATCAAAAGACGACTTCGACACGGGCAACCAGTCTTTGAGGGACCGATTTTTGCCATACGAACGGATCGAAGGCCGCGGCAGAGGCTTTCGGTCAGCGAACAGGTTCTCCATCGACAGAAGGATTGATCGCGGTCGGAACAATAGATCATTGCAGGATAAAGAAGCGTAGGGGCACGGGATCCTTCCTACCCCAAACTGTCAGAATACAATTTCAACGTCAGTGTAATGGAGTTGGTGTCATCCATGAGAAACATCAAAGAAGCACGGTTCTTGAAACCAATGAGATCTGATTCCTGCCAGAGGGATCCCAACTTGTGGTGTGAATACCACGGGACGAATGGCCACCAGACAGGGGACTGTCGACACCTTCGATAAAAAGTGGAAACACTGTTGAAGAATGGTCATCTCAGAGAATTCTTGAGTGATCGAGATAAGAACAATTATGGTTGTAACCGAGACAACGTATAACCCTCAAAAGCAGGAAAATATCCCTCATGCCAAACGATCAACATGATCTACGGGGGAAACGATATCAACGGGGTCACCCTTTCGGTAGCAAAAAGGGACAAAAGTATCAATAACCCATAGCAAAAGGCTTTGGGAAGTCACCAAAGAGGATATCACTTTCACGGAGGAAGATGTAGACGGATTGCTGTTGCCGCACGACGCACTGGTAATTTCTTTAAATGTGCTAGATTTTAAGATTAAATGTGTTCTAGTTGATCTAATAAGTTCGACCAATATCATACAATGGAGAGTATTGGAGCAAGCTAAACTCACCGGAAGCATCATTTTGGTTACAGAACTCCTCGTCGGATTCAACCTCGCGAGCTTGACAACCAGATGAGAGATTTTGTTACCCACAAACGCCGAAGGGGTAATGAAAATAACTCTTTTCGAAGTAGTAGATGGTGATATGGTATATAACATTATTTTGGGAAGGCCATGGTTGCACGAGATGAAAGTTGTACCATCAACATATCAACAATTGCTGAAGTTTCCAATGCTCGAATGAGTTAAACAGATAATGGGTGACCAACCGGCGGCAAGGGAGATGAATGCAATTTCAATCTCCAGTAGCAAGGGAAATGAACATGCGGCATAGAAATTACAAGAACCGGCGCCCGCTCCCGCACTAGATGAAGTTAACCAAGGGCAGAAATGTCAAAATTGTATCAGGTGCCAAGGTATTTTCAGGTTCCACAAGAGACAGATGCAACAAAATTCACAGCGGAAGGGCTTGAGCAAGTTGCATTTTTTGAAGAGTTCTTAGAAAGGAAATTCCATTTGGGGACAGGAATTTTTGCATGGTCACATGCGGATATGATAGGTATCCTGACGGAGTTAGCTGTACATAAGTTTAGTGTGGATCCTAACATACCTCCGGTAAGACAAAAGAAATGCCCTATTGCCGAAGCCACGAATAAATTCATCAAGGAAGAGGTAACTCGTTTACTTAATATCGGTTTGATCCGAGAGGTAAAGTATTCAGACTGGCTAGCTAATGTAGCTAAGTATTCATAAGAAGAACAATAAATTTCGCATGTGTGTAGATTATAAATATTTAAATAAGGCATGCCCGAGAGACTCATTCTCACTGCCAAACATCGATCATACGGCGGGCACGAGTTAATGAGTTTTCTCGATGCTTCTTCCGGGTACAATCAAATTAAGATGAACCCGAAGGATCAGGAAAAGACTTCATTTATAATGAATTTCGGTACATATTGCTATAATGTGATGCCCTTCGGGTTGAAAAACACCGAAGCCACTTATCAACGGCTCGTGAACAAGATGTTTGAAAAATAAATAAGAAAAACTATGGAACTTTATATAGACGATATGCTCATTAAGTCTTTAAATACAGGTGATCACCTTAAACATCTACAAGAAACCTTTGACATCCTAATAAAGCATAATATGAAACTTAACCTCGAGAAATGTGTGTTCGGGATTAGCTCTGGTAAGTTTCTGAGATTTCTGGTATCGCAAAGGGGAATTGAGGTAATCCCCAATAAGATCAAGGCCATCGAAGATATCCTGGACCAGCTGTCAAGCGTGAAGGAAGTCCAAAGGTTCACGGGGAGATTGACAACTTTGAGCAGGTTTATTTCCCGGTCATCAGAAAAATATCATCGTTTCTTCACACTGCTCAAAAAGATAAAATAATTTCGAATGGACCCCGGAGTGCTAACAGGCTTTGAGAGATTTGAAAAGGTTCTTGTCAAGCCCTCCGTTGCTTTCGAAACCAAAAGAAGGTGAAATGTTGTTAGGCTACCTCGCGGTGTCGAAAGTCGCAGTAAGTGCAGTTTTAGACCGTGAGGACAAAGATACGAAATCTCTCATTTATTATGTTAGTAAAATTTTAACGGGAGCAGAAACGTGCTACCCACATTTAGAGAAACTGGCCTTAGCTCTCATAGTCGTTGCTCGGAAGCTGAGGCCCTACTTCCAATGTCACCCGCTAGCCGTGGTGACCACTTTCCCTTTGCAGAACAACCTTCACAAACCTGAGCTCTCTGGTAGATTGGCCAAATGGGCCATCGAAATGAGTGAGTTCGACATAGAATATAAACCAAGGACTGCAATTAAGTCACAAGTCTTGGCTGACTTTGTGGCCGATTTTAGTTCGGGATTACTGCCTCTGACAACCAAAGAGGCAGTAATGCTGTCGGAATCGACATCGGGGGTTTGGACCTTATTTACGGATAGAGCTTCCAACATAAAATAGGTCGGGCTTGGTATAGTATTAATCACGCCTTCGGGGGAAACACTAAGGCAATCAATCAGAACGGTCCCTTTAATTAACAATGAAGTAAAGTATGAGGCTTTGATTACAGGGCTCGAACTGGTCCGAGGACTTGATTCCGAGGTCATCAAAATCAAATGCGACTCACAGCTGGTTGTAAATTATGTCTTCGGGATCTTTGAAACCAGAGATGAGCGGATACAACAATACGTGGTAAAGGTCCAGGCTCTATTGGCGCAATTTCAGGAGTGGTCGATTACTAATTTCCCGAGGGAAGATAACGCAGAAGCAAACACATTGGCTAACCTTGGATCATCGACAGAAATAAAGGGATTAGAGTCCGGGATGATAGTATAACTAATGAACTCGGTCCTGGATACATATAGCTATTATGAGGTAAATTCGACTAATTTGGGATGGGACTGGAGGAATGAAATCATCGATTATCTCGAGCACGAGAAGTTTCCCAAAGACTCCAAAGTGTCCCAGGCGCTGCGCGCCAAAGCAGCATACCAAAGCAGTGTGATATAGCTTCAAGAGTGGCAAAATGTATAGAAAATCTTTCCAAGGCCCGCTGCCCGATGCTTGGGGGAATCCGAAGCTAACTATGTTATGTGAGAAGTCCACGAAAGAAGATGCGGCAATCATTCTAGCGTAGATTCCTTAGTGCTGAAATTGGTAAGGGCAGGATATTATTGGCCCCGTATGGAACAAGATGCCAAAGACTTCATACGAAAGTGTGATAAGTGCCAACACTACTCACCATTGGTACATCAACCGGCAGAACCGTTGCATTCGATTCTGTCCCCGTGGCCGTTCATGAAATGGGGGATGGACATCATCAGGCCATTGCCGCCGGCCCCCGAAAAGGTAAGATTTCTTTTGATTTTGACTGACTAATTTTGTAAGTGGTTGGAAGTTGGTCCTTATCAGAAGATTGGCGAGCGCGAAGTGGTGGATTTCTTGTGGGAAAATATAATTTGCAGGTTCGGAATACCAAAAGAGATAGCATGCGATAATGGGCCACAATTTATTGGTGCAAAATAACAAAGTTCCTCAAAGATTTAAAAATAAAGAGGATCTCATCTTCATCCTACCATCTGAGCACAAATGGTCAAGCGGAGTCAATGAACAAAGTGATTATACAAAACCTCAAGAAAAGGTTGGAAGCAGCTAAAGGTAATTGGCCTAAGGAATTACCCATAGTTTTATCGGCGTATCGAACAACGGCCAAATTAAACACAGGAGTAACTCCCTTTTCCCTTGTGTACATGGAAGAATATTTAATCCCGGTGGAAGTAGGGGAACCCACCTTGAGATATTTCCAACCAGATAAAGAATCAAACAATGAAGCAATTTTAGTAAACTTGGAGCTACTCGATGAGCGCAGGGACTTGGCGCATGTTAGAATGGCAGCCCAAAAGCAGAGAATGGAGCGGTATTACAATCAAAGATCCAACCTCCGTTATTTCAAAGTAGGAGACTTGGTACTAAGGAAAGTAACTCAAAACACCCGGGAACTCAACGCAAGGAAGCTAGGTCCAACATGAGAAGGCCCCTACTGGGTTTCGGGAAAGGTTCATATGAATTGGAGAACCAAGTTGGAGAAAAGTTTCCCAGCAACTGAAACGTGACACACCTCAAAAGATATTATTGCTGACGAACATCACCGGAACTGAAAGTATGTGCTGCACTCTTTTTCCCTTCGTCCAGTTTTTGTCCCAGTTGGATTTTTCTGGTAAGGTTTTTAACGAGGCAACAACAGAAATCATACTATGAAGAAAGCTCCAACAACAACAACATGACATTTAATATCAAGGCATACAAGCAAAGATTCACCCTGGGATGATTAGATAATCTTTTGCTCTATTGCGAAATTCCCATCGAGAAGTTAAGTTTGCTATCTAGCAAATGTTACCCGACTGTTCACAAGTACAAACCACTAGAGGGTTGTTAGATAGTCCCTCGCTCGATAGCATGAATTCCTGAGGGGAAGTAAAGTGTGTTACGAGTTAAGGATTATCTAGCAATTCATTAGTGGGATCCTCGAAGGTACAAGGCTTCCAGTATTCTAATTCACATTCTTCACATTTGAACACTGGGGAGGGGGAAGATATGAGGATACGACAGCAATGACTGCCACATCGACTGGGAAGCGAAAACCAAAAATATAGTTGTATCATCGGGACCGGGGACTACGCTACCAGCCCCGTAGAAACAAGTTGTACAAGTTAGCCAAAAGTAATGGAAATTTCTTTTTTCAGCATAATAAATGCTTATGTACATTTTGAAAATAGAAGGAATAAAATGAAGTACTTTTATTTTTATCTTGTTTCTTGTCTGAACGATGAATTGACTTTGTCATTTGAAAGTTAAACAAGTACTTCAAATGCTAGTGCCGTAATGAACATGAGACGTCCTCTTTAAGAGCACCGTAAACATAAGAGGGCCCTCTTTTATAAAAGCCCTCACGTTAAAGGGTTGATGTCGGAAGAACTCATGCTCAGAATCAAAATGCTTTCGGGAAAATACACCCAAGGCTTTACATAATAAGACGCAAACAATAAAACTTGCGCAAAACTCTTAAGCAAAAAGAAGAGAATGCAAAGATTAAAACTTGCGTTCAAACGAAGGAAAGACTCAAACAATAATTGAGCAAAAAGATGTTTTTATTTACAATAACATGCCAAAGTGTCCGCGCCCTCAGGAGAAGTAGATAGATCCACCGATGGCTTAACAATTTGGCCTTCGCTAGTTTGGCCCTCAACATTTTTGTCTTACACTTCCTCTTCAGTTCTCGAAGTTTCGGAACTGGAACCGAAAGAACCAGAAGTAGCAGGATCTACTGGGAGACCATTTTTAGCAGCCAACTCAAGCTCATAGGCCTTAGCAATTTTAGCATCAAAGTCAATGATACCAGCTTTGGCCTCTTCCAAGGGTTTTTTCCTCATGCTGTACATAGTGTAGTTTTCTCAATGACGAGGGAAGCCGTTCGGTGCTTAAGTTCTTCTTTGAGTTGGGTTACCTCAGCAGAAAGGCTTTCCCGGGCAGACTAACAGATTTGAGGCTAACATCAAGGTCGCAGATAGTTGAACTAAAGAGACTATTATGCTCGATAAATTTCCTATACTTCTCCTCCAGTTGGGCATGTTTCGCTCCTGCAACAACAAACTCTTCAGTTTTGGAGTTCAAGGCTACCTCTAAGTTAGTCAATCTTACAGCGGAGGCAGCCTCACGATCGGATGCAACAAGAACGACGTTATGAACTTCAATTCATTTGGCCTTAGCCTCTTCAAATTGAACCCTCAATGGGGTACTCTCTCGGATAAGGATATCCATTTCTTGCTTACTTTGCTGCAAACAAGCCTCCAATACAACGGCCTCAGTGGTTTTGGCTTCTAATTCTTAGAAGCGAGTGACACTTTATTCCCGCTCTGCCAAAAGCTGATCCCGTGCGGAGGTAATTTCTTTCTTATCATACTAAACCTCTAAAGACCCTCGAAAGCAAGAATGTTGGTCAACAAAACAAGAAAGGCAAAACTCAGGATATGTTCAGGCAAAAATAGAAGAAATAACAAATAAAGAAAGGAATATACAGCTACGACTTTGTGCATGGCGTTGTTCAACAAACACTCTCCCGAGAGTGCCTGAATCTTTTTCCAATCTTTCTCTGAAGCCAAAGGCTTAAGATAATTAGCAAGCTCCACCGGCCAGGATGGCAAGTTGCATCCGGTAGAGACCGAAATAGTAACATTCCTCCTCCTTTGTGGATCTTCAGAAGGGGCAGCATAAGTTGTCCCCAAATTCCCATGAACTGGGGACTGGGGAAGAGGAACACCTTCTTCATGGTTAGGTGCAATCAATAGAGATGATGTAGCAGTTGCTGGTGGAAGAGTGTATAAAGGTGGAAATGATGTAGCAGTTGCTGGTGTTGGTGAAGTTGGAGATGAAGCTGATAGAGTTAAAGAGTGAGAAGCAGCTGCAACAAACGTAGTGCTGGTTGTTGGTTGCTCATCACCGGGGACGGAAGGGACCCGGTACTCAGCACCAAAACACCGGGCACAACGACTAGGACACGAAAGTGGGAGTTGGCATTTTCCACCATATCGTATACCCCAGAGCACCGAGACATCATCCTCGGATGGTGTAACTAACTCGATAGGCTGAGCATTCTATTGAGTTGATGATGATCGTCACCTTCTATGTAGAGAAGCTCCCCTATCACTAGCTTCTCTATCATCATCGATTATCACAGTGTCTATGATCGGCCCAGGAGGAGGGCTAGTCACCACAACTACCGGAAACAACTCGGGGGGAAACAGTCTTTGCCCTCTTATTCTTCTCCCCGGCCGTGGAGGAGCGTCTTCTTTTTGGTTGTTTTTCCTCCTGCCGGGGACTCCGTAAAGAAACACCTGTGCCCGAAGCAGAACCGGAGACACCTGTTCAACTAAGCGCCTCCTGAAGCAGCCTCGCCGCGTCAGCAGGATCAACCAAATCGTCCTCCTCGGGGACAATAATAGAGCCCGCGGGTAGACCTGATTTCAGAGAAAACATAGAAAGGATCAATCAATTTCTTCACATAAAAAACTGAAATAAGGTGAGTCTGAGTTACCACGGTTTTTGGACTTCCACCCGTATTTAAGGGATATTTCTTTCCACATGCGGGTTTCAGTCGTAGTGACATCCAAGATCTTCTGTACCCACTAGTCTAAGCCTTCAACTATCGGTGGGATCTATCGAGTTGCTGAAATAGGAGAAAGATGAAGGATCAATACGGGTATCGAAGAATACCTAATAAAAGAAATATTAACAAGGCACTTACGAGTGCGGTTCCATGCTTTCGGAAAGGATAAAGGCATTATAGGAATGATGTCATTAGTGGCAACTGCAACGAACCATTTCATCCACCCACAGTTGTTGTTATCATCCATGCTAGATACAGAGCATGGTGGCCACGTTTGCTGAAATTTATCACCCCCCCGCGGAAGATATTGGGGGAATAAAGATACATCACATGAGCTAAAGATAGTACCTCTCCCGTCTCTTGGCACAAACGCCAAAGACAGGGAATCGTCCTCCATATAGAAGGACTTACTTGTGCCAAACACACCTAATAGCGGAGGCAGAATTCCGCAATAACGGAGTCAAGGTCTCCACTCAAAGAGAACGCACCCAAAGTAAAGGGATACGTGTGAAAATATGTAAAACCCTCCTTGGGTATGGTCACTCGCTCCGATAGATCAGGAGAAACAATATCCAAATCATGGTAGTGACAGTCTTTCTTCACAACAGGAGTACTGGAAGAACAGACGGAAGAAGGATATCTGCCAATAACCCATGTGCGAGGGAGAGCCGAAGGGAATTTATCTTTTAAGTCTTTTGTTGTAACAAGACTTCTAGGAATGATGGAATCCACCGTTGGACGAGCAGCATCCTCGACTTTGTTCTTTCCCTTTGAAAAGTAGGTTGATGCGTATAAGTAAAAATTTTGGCGGCTAAATTCATGGCCATGATTACCTCGATAATCGGTAAAAGATGTGCTAAATCATGGGATGACGCGTGTTCGGGGCATTCAATGCGGAGAGACGAGCGTCTAATCAACCGGCAGAAGCCTTCAGAGGGGATCATAGTAATTCCCACCAAAAGAGTATTTCTACTAAATTCTCGGTGACACAAAGTTATGTCACCGGAAAACGGAAGGACTATCTATATAGAGTAAAATATGTTATGCTACGTGTCCGCCCAAAAGAGTGATACGTGGAACCTAAGACGGGGGATAGCCTTGAAGTAAACGGTCCCGTCTATCACCGGAAATAATAACGCTCATAAGGATGCAATACATACTCTTCGCCCGGTAGTATTTAATGGAGAATATTTCACAACATTAAGTACGTTTCCCGTTATAAGGAATTTGACATTTATGCTCACCGTTACATATTCATCAGTGACCCTTATAATTGACATTAAAGAAAGGCACGATCCTAGGACCTCCTTTCCTAGACGTAGCTATAAATAGTGAGCTCTGTTATCATTGTAAGGGGACGATTTTTCTGGCAAACTAATACTATAATCTACTCAAAGCTCTAATCAATTTTATTTTCTTATTTCCTGTTCTTATTTTTATTACTATTGCGCCCGGAGGCTGCACTACCAGAGTCTTTATTTCGTTTATTTCATCTTCCTATCAAGGCCAAGTGCTATATATTTCTTCAATTATCTTTTTATTTCAGGATCGAATTAATTCACTTATCTAAAAACCACATATAAATTTAACTGTACCATTTTACGGGTATACACACATATACTTCAAGCCTAGTCTCGGAAGATTAATATTCGACAAGTCTTGAAGTAGGGAGAATTTGTAAGTATTTAAATCCATAAAATAATTTGGACCATATTAAATTTAAAACATTAGTCCAAACAAATATTGTGGCTAGTAAATTGGGCTAAATTATTTAAATTCAATATATATGTGTTGGGCTAGTCAATTTAATTGGACTACAAATTAAATGATAAGCCCATTTTATTAGCCTAAGATCCAAATGGTTATCTTAAAGTCCAGTCTCATGCCACGTGCCAAGTGATGCGGTAATCCAAGTCAAAAGAACAAGTCAATAAAATCATGATACGTGTCAAGTGACGTGGTAATCCAAGCCAAATAAATGAGCCAATGAAATCATGCCATGAGTCAAGAAAGAGTGACATACCAAGTCAAATCAAGAACCAATAGAGTTGTGCCAAGTTTCTAGATAATATTGGTTTGTTCAAACGGACCAATCAAATCACAAAGCCACACCACTCCCTAAAAAAATAAATGGAGGTCTTCACAATGCTAGAAGACACCAGAAATGATAATGTCACGACCCCAATTTCACACCTTAGGATGTCATGGTGGCACCTAGTCTCCAAGAGTAGGTAAGTCTAACACTTACTGATTTAATAACAGAATTGAACTATTTAATCATTTATCATAAACTGTTAAATGACATGCATAGCCGCAAGCGGCCAATAATTATACATTTCCCAAAACCAGTAGTACGGAGTCATAAGCACTACTAAAACACACTAGAATTTCTAAACACAATACTATATTGAATTACAATTTAACAGTAGCATAATGAAGTAAGATGGTGACTTTGAGGCCTGCGAACATCAAGCAGGTATACCTTGAAGTCTCGCGCAACGCAGACGCAACTCTCAACCACACGATCAGAATACATGGATCTGCACAAAAATATGCAGAAGCGTAGCATGAGTACACCATAATGGTACCCAGTACGTATCAAGCATAACCTTGGTAGAGTAGTGACGAGGCCAGGTCAAGACACCTACTAGACAAAGAAACCTGTTCATGATATACATAAGCTAACAATGGAAAGACCATCAATGTAAGACCAACAACGGAAAAATTATTGATTTACCACCAACAATGAAGTAATAGAAATACAAATGGTAGCAAGTGGTAAACGAGTAATAAAGAAACAACATAATTAGAACACCAATGAGATGTAAATAAACTTAAATAAGGAAAAACGGATGACAACTCAAATAATCAAATCGCTCCCAATGCATGGACTTACAACAAGAATTACTCCGAGGCATCACACATCATAAACCACAAGTCATGAACTACAATTTTTAAATCTTACACATATGGCACCTCATGCCCACAATAACAATCACCTTCGCACGGCAAAGCCCACGTGCTACCATGTACTTTACAACTGTGACAAATATCAATTTAGATGAACGAGAGATATATTTAAACACCATAAAACATAATAAAAATCTTGATAAAGTAAGGTATCAAATGAAATAATATGTTATTTTAGAAATCGAGTAAGGTAAAATAATATACAATTCATACGAAACAAAGTATCAGATGAGTTTTGTTTAGAAATCAATAAAATTGAGTAAAAGTGTCATTTTTAAACAAAGCAAAACATCAGTTAAATTAACGAATGAAAAATATAATTTGTTAAAGAAAAACATGATAATAATTTTAAGTAAGGTAAACATCTAACGGGGTGATGAGTATAATTTGAGAACCCAATTATAGTGTAAGTGCGATAACTATTTAGAATAATAAGACACCGAATGAGATAACAAGTTCTATCTTGAGTGGCACATATAATAAAGCATGTTAATAATTCTTTTATTTAAACCATTATGTTACCAACAACTCAGAAGAATATGATATAGTGACTACACGCAATTAAATTCACATTGATAATCAATTCACTAAGTTATAACGGAGGCACAAATTGACATGTTAAAGCAACACAATAGATCACATAGAATGCATGACTCACACAAGAAACCACAATCGTCACAACACCAATATAACAATGAATAACCAAACACAATCAAAATGCGGATGAATGATTGAAGGAAGAACAATGACCGTTTAAATCAACAAGTTGTTCCAACATGGAATGTATAATGAAAATCACAACCGAGGTACTGCCTCGCATTCATATTTCACAATTTCAATCACAATCTTTCCTTAGATCAACGCGTGCACCTAGATTTAGTTTTGAAAATTATTTTTTCCGAAATAGCTACATGTGTTTTAGCCCACCTTATCTCACTGCGTGGCTTCAAGTAGTTCCCCTACTAGAAACACATGTATCAAGCTCGCCTTATCTCACCGCATGCGTCTCAACCCCTATACTTATACCACCATATGTGTATCAATATCACAACACAATCACAACTCGTACCACAAGTGCCCATATGCCACAACTTGCCATGAAGTCAACAACACCAATATTTCCACAACAAATAGCCCATGGCTCAACCACAATTTGTAAAAAAATTTCAACAATAACAAAATGAATGAGAATGATCAACAAGGAAAGGTATCTCAATAATTAACAACTTCCCCTCAATGTGATAATGGCTATTACAACTTCAACACCAATAACTTAAGAAGATGATATTCCACGAAATAACATCTTCAGTTAAAAGTGATTCGACAATTAAGAGGCAACAAGACAATAAGGATGGCAATAACTTCAACTAAAGTATAAAAGAGCAAAATAACAAGTAAGAGGTAAAACAAGTGCTAACTACGTCAAATAGAGCATGTAAGAGTAGATTAACAATGAGAGATATAACATATTATGATAATTCAATTAAAGGCATGGAAAGAGTCTAGATAATCTAAACCGGTCAAATACCACATATAGCCTGTCTACCCACTAGTCACCTTGCGTACATGACTTTCACATAACACAAATAGCACAATCAACCCAAATCTTAAAGGGTAGTTTTCCCCACACAAAGTTAGGCAAGATACTTACCTTAACTATGCCAACCCAACCCTCCGAAATAGCTTTTCCCCTAAAATTCACCTCCACACGGCTCAAATCTAACCAAAAATGACTTAATAACATCAAACAATGCAAGAGAAACCAATTACAATAAATAAATCTACCTTTACATTTTTCTCAAAACGTCAACGTTGGGCCTGGCTTGGATTTCGAATCCAAGCTTATCCGAGCGAAGACCAAACCAATACAAGCTCATACGAATGAAAACCGACTCAATCGGAGTCCGATAGTTCAACCAATTAGCAAAAATATCGCTCTTTGGTGTTCATAACCCAAGAGTCCAACCCATACTAGTTGGGTCCTACATCTCCCGAAATACTCCTCCAGAAATCGCCAAATTCGAGTATGTTGTTCTCCTAAATAGGAGAACAAGATCCTAAAAGAAATCGTAAAATAAATGCGTCTAACCCATTTTCAATTTTTAAAATTTAGAGGACATAACTCTAGGTTTTGATTTAAAGAATTAAATGTGTTTTCAATTAAAATTCATGGATTAAAGCTTAAACCAAGAGAATGAATCACAGGGAAATACTTAGGTGATGGTTTAAACCTTACCCCATGGAAGAAACTTGAAGAACATCCTTGAATTCTTCTAATCCCAAACATTCAAGACGAGAAAAACTCAACCAGTAATAGTCAAAAATACTCAATTGTTCTGCCTCGTTTCTTATGCTAAACGATCCCAAAACTCACTTTTGATGTCTACAATGGATTTCTCGTAATATTCCAGTCAAGTTAGCCTTTTGAATTACTCCATTTGATCTTATAATGAAGGAGATATGTTAATTTCAATATTTGAAATAGTGCAGATTTTTAAATACGAATTGAGTGGCAATTTCGTAATTAATCTGAAATATCGGGCAACCCAATTCTTAGTAAAATGACCATAAATTGCTCATACATGTTGAAACTTGATGATTTTAGTTGCTATGGTTTTAAAATTACGATACAAATATAATAGTTTAGTCGAAACACGAATCGAAGGCCGTTTGCTCAATATGGTAACATTTATGCTCAAATCAACGCCGAAACCGAAAACAATTACCATACAACCCAAACCTATCCAAAACTCATCGGAGTTTAACCAAACTTTGTGTACTTGTCCTAAATCATCATACAAACTTATTGGAATAATTAAAACCCAATTCCGAGTCCATTTACCTAAAAGTCAAACCTTGGTCAACTATTCCAACTTAAAACTTCTAAAACGGGAATCATTCTTCCAAATCAATCCTGAACTGCTCGAAAATCGAAACCAACCATACACACAAATTATAATACATAATATGAAGCTACTCTAAGTATTAAACCACCGAATGGAATGCTAAATCTCAAAACGACCGGTCGGGTCGTTACAGATAACAAGAAGCAAATAGAGAGCTCGTGGATCAAACACCGTAGATTTCTCTACAAGCTACAAGTTCAAGTACTCAAGCTACAAGTTCAAGATCAAGAACGAAACCAAATCAAATACCAAGGGGTTCGAGATCAAACTACTTTTTCGTGATTATATCCAAATTCAAGTTCAAGAAAGAGATTGAAGACCAAGCTTTACAAGCCCTTGAATCAAATCAAAATCAAGCTCACTAAGATACTTTACATTCTTGAAGAATCAGAGGTACACCATAGAGATTGTAGCATTCATTATTTATTGAAATCAAATACTACATTTGTTACACAATTTTCTAGTCTTCATTATTTATTTTTCTCGACGCGAAAATTTGTTGTTACACATATATAAAGAAAGAATACTAGAATAGCACGGATATCTTAAATATTTTTTCTTTTCCAATCTTGGATTTATTACTGTAATTTCATTTTATAGTTCGAGATTATTAGTCTACTAGTATTTGGACACGCGCGTTGCGCATGTACCCATATGAATTATTGATTATATAATTTTTAAACAACCATATAAATATTATACGAATTAATTACAAAATTTACAAAAGTAAAGAAAAAGTGTAAGTTTCTGGAAAATAATTAGTGGTGTTCTTATTTAAGGAGCAACTCAAAACAAGAATAATGTGTTTCAAGGCAAAATCCTAAGTTTTGCTTGGCTTGAAAAGTGATTGTATGTTTTCCTTGGCCCATTGGAGTTTTCTATTGCCTACCAATGTTGTGATCCCCAGTCAACCCCATTGAGCCTCAAACCTTTCTCATTTGACAACCATGTTACAAGCCTTTACCCGTTTGATCGTGATCCTCTTTTGCACCCGAGCTTTCCTTAACACTCTTGTGAAATAATTGGCTAAAAATGTAAGTTTGGGGGAGAGACAAGGAGCTTGAAAAAGGTATCAAGGCACAAAAAAAAGAGAAAAGAAATGATGAGAAGAAAAGGCACGAAAAGAAAAGAGCAAAAAGAAAAATACAAAATAGTGAATAAGTGGAAGAGTTGAAGGGATTCAAAGAGAGGTAATGATTCCAAACATGAAGAAATCAAAGAGGAAGAAGATGAATGTAATGATCAAGAAAGAGTGGTGTTAAGTCTCTCTAGTTCCCCAAGGAAAATAAAGTGCCTCAAGGAATTGGCAAAGTGTGAGCTAGAAAATGAAAAATAGAGTGCTTAAGGAAAAGTGTAACCACTCACCCATATTGTGTCCAACCCTAATCCAAAAGCCTTCATTACATCCCGAAAGAAGTTCTATTTGATTTCAAGCCGAGTAAGCATACATTAATGACGATCTACATAAGGGGCAAGCCTATGGTACTTGAATCCGTACTTGCGACATTCTCTTGAGAGAGATGAGTGAACCTTTCATAAATCTTTGGACTGAGTGCTAAAATTCTTAAGTGAGCCAGGAAACCAAAAAGTAGAAGAGGAAGAGTTTGGAGTCCACCATGACCTATATGATAGAGCAAGAGTCCTTAATGAGTAAAGTCAACTTTTGATGCTCAAATATTACTTTAGAACTATATGTGCATAAATGTTTAACTTGTCGCCTTGTTGATAATACATAAGTAGTGTGGGAAATTGTTGGTCCAACCTGATGTGTGGATGGCTCACCTTCGACTCGCTGAAATGATCCTTAACTTTTGGAGGTGGGAGCTAATTTATTTACTTGAGGACAAGCATTAAGTTTGGGAAAGTTGATAAGTGGGAATTTTGACTACTTATTAGCGCCTTTTAACTTTTATTTTAGTCTAAGAGCATTGAATTGTGTTCCCGAAACTAATAAAATTGTGCAAAATTGCAGGAAAGCTGGAAGATACGCCCCCGAGATGAAATCCCACTAAAAATGGAGCAATCTAAGCACAAGGCAATAAAGGGCACAGAAGCACACATTGTGCGATCTGCAAAAAGAATTCTACAGCCGCAGAAGAAATTGAGGACCATAGAATTCCATCTGCGGCCGCAAACAAAGAAGGAACAATTAGCAGGCATTTGTGCAAATTGTGGACCACACATGAATTGTGCAGCCGCAAAAGCTGGGATAGGAGTCAAGATCAAAGAGTATGAAAAAAGACCAAGTCCAAAGCCTCAGTGAATTGCTGACCGCAAAAGATTTGTGCAGCCGCAAAAGATTGCCTTGCGGCCGCACCACAGAAGATTATCTTGCGGACGCAACTCTAAATCTGCGGAGCGTAGAAAAGTTGCTCCGTGGCCGCAGTTCATAATTGTGTGGCCGCAGAACTCCAGCTCCTGCCAGATGAAGAAATCTGCAGACCGCACATGGAATTGTGCGGCCGTAGAACCTCCCTAGGGGTGTTTTTGTCCGAGAATTTTAGCCTTGTATAAATAGACAAGTTTCACAAAATTAGGTCAAGTTTGAACCTCTGAAATTACTGTAGCCGTTTTGCTTTGCTATTTTTGGAAGTTTACTTTGCTTTGGTGTATTTTACAATAGATTTAATCATTTTAAGCTTTCATTATGAGTTTAATTAGTCTTTCTTCTCTATTTTCTTCAAACCCAAGTATGAGTAGCTAGATTTTTACTAGGGTTGTGACCCAACCCTAGTATGTAAACCTTATGGGTATCTAATTTAGTTCTTGTTTATGATTGGGTATTTATTATTTAGCTTAGTTCATGCTTTAATTGTGAAATTAATGGTTGCAAACATTAATTCATGCTTATTTGACTTAGTCTCTACTTGAGAAAGAGAGAGCTAGTCTAGGATAACTTAGCTAACAAGGAATTGAGTCAATCAAGAGATTGATTAACCCAATTAAAGGGTTCAACCTAGAGATAGTAATAACCCAACTTGAGCTTTTACTAACTGTTTTGTGCGATACCCATTTGGTCTTGAGAAAGCCAAATTGGACAAAACCACTCTATGACCGAGAGGTATTGAGTGAGTAATTTAGAGTTGATACCTATAATACATCCCAATCAATAAAATAAGCATTAAAGTCTTTATCCCATCAGGCAAACACCTAGGTAATGGTCACATCCCTAGGATTTTTATCAATTTGGAAAAACCTCAAAAACAATTATCTCTAGTCTTCTTTCTTTATTTTGCATTCTTTAGAGTAAAATTAGAAATAGAAAACAAATCTTTGTGTGGAAGTGCAATCTAGATAATTAAATCACTCACATTGAAATATATACCCACAACTCCCATCTTAGCTCACTGTGGATTCAACCCCGACTCGTAGTTGGGTTTCTATTATTGCAAACGACTGTTTTATACCTCTTTTGAGGTGTGTATTTGGACGCGATCAATTTTTGGCGCCGTTGCCGAGGAGTTCAAAACGGTGTTAGCTATATATTTGGGTATATTTTTGGAGTATCTTCCTTTCCTTCCATGTTACTAACTTGTTTAAGAAATCGTATGTACAACCATGACAAGCAATGAGCTCGGAAATATTGATTTGGGGGATGTGGATGTCGAAGATGACCAGGTTTCTCTTGAACCTCAAGCCAATAGAAGAGGCCGAGTGCCTCATGACAATGTGCCCGTTCCACCCCCACCACGAGCGGGTCCACACTGGGTGTTATCCGAAGAAGGATATGCAAGTGCAATAGTCCCTCCCTGTATTAGGGCGGGTGACTTTCAAATCACCAATGTGATGCTCACCAATCTAGCTACTCATACTTGGGTTTATTCATTGGTGTTCCTAGTGAAAATGCATACAAACATTTGAAGGGGTTTGTGGACACTTGTTGGGGGAGCAAACAAACAAATATCTCTAAGGATTCATTGAGGCTAAGGTTTTTTCAAATCTCTATATGGGAGAAAGCTTTAGATTGGTTGGAATATTTGCCGAACCATTCCATTCATACTTGGGATGAGTTGGCGGAAAAGTTTATTTCTAAGTTCTTCTCTCCGGGGCACATGGCTACACTTTTGGATGAGATTCTTGGCATTCAAGCAAGAGCCAAATGAACCACTACACGAGATATGGGAACACTATAGAAAAATAGTTAAGGAATGCCCCAACAACGATATGACAGAGAATATGATTCAACAAACTTTCTATCATGGGATCAACACAACCAACCAATGTATAGTGAATCAACTTGCCGGTGGGAACTTCATGACTACGCCTTATGCATAGGCATGTGAGATTTTAGATGAAATGGTGGAAACATCATCGGCGTGGCAATCTCGGGCTAATGTTCCACAAGGTGATCCCAATGTGATCAACTTTCACAAAGAGTTGCATGACTATGGGCAAGCCATTGCCGAATTGACTACCACCATGAATCAATTAGTAAAGGCTCAACTTCAACAAGTGCAAAATCCGAAGCAAGTCAATGCCGGAGGGGGTGAACATAATGGTGAACAAGAGGAGAACCAAGGGTCCATAGGTGCAACATCGAGTGGAGAACTTTGTGCAATATGATAGTGGTTTTGATCAAAATGAGTCTTATAATGACTAAGAAAAGGAGGTGCAATATGTAAACAACTTTCAAGGGCAACGAAACAACTTCCAAGGCCCAAACCAACAACAATGGCGACCTCAAAACAATCAAGGCAGTTGGAATTCTAACAACCAAGAAAATTGGAGTAGTAGAAACAATCAAGGGAATTGGCATAACAACAATAATCAAGAAAATTAGAGTGAAAATAATCAAGGAAATTGGGGGTGGGGGGGGGGGTAACAATCAAGGCGGTTGGAATAATAATCAAGAAAATTAGGGGTCGGGTTTTCAAAGGCCCCCGATATATCAACAACCGAACAATCCGCCTCCTTATCCTTCCCATGGTCCTAGTTCTTCAACTAATGAGATGAGGCGTATTGAGAACATGTTCAAGCAAATGATGGAAAAGAATGCCAATTCAGACGCCCAACTTTCCTCACACAACACATCGATCCGCAACTTAGAAGTTCAAATGGGGCAAATTCTTATCCTAAGAGGGCACCACCAAGTGACACGGTGGTAAACCCAAAGGGTGAAAATAACACGGGGCATGCCATGGCCATTGCTACAAGAAGTGGAAGAAGTGGAAATGCATCCACCTCAAGTCAAAAGCAACTTGTGGATGATGAGCAAGTGGAACATGAAGAAGAGGTCCCGAACAATATGGTGCAAGCAAATGCTGAAATTCAGATTGATATTGATGATAGTGTGGAAGAGAGTCAAGAAGATGTGAACCCGTCTAGGGATCACATTATTGACATGTCGGAGCCGGTAGTGCAAAAGGCTAAGTCACCATTGCCTAAGCCTCCACCTCCATACCCTCAAAGTCTTGCCAAACAAAATGGTGAGAATCAATTCAAAAAGTTCATTCAAATGATGAAGAGTCTCTCAATCAATGTGCCATTAGTTGAAGTTTTGAAACAAATGCCCGATTATGCGAAGTTTATGAAGGGTCTCGTAAGGAAGAAGAAGCCAATGAATTTTGAAACTATCAAAGTCACTCATCAAGTGAGTGCAATTGTGCATTCAATGGATCCTAAGCTTGAAGATCTCGGTGCTTTCACGATTCCTTGTACAATTAGAAGTTTCGAGTTTGCTAAGGCTCTTTGTGATCTTGGGGCGAGTATCAGTTTGATGCCCTATTCGGTTTCAAGACCTTGGGAATTGGGAAACCAAGACCAACCTCTATGAGATTGTAAATGGCCGATCTGACCATGAAGAGACCTTTGGGAGTGATTGAAGATGTCTTCGTTTGTGTTGATAAATTCATTCTTCCGGCGAATTTTGTCATCCTAGAATGTGAAGTTGATTATTAGGTGCCGATTATTCTTGGAAGACCTTTTCTTGCTACGGGGAAAGCTCTTTGTGATGTTGAATCCGGAGAACTCACTTTCCGGGTGGGTGATAAAAAAGTGGTATTCCATATGTGCAAGTTCATGCGGCAACCAAATAGCAACGAGCTGTGTTCTTTTGTGGACTTGGTGACCGATGTTATTGTTGATGATACAAGTGCCACATCAATGTTGGCGATATGTTGGAGGCCGTCTTGCTCAACTTTGATGATGACGAGATGGATGACTTCATGGAATGTGTGAACTTTTTGCAAGGAATGGGGTCGTACAATTACGCACCCCGAAAACTATCTTTGGATCTTGAAAATAGGAAAACTCCTCCTACAAAGACTTACATTGAAGAGCCTCCTATCTTGGAGTTGAAACATTCCTTCCACATCTTTGGTATGCATTTCTTAGCCCTTGTTCTACTTTACCGGTTATTCTTTCCTCTTGTTTGACTAATTTGCAGGTAGATTTTATATTGGCGGTGCTACAAAAGAGAAAGAAGGCTATTGGGTGGACATTGGTGGATATTCGGGGGATAAGCCCCACATTTTTCATGCATAATATCAACTTGAAGGAAGGTGCCAAAATATCTATTGAACATCAAAGGAGACTCAATGAGTCTATTCAAGAAGTTGTCAAAATAGAGATTATCAAGTGGTTGGATGTCGGGGTTGTCTACCCCATTTCTGATAGTTCGTGGACTTCTCAGGTTCAATGTATCCCAAAGAAGGGGGGATGACGGTAATCACCAATGACAAGAATGAGTTGATTCCTACAAGAATGGTGATCGGTTGGAGAGTGTGTACGGACTATCTCAAGCTCAACAAAGTCACAAGGAAGGATCATTTTTCACTTACTTTATTAGACCAAATGCTTGATAGATTGGCCGACCGTGCTTTCTATTGCTTTATTGATGGGTTTTCGGGCTACAACCAAATCCCTATTGTTCTGGAAGATCAAGAGAAAACAACCTTTACATGTCCCTATGGTACTTTCGCCTTCAAGAGGATGCTATTTGATTTGTGCAATGCACCGGCGACCTTTCAATGGTGTATGATGGCTATTTTCACAAACATAGTGGAGGACTACCTTGAAGTTTTAATGTATGAATTCTCATTAGTTGGGGATTCTTTTGATGATTGTCTTGCAAATTTAGATAAAGTGTTGGCAAGATATGATGAAACGAATTTGGTGCTCAATTGGGAGAACTGTCATTTCATGGTCGAAGAGGGCATTGTCCTTGGTCACAAAATCTCAAAGAATGGAATTGAAGTTGACAAGTCAAAGATTGAGGTGATCTCTAAACTTTCACCTCCAACTTCGTGAAAGGTGTGCGAAGTTTATTAGTCCGTGCGGGGTTTTACCAGCGCTTCATCAAAGATTTCTCTAAGGTGATGAACCCGTTGTGCAAGCTTCTTGAGAAAGATGCTAAGTTTAACTTCAATGATGATTGCATAAGAGCCTTTGAATTATTAATGTTCAGGTTTACAACCACTCCTATAATCACCGCTCAAAATTGGAGTGTCCCTTTTGAACTTATGTGTGATGCAAGTGACGTAGCGGTTGGGGCTATTTTGGAAAAATGCATCGACAAGGTTTTTCATCCGGTCTACTATGCTAGTAATACCATGAATGGTGCCCAAGTCAACTATACCATTACGGGGAAAGAGCGCCTTGCCATTGTGTTTGCAATTGAGAAGTTCTGCCCTTACGTGATGGGTGCCAAGGTCATTGTCCACACGGATCATGCGGTACTTCGTTATCTAATGAGCAAGAAAGATTCCAAATCTCGATTGATGTTTTAACTTTTATTTTAGTCTAAAAGTATTGAATTGTGTTCCCAAAACTAATAAAATTGTGCAAAATTGCAGGAATACTGGAAGTTGTACCCCCGAGATAAAATCCGACTAAAAAAAGGAGAAATCTAAGCGCAAGGCAATAAAGGGCACAGAAGCACATAATATGCGGTCCGTAGAAGAAATTGCGGACCGCAGAATTCCATCTGCGTCCGCAAACAAAGAAGGAACAATTAGCAGGAATTTGTGCAAATTGTGGACCGCACACGGATTGTGCGGCCGCAAAAGCTGGGCTAGGATTCAAGATCAGAGAGTATGCAAAAAGACTAAGTCCAGAGCCTCAGTGAATTGCGGACCGCACAAGCTTTTTGCGTCCGCAGAAGATTGCCTTGCGGCCGTAATCCTAATATTACAGACCGTAGAAGATTATCATGCAGCCGCAGTTCAGAATTATGCGGCCACAGAACTCCAGCTCCTACTAGATGAAGAAATCTGCCGATCAGACATGGAATTGTGCGGCCGCAGAACCTCCCGAGAGGTATTTTTGTCTGAGCTTTTTAGCCTTGTATAAATAGACGAGTTTCACAAAATTAGGTCAAGTTTGAGCCTCTAAAATTACTGTAGCCGTTTTCTTTGCCATTTTTGAAAGTTTATTTTGCTTTGGTGTATTTTACAATAGATTTAATCATTTTAAGCTTTCATTATGAGTTTAATTAGTCTTTCTTCTCTATTTTCTTCAAACCCAAGTATGAGTAGCTAGATTTTTACTAGGGTTGTGACCCAACCCTAGTGTGTAAACCTTATGGGTATCTAATTTAGTGCTTGTTTATGATTGATTATTTATTATTTAGATTAGTTCATGCTTTAATTGTGGAATTAATGGATGCAAACATTAGTTCATGCTTATTTGACTTAGTCTCTACTTGAGAAAGAGGGACCTCTTCTAGGATAATTTAGCTAACAAAGAATTGGGTCAATCAAGAGATTGATGAACCAAATTAAATGGTTCAACCTAGAGATAGTAATAACCCGACTTGAGCTTTTATTAACTGTTTTGTGCGATACCCATTTGGTCTTGAGAAAGCCAAAATGGGCAAAATCACTCTATGACCGAGAGGTATTGAGTGAGTAATTTAGAGTTGATAGCTATAATACACCCAAATCAATAAAATAACCATTAAAGTCTTTATCCCATCAGTCAAACACCTAGGTAATGGTCACAACCCTAGGCTTTTTATCAATTTGGAAAAACCTCAAAAACAATTATCTCTAGTCTTCTTTCTTTATTTTGCAATCTTTAGAGTAAAATTAGAAATAGAAAACAAATCTTTGAATGGAAGTGCAATCTAGATAATTCAATCACTCACATTGAAATATATACCCCTAACTCCCATCTTAGCTCCCTGTGGATTCGACCCCGGCTCTTAGTTGAGTTTCTATTATTGCAAACGACCGTTTCATATTTCTTTTGAGGTGTGCATTTGGACGCGATTAATTTTTGACGCCGTTGACGAACAAATTAAGATGAAGTTAGATAATATGTGTTCAAATACATTCTTACAAGCAGTGGGGGCTCCAGCTTAAAAACTAAGAACTTCTCTTTTTGAATATACTATTTAAAAACTTGGATGAGATAAATTTCCAAATTTAAATGAAAGTTCCCTCCTCAATATAACTTTCTATTTTCAATATTGCTGGCTCTACTTTGATGCCTACAATTAATAGATTGACTTGAGATCTGGACGAACTAATCTACCTACTTGAGATTTCATTGAATTACATCTCTAAAATTTTTAACAAGATCAATTATTAATGGTATCTCTATATATCATGTAGTTACATTGACAAGCTCAGGCATGTTAGAATATCCAACTTTGGTTGAATGAGATCACACATACAAAATATTAAAAACTGCCACTACCATGAACACCTATTTGTTTGCTAATTAATCAACCAAAGGATTTCTTTTCACTTTACGTCTTTACACAAACATCAAATTCCAGTTAAAATATCTTCAAACAAATCAAGGATTAAAAGAAGAGGAGGCATGATATATAAAATGTACAAACCGGCTCTCTAGATACATATGAGAAATATGAGGGAAATCAATAGGGAAACAATAAGAAAAGCAGGAAAAATGAACAATCAAACTATACCTCTTGAATTCATTTTCTATGAATTTCTGAACGGCTCCATGAACGTGATTCTTGCTGGTATCTAGATGTGTGCGTGCCTATGAATTTCTATGAAAAATGAACAATCAAACTATACCTCATTTACATGGTATTCAAATAAAACAACCTTTTTAATCAGGGAAGATCCCTATTTACTTGTCAATGATCTGCTTAGGACCAAGTTCATAAGAATAAGAGACCTCTACTATGTGACTATTAGAATACACGGGAATTATAAAAACTCTTAAATGGTGATATGTGCATGAAGAATTAGAAGAAATCAATACCTTATATATGAAAAGGACGTTAGCCTAGAAAAGCTAACCATTAATCATCAAATTAAATGACAAAGTAGTCATCCAATTCTCAAGAAGAGTGGAACAAGAAATTATAATCATTAAAAGCAAATACTAAATCATGTCTTCTCATTTACCTGGCCGTTTACTGTAGTACAAATTTATTATTTATTGGAAGATAAATTTACTTTTTAGTCCAAGGATATTGTAGCAGTGAGATTTAATGGAAGGGTTAAATAGTTATTTAATTTTCGATGGGTATTTTGATAATTTAACTTTTGCTTTCGGAGCTTTCTACTTTTAGCATAATATTAGTTTCTGGACACGTGCGATGCTGTCACGACCCGAAATTCCCACCTTCGGGACCGTGATAACGCATAACATTTCATTTGCTAGGCAAGCCAACATTAGAGAACCGTTAAGTCAATTATTATTCAATTCAACAGATATAGTCAATTAAACCAAAATGAAATAAAACCGAGTGCGGAATATCATAAAACCCATAATATCTGATACAATTCGGATCTGGAGTCACAACACACGAGCTTCTAAGATTTTCTACAAACAGAGTCTGAAAGAAATACAACCGTTCTGAATGAAAAGATACAGTAAAAATAGGGGAGATGAAAGGGGACTCCAAGGTCTGCGGACGCCAGCAGATCTACCTTGAGTCTCCAATAAGCAAGTCCAAGTTGCTAAGCCTCATGATCAGCTAGGGCCGGTACCAAAATCTATACAAGAAGTGCAGAGTGCATTATGAGTACAACCGATCCCATGTACTCGTAAGTGTCGAGCCTAACCTCGACGAAGTAGTGACGAGGCTATGACAAGACACCCACATAATAAACCTGTGCAGATAACTGTATATGTACAAGAAAATAATAATAACAGCTAAACATGTACTATTGGGAGGGGGACATGCCAAAGGGGCACAAGATATAAGAGATACAATGGAAATGATAACCAGAACAGTCAACATACTTTTAACCAGTGAAAACAACTAAATACGATGAAGATAATTGCACGGCATAACCCTTCGTGCTTTTACTCTCAACCACACAACATAAATTAATAGATACGGCACGATATTACCCTTCGTGCATTAACACTCACAATATGGAATGGCATCACCCTTCGTGCATTAACACTCATAATATGGCCCGACATCACCCTTCGTGCATTAACACTCATAACATGGCACAGCATCACCCTTCGTGCATTAACACTCTCCCTTACCACATAACAATGAATAAGTAATAGCAAGGAGATAGAATCAACAAGAACATGCTTTACTTCAACAATGGTTCCACAATATCAATCTCAACTTTAGAATCAATACTCAATTATCACAAAAGCCCAAAAACACGACAAGAATGATCGATTTAGTAAGTAAGTAGTCTAAGCATGGATAATAAGATCAAAGTAAGCAATAAACTACAAGGAACAAGTCCCACCCACATAAGTACTCGTCACCTCACATATACGTTATATCCAACATCTAAACGTATGGCAAATAGGCAAACAAGTCCTAATCTATCGAGTCAAGGTTAACCACGACACTTACCTCACTCCAAAGGTCCACTCAAAGCTCAATCACATCTTTGCCTTTCAAACACTTCAAACCAATAGAATATAGCAAATTATAAACCAAACGATTCAAATTAAGCCTTAAGAACTACCCATGTTTGCAAAGAATTCAATTTAGGTCATTATTGAAAAATTCAACAAAAGTCAACTCCCGGGCCTGCTTGGTCCAAACCCGAAATTCAGACCAAAACCCAATTACCCATTCGCTCCTAAGCCCGATTATGTAATTCATTTTGAAATCCGACCTCAATTTGAGGTCTAAATCCCCATTTTATAAAAATCTCTAATTCTACTCAAACCCTCAGTTTCCACCATGAAAATACTAGATTTTAGGTTACAAACTTGTGAAATGTAATGGAAGATTAAAAGGAACTAGGTTAGAATCACTTACCAATTATTTGGGGAAGAAAGAGTCTTGGAAAATCGCCTCTAAGGTTTTAGGTTTTGAAAATTTGAAGAATGAACCAAAAATTCTGTCTAAGTCATGCTTGACCATTCGCAGATGCAAATGGGAGCTTTTCTTCGCAAATGCGAATTCCCACATCTTCTGCTATCATCGCAATTGCGATGATTTGTTCGCAATTGCGAACCGTGGCCATTCCCCAAATGCGACCATTTGATCGCAAATGCGATCACTGTCCCCCCAGTCCCACTTCGCAAATGCGAACTTGATGTGCCCCAACTACTCTTCATAATTGCGATGAGTTGCTCACAAATGCAAACCCATAAGAGGTCGCAAATGCGAAGCCTGACCTCACAATTGCGAGGTCTGAAGCCTGGACCAAAAACTGAAGCACACCAGCAATGCTCTAAGTCAAATTCTACTCCGTTGCTTATCCGAAACTCACCCGAACCCTCGGGGCTCTAAATCAATCATGCACCCAAGTCTAACAACATCATACAAACTTGCTCGCACGATCAAATCGTCAAAATAACACCTAGAACTATGAATCGGACACCAAAATCAAATGAAATTTTCAAGAAACTTTAGAATTACTATATTAACAATCGGACGTCCGAATCACGTCAAACCAACTCCGTTTCACACCAAATTTGACAGACAAGTCATAAATATAGTATTGGACCTATACCGAATTTCATAATAAAAATACGAACCCGATATCCAAAAACTCAAACATCGGTCAAACATTTCAAAATCATTAGGCCTTTAACTTTCAAATTTCAACAAAGTCCGATAACTCAGGCTAGGGACTTTTGAATTCGATTCCGGGCATACATCCAAATCCCAAATCATGATACGGACCCACCGGGACCGTCAAAATATAAATCCGAGTCCGTTTGCTCAAAACGTTGACCAAAGTCAAGTCAAATGAATTTTAAGGTAAAAATTTCATATTTTCTCAGTTTTTAACATAAAAGCTTTTCGGGAAAAACGGCCGGACTGCGCACGTAAATCGAGAAAGGCTAGAATGATGTATTTACGGTTTCATAGCGCAAAATTAAATTCTAAAACATAAGATGACATATCGGGTCATCGGAGATGCACGTGTATCCCATGTTAAATAGTATAAATTGTTTAAACAACACAATGGATGAATCAAAAAAGAAATCTTTATTGGTTCTACCTCATATTCTTTATGAAGAGAATGAATCTTTTTCTCGAAGGATAACAAAAAAATGGGTCCGGATCTCCTGCGGGAATGATTTGGAAGATCTAAAACAAAAAATAGTGGTATTTGCTAATAACAACATAATGGAGGCAGTCACTCAATATAGATTGATACGAAATCTGATTCAAATCCAATATAGTACGTATAGGTACATAAGAAATGTATTGAATCGATTCTCTTTAATGAATAGATCTGATCGCAATAAACCAAAATTTAAAGCTTAAAAAGTGCAAGGTCAATTAGCAAAATGTGTGACCAAGTTGAATCTCATCGTATCTGATCCATTTGACACTGGCCAAAGAACAAGGAAAAAGAAATTTAAAACCACTTTATCATGCATTACAGTTCAAATTGTCGTTCATTAAATTTTATGGTCTTAAAATACCTATTTATTGTCAAACATACATGCCATAGAAAAACAGAATTTGATTTCATTTTTACTTCATCGTTTTCAAATTGGTCTCTACCAGTAAGAATTATAACTAAGAAATGGAAAAAAATTCATGTTAACTATTATAGGCATCCTATGCTATATATCAGGTGAAAAGGGCAAGATAACTATGTGTAAAAACATTAAGCGCGAGAGTAAACAAAAATTACAAAAGCTACGTAAATTACATAGATCTATTTACACCTCAAACAAAATCCTCGATCCTAAATTCAACTCCATTTGATATCAAATTAGCATACACTATGTGGCAAGATCTGTAACGACCTGACTTGTCGTTTTGAGAATTTACGTTCCGTTCAGCGATTTAAGGTCCCGAGCTACTTTGTAATATGTATTATGACTTGCGTATGTGATTGAGTTTGATTTTCGGAAGATTTGGAACTAAATTGAAAGAACAATTCTTATTTTTAAAGCTTAAATGAAAAAAGTTGATCGGAGTTTGACTTTTGAGTAAACGACTCCGGAATATAATTTTGATGATGTCAATAGTTTCGTATGGTGATTCCGGACTTAAGCGTATGTCCGGATTTAAATTTGAAAGTCCGTAGGACAATTTGACGCATTTTGACGAAAGTTAGAAAATGAAAGATTTTTAGAAAGTTTGATCGGGAATTTATTTTATTGATATCAGGGTCGAAATTCAATTCCGAAAATTGAAACAACTCAATTATGTCATTTAGGACTCGTGTGCAAAATTTGGGGTCATTCCGGATTGATTTGATAGGTTTCGACATCGAATGTAGAATTTGGAATTCTAGGCCATTTTTAACAGCTGATTTTTGGCTACAGCAGTGTGCATCGCATAAATTTTTGTCTTTGGAAGCTTATATCTCGTAAACTATAAGGAATTTAGCGATGATACAAAAATAAAAAATGTAGCCCTTTGTATCTAGTTTTCATAAATTTAAATTGTTTGGCAGTTGGAGTTGGGTACAAAAGGTTATGGTTAATATGCTACGGGCTGTCTGGGAAGAATTTTTGGAAGAGTTTGGTATTTTGAGCATAAGCATGTAATAATCCAAAGGCCCATTTTTAGTTCTAGAGATCGAAATTTGATTTCAAGACATTCGAGAGTTTGATAATAAATTATAGGAATGATCTGAAATGTTTGGTCTAATTTCATCAAGTCGCGATTGAGTTTTTAGCGCAAAACATGAGTTAATTATTTAACGAACGAAATTGGTATCGCATTGACCAAATGAGCTCCGAATTGAGTTTCGATTGAACGACTAGGTTCATATTATTATTTGTGACTCACAGGAACAATCATCGTCGAATTCCGAGTTCGCATGATGGAGTTAGAGCCTTTTTAATGAAATATTAAATTGCTGGTGCAAGCACATTTTGGTGCGGACCTTTAGTGACGGGAAATGGACTTTTAGTAACCGGAAATAGGTTTTTATTGAGCAGTTTTGTTTTTTTTGCTCATTTCAATATTTTTGGAGCTAGGGAACTTGGATTTGGGCGATTGTTTAGAGGATTTTCACCAAATGGATTGGGGTAAGCGTTTCCTACTCAGTTTTTATTATATTTCATGATTCCATGATTATTTGTATCTTTTATTAGTGAATCAATTGGAAGAAAATTGGATTTTTGCAAAATCTTTCAAAAATAAAAATTTAAGATTTGGAGGTCAATTCATTATCGGAATTTGGTAAATATGGTATGGTTGAACTCGTATTGGAATGGGTGTTCGGATTTCATGAAAATTTTATCGGGTTCCGAGAGGCGGGCCCCGCATTGACTTTTGGTTGACTTTTTAATGCAAAATTTTAAGTTGACGTTTTATTATCCAGAATTATTTCCGATGAATTTTAATAAAGTTATACAGTTAATTTGGATAGATTTGAGCTGTCTAGAGGTTAATTCAAGCAAGAAGGTTGTTTTGGAATATCGACATAACTTCAAAAAGGTAAGTATCTTGCCTAACCTTGAGTGGGGGAATTACCCCTTAGGCATTGAGTTTTATGTAGAAATTTTATAATTGAAAATCATGTATGCGAGGTGACGAGTACGTACTTGGTTTATATGTGCAAGTTATATCGGTTGAAACTCATAGACGCCCTTATGTATTAAATTAAAAAATTATTGGAACTTAGTAAATCCTTGATTTGTCATGCCTCATTCTTTGTTTGTCGAGTTTGTATTTTATATGATAATTTGGTGTGATTGCCACTTGAATTTTTATGTGAATTTCATGTGTTTGTTGATTTGATATTTCTTAGAAATAATCACATTATGGATTTTTTATCTGTAAATAATTAATTAAATAAGTTTAAATTGAGGCATTTATATATTCATCTAAAATTTGGATTAAAGAAGGTGTTGTCCTATGATGAGTTATTTTCCGATCCTTATGGTTATTTTTGAGATTTTATATTCATTGTGTTGAGCCGTAGACTATCTGTTGTGAAATTAATTGATTTTGTTGTACCTTTGGAATGGTTGTGGCCTACAAAAAATTTATAAATACGAGTTGATGATGTTGTAGATAATATTGTGTGTGAATTGTTGTGTGATTTGGATTACTGTTATGCGGCGTATAAGGGTGGCATTCCATTGTTGAAATTGTTTGATCTATGTTGAAATTGTGAGCATGCGGCTAGTGCCGAGCAGATTATGTTATATGGGATCGAGTTGCACGCCGCAACGGGTATGCTTAATGTTATATGGGATCGGGTTGCACGCCGCAACCGATATGAAATGTGGGCACGAGGTGCCGGAGAAAATATGATGATTTTTATTGTTAGCACATGAGCTGTCCGTGCGATTTTGGTAGAAATATGGGCACGAGGTGCGTGGAAACATGAAAGTGGGTTGAGACCCGTGTTACAAAAATATGAAAGTGGGTTAAGACCCGTATTTTATAATTATGAAATGAGGTGTCACAAAGTGACTTTTATTTGAAAGAATTTATATTCGAAAGATATTTATTTGAAAGAAGTATATTCGAAAGTTATTTATTTGAAAGAATTTTATATTCGAAAGATATTTATTTGAAAGAAGTATATTCGGAAGGTATTTATTCGAAAGAATTATATGTGAAAGATTTATATTTGAAGGACTTGCTTAATTGACTATACTTGTGTTCCTTGTTCGTTTGAGTAATAATTATGGTATTCTTGTTGCATTGCTGTTTATATCACTGGTTGATTTTTGTTTCTATCACTGCTAGTTATTTTTCAGTACTATTATATACTGCTATATTGTACAGGTTATTTGACTAGTGAGTGTCTTGACTGTACCTCGTCACTACTCCACCGAGGTTAGTCTTGATACTTACTAGGTACCGATTGTGGTGTACTCATACTAAACTTATGCACATTTTTGTGCATAGCCAGGTATTGGAGATATCGGACTCTGACAGAGTTAGTGTGTTGATCGCAAGGATTCAAGGTAGAACTGCTTGACTTTCGCAGTCCCTTGGAGTCTTTCCATTTTATTTTACTGTCAACTCTTATTCGAACAGTATTGTATATTCGATCCTTTAGATCATTGCATATATTCAGTTAGAGTTCTTGACTCAATATTATCAATCTTGGGAGGTTGTTATAATTATTTTCGTTGTGGATTTCGATTATCTATTTATAAAAAAAAGGCTCGAAATGTCATTGTAATCGGTTTACCTAGTCTTAGAGACTAAGTATCATCACGACGTCTATGGTGGAATTTTGGGTCGTAACAACATCTTAGTATTCACGAACTGCTGCAATATAAGACAGAGCACCATATGGGCAATCGATTTTTTCTTAGATATTATAGACCTTTAGCTTTTTGTTGTAGCTCCAAATTAAATCACATAAATGATATATCAACGTAATGTCTCTTTATTTGCTGTAACATTCAGGTTATTTGAACGTTATCTATAACTGTTCTAATGTATGTCTTTTTAGAAGAATATGATAATAGCAAGAAGTGAAAGAGGTGCAACTTTCTTTCCATAAACCTTTCAGATTTAGTTCGTCCAAAAGCCTTCTTTTTGAATCAGTATTGTGAATACTGCTTCCTTTAGAAATAGCATGTCAATTTTAAAAGTTCAGATTGATTAATACAACTTTTAAACAACATTGGTGCTCCCTAGTAGATTTTTATGCTAAGTCCACCTAAATATCAGTTTGATCAATTTGTACTCCTGGCATAGAGGGAGGATCTTCGATGAAAATTTATTAAGTTTATAACTGAAACAAGGATTGAAAAGATAAAATCAAAGAACTAATTGCAATAAGGAGCAAACAAAACTATAATTGTCACTATGAATTCACATAAGAAAAATATGAAATATTTTAGCAGTGATATTGCACAACACATATGGCATGAGTGTTAGGACCCAAAATCTAACTAGTTGTGATGACACCTAACTTAACCCGCTAGGTAAGCCAACTATTAACTATCCAATTCCAATGAAATTTAATAAGGTAATTAATTAAAAGAAAATATATGAAACTAATACATTTTCCCAAGAACTGGTAATACAAATCATAAGCTTCTAAGAATAGAGTTTACAAAGTTGGTATGAAGTAAATATATCATCTGTTTGAAAAGTACATAAACAGAGTTTTATGAAATCTAAGGCTACCATGAACAAGAAGCAGCTACAACCGGAACGCAGGTACATCTTCAGGTCCAGCTTCCAGCGAACACAGTAACATCAGCAGCCAACATCTGTACGCAAGGTGCAGAAGTGTAGTATGAGTACAACCGACCCCACGTACTCAATAAGTAACAAACCTAACCTTAGGTTGAAAGTAGTGACGAGCTAGTACCAAGGTCAGAGTCCGGCTCCAATAACCAACAACAGTTCATAACAACATAAAACAAGTAATAAAAGAAGTAACTCACAGAATAAATGCTCAACTAAATCATGATTTCTGAAAATATTTCTACCTTTCTAGTGTATCAGTGAAAACCCAAATCGTTTACCGAAGTTGCCAAAAAAATAGGAGTAAGTTTGAAAACAATAACTTTTACCAAAATTCTTTCAATAATAAATAAGATGTTTCATTTTTCCTTCCAGATAGCTAGTGTGAAATGCATCACCATGCCCATATGCCAATATGCATGAGAAATCATGAATAACGTGATACCGTACAGCATGAGGAAAATACATCTCTATGCCTGTATGTCATGTGTACATGTCAATGCAATGTATCTTAGAGATGAACTCATGTACTCACACTCTCAGTGTACTAAATCTCACTATCTCACACATTCCACTCATCATGATCAATCACTCAGTACTATATATGGCCTATCCGGCCCAGGGAAGATCCATCCCGGAATATACACATCAACTGATCATCAGTCACTCAGTACCAAGTAGGGCTAATCCAGCCTGTGGAGAAGATCCATCTCCAGGTATATATTGCTTCGGACAAGATCCATATCCAGGGAAGATCCATCCCTAAATAATAACAACCGCGCTCACTTGGGGTGTGTGCAGACTCTGGAGGGGCTCCTTCAGCCCAAGCTCTATCATAAATTAGTATAACCACTGCGGCGTGCAGCCCGATCCCATAAATATCACTCATAATCAAGCACTGGGCCTCACTCAGTTATCAATTTCTCCAGTCTCTCTTTCACGGGCTCACAATGTCATGAAACTAGTCCGAAAATGATGATATGATGTATCAATAAATAACAGCAGAGACTGAGATATGATATGCATATGAATGCGTAGGACTAAGTATGTAATGCAATGAAAGCAGATAACTCAACAGTAGAAATGACCTCAGTGGGTCCCAACAGGATAAGCATGTAGCCTAAACATAGTTTATATCATGAATCACAATTTGATAACGTTAGTACGTAGATATTTCATGATTTCAGACAAGTTCAGGTAACTACACAGTACCACAGAAATAACGGAGTCACAACTCACACGGTGCACGCCCATACGTCCGTCACCTAGCATGTGCGTCACCTTAAAACCAAACACATAACACGTATATTCAGGGTTCATACCCTCAGTTCCGAGATTAGAAGAGTTACTTACCTCGAACAAGACGAATCTAATATAGCAAGCTAAACAATGCTCCAGAAATTCCATTCTACGCGTATCAACTTCTGAACGGTTCGAATCTAGCCACAATAAATTTGATTCAGTACACATAATTATAGGAATTAATTCCTTATCAAAATACCAATATTTTCCCCAAAATCCAAAATTACACTCCAAAAATCGTCCGTGGGGCCCACATCTCAAAATCCGGCGAAACTCATAAAATTTGACAACCCATCCAATTACAAGGTCAACCATACTAATTTCACTCAATTCCGACTCCAAATTGATGTTCGTAACTCAAAAATTAACTCTCCAAATCCCTTGCCTCAAACCCCCAAATTACACCTAAAAAACACACCATCTAGGTGGAAAATTAGTGGGAAAACATAATTATTGATAAAAAACTAGTACAAGAAACTTACCTTAAGAATCCCCTCACAAACCTTCTCCAAAATCGCCTAAGTCCGAGTCCAAAATGTTGAGAATGGCTAAAAATAGCGAAACCCCGAATTAAAGGCTTCTGCCCAGCGACTTCCGCATCTGCGGCGGAATAGTTGCATCTGCGACATCCGCTTCTGCGGACGAAGCTCGCACCTGCGAAGGTCGCTTCTGCGGCACGTAAACTGCATTTGCGGTCGCGCTTCTACGCCTAAAGGTCCACTTCTGCGATGCCTCCCCAGCCAACACTCCCTCGCTTCTGTGGCTGCTTTGTAGCTTCTGCAACCATCGCACCTGCGAGCCCATTTTCGCAGGTGCGAAGACACCAGCAACAGAAAAGTTCCAGCCTTTGCAAAAACTTCCAAAATTCTCTGAACCTTGTCCGAAACTCACCCGAGCCACTCGGGACCCCGTCCAAATATACCAACAAGTTCCATAACATAACACAGATCTACTCGAGGCCTCAAATCACATCAAACAACATCAAAACGATGAATCACACCTCAATTCAAGCCTAATGAACTTTGAAATTTTCAAATTCTATATCTCGTGTCGAAACATATCAAATCAATCTGGAATGACTTCTAATTTTGCACACAAGTCATAAATGACATAACGAAGCTATTCCATTTTCCATAATCAGATTTCGACTCCGATATCAAAAAGTCAACCCCCGACCAAACTTCCTAAAAATTCAATTATTGCCATTTCAAGCCTAATTCCACTATGGACTTCCAAATAATTTTCAGGACATGCTCCTAAGTCTAACATAATCATAAGGAGCTTTTGAAATCATAAGAATTCAAATCCGAGGTCGTTTACACATAAATCAATATCTGGTCGACTTCTCCAACTTAAGCTTTCCATTGTGAGACTAAGTGTCTCAATTCGTTTCGAAATCTCTCCGGACCTGAATTAACTAATCTGATAGGTCATAATACAACTATAAAGAAAAAATAAAGCAATAAATGGGAGAATGGGGCTGTAATACTCAAAACGACCTGCCGGGTCGTTACATTCTCCCCTACTTAAACATACGTTCGTCCTCGAACATGCCAAGAGTTGTTCCTATGCCTTTAAATCACTGTTCCACCTTACCACGCACATACCTGTGGGTGATCCCATATCACCCTATTCTATAAACTCCTGATAATACAACATAATGGAAGATCATTATTTTAACTTTAGCCCAAAAACCTTGGAATTCAATTTCCAACATTCACAATTTCTTTTTAAGACACGAATCTCACATCTACACACTATGTGAGTCTGAACAAGCTGTGTCAAGCCATAACCATAACCTCAGATATAATCACATAACATACTACACAACTTACAAGCTCGCAGCACCATTCTCAATCACAGTAACTACTCCAAACCGACCAAGTACTAGTATTAAACCTCGTATCAAATTAACAAGTCATGGAGCTCTCTCGCCCCAACCAGAATCATAATCACTTTCTTTGCCGACTTTCATTGTCATCCTCCTAAATATACCGTAATCAACCCCGATAGTACCTATTCTAGGTCCAATGACCATATATTATTAAACACAACTATCCCACAGACCTGCCATACCAATATAACTCAAGCCACAACTGCGCAATCCGTGTACCCAAAATAGAAAAATTTCTTAAAGAAGAGAACCGTATTACAAGTTCAACAAGAACCACCACAACTGCAATGCTATAAGCTCATCATATATAGCAGAACCAACACACATGAATCTAACAACGGTAACCAGCTCTTCTAGAGCTGACATTAACATTAATCACACGGTGTGGTCACAGGCCTCCAGTCTCAGCATATCATACACGAGCAATTAAACAAAGACACATGTATGTGGTAATGAAATAAGATTCTCATGCTCCTGGACTGGTGTAAATAACATGCCATAGTGTAGGCATGCGCAAAGTCTTCTATCACCACTCAAATCGGCAAGTTAAAGAAGAAATAGTAACTACCAAGTTTACTCAGGGAATTAGCATCTCTGTAACCTCAAGTATAGCCCAGATAGTTCTTCACAAAGGTACGAATACGAGAAACGTTATAACTTTATTCTTAACAGTTAACTCTAGGCATATCATAGCGTAAGCATTCTTCCGAGTATGAATACATGCCCTGATGCCCGCACATGGGCTCGAACCTCACATATATGCATACTCATAGCACGTAGCTGTCACAATTAATTAACGCAACTAGTGCCTCCACTGAGTTTAAATAAAATACTCACTTCAAATAGGTCGCAACCTTGAAATAGTATGCTTTTGAGAACTCCCAATTCCCAAATTTATAGGACATGTGAATCATCATAACTGAACCCAATTCCAACATTCGAATGGCTATCACATATTTCTTGCACGATCATCCCACGAGGAATACTTTCACAATTCTTCCATGCCATGTAGCAATAATTTAAATATCAGCAGTCTATCAATCATATGAGTACCTCAATACTAATTAAACATCCGTAAGTCAAAACACAATGCGCCTTCTAAAATACGCACCCTTCTCATGCAACGCCAAATAGTAATAGTATTCATCTAGTCATTTGGAACCGCCCATGTTGTCTAAGAATTCATGACCATCCCTTCAAAATTGAACCGTATACTTGCACATGCAAATCTCATTCTCACTCCACGCGTTGCCTCTATTAGGCCATTACATGAAAACACAAGAACCTCATTAACACTCCGGGTCATCAGCAAATTGCATACTCGGTCAGTTAGAATCCTTCCTCTTGCTTCCTTCCAGGAGGAAATCATAATACACATCACGTTCCCCACACCAGTAGAAAATATCCGGTTGAAACCATGGTAGAAACCATCAAGAACACTTTGAAACCCATTTGCACATAACTAAGCTATCGGAACTAAATTTCTCTAACTCGACCAAGGCACGCAGGTCGCCCAATCCAAGAGTATTGCCACAAAGCACCTGTAGAAAACCCACGTATCATAAGCACCCAAAGAACCGATCATATCCATTACCTTACTGATCCAACCTTCTACCAAGCTGCCCTATTTCCTCGAGTTTCTTCTGAATTACCCTCAAGTTGACACTTCTTCTTGTTAGAACACTACGATCCTTACCCAAAGCTCACTAGAAGACACCCTAACATAAAACTACACTTCCCTAAGGTCCGTAAGTTGTTGTATTCTTCTTAAGCATCCCATAAATACCACAACCGAGACATCCACTTTGAAAGACCTTATGTGAAATTTAAAAATGTTCCTCTTCCCTTTCTTATACAGAAATGTAGAATCCATAGTCATACAAAATTACCACTAGTCTCGACACCATCCAATGTAAATAACCGATTCTAGCGATACATGAATCCGAAAAATTTTCAATTGCCACTTATACATTATTTTGAATCCACTAGTACCTTCTCGAGAGTCACCCATTTTGCTCAAATCTAAAAATTGCACCGCCCAAACGGGCTGAAAGACACGTGCCCCATTAGCACAGCAACACTCAAGGAGGTAATCCTTCTTTAACGCCACTGATCAAATTCATACTCCATGTACACTACATCATTCACAAATAACAACTCACTCATCCCATGATTTTCATATACTCATAAAGCGCCATAAACCGTATCCAAAATTTCCTTACTCGAACCATTCTCGAACTCAACCTCTGCAAGTCATAACTAATCCACAAGTATGCCTCAGACCAAAACTAAAATTTAACATATAACCATGAATTGAATTGTCAATAGCGGGCTCCCCCACTTAGCTCAAAGCCATATATTAAAACACTCGATAACTCACAATATCCATACTCTATTACTGTCATAATACTGCAGTCAGTTCAACGAAAATTATTCTCAAGCTCATGCAACGCCAACCATAAAAAATGCCTCAATCATCCGCTAAGCTCGTATTCATTCTCTTGACAATCAACACAACTTTCTCAACTAGATTCAAATTCAAATTTCAACACATACGCCCCGCTACCAGAAAAGAAACTCTCCACTCACATTATAAGGAACACACCTATGTAGATTACTCCGTAGGGAATAACCCACCTGTTTAGCCTCAAATTGGTATCTTGTCATACCCTCTTGCAGTCACAATTACTAGGCAATCACTTAGTCTATCTAATTCCAAACTCATTAATCAGACATGAGAATTTAATTTGCCCCAAAATTTAACAACGTGAAATATCATTCAAAACAATCATACTCGACACTGTACGTCACATCAAAACGAAAATCAAGCACCCAATGGCCTTTCTTTTACATTTCAAGGAAACACTTCTCATCATATTCAAATCGCCTTAACATATCCCGCAGTTACATCATACTCATCACAAAGCCATTCCACCGCTCATCGAGCCACAAATTCCACACGTAGGGACATTACCGGACATATTAGTCCCAATGTACAAGTTACAACTGAAGCTATCGAGCTTAAGTTGCGGTCGAAACCTGGCCTCAAGTCCTCCAGACTGGCCCATTACCAAAACACAGAATACACATCTCGAACCTCGTTCATAGAATCACAAGACGGCGATGCACATCTGATACTGAGCCCTCATATGCGCACACAAATGTGTGGAAGGAATTCAAAGAGTTATGTTTCAAGCTGAATCAATTCTGCACGATAAGGAAAGAAAGATGGAAAATTATCCTAAATGTCTTGTAGCCTATCGAAGATAAGTATGGACGTCATCATGCCGATCTGCAAGACTGTCCTAGACACTTTCTCATGACTTGTAGAACCTATGAACCTATAGCTCTGATACCACCTTGTCACGACCTAAAATCTAACTAGTCGTGATGGCACCTAACCCAACCCGCTAGGTAAGTCAACTATAAACTATCTAATTCCAATAAAATTTAATAAGGTAATTAATTAAAAGAAAATATATGAAACTAATACATTTCCCCAAGAACTAGTAGTAAAAATCATGAGCTTCTAAGAATAGAGTTTACAAAGCTGGTATGAAGTAAATACATCATCCGTTAGAAAAGTACATAAACAGAGTTTTATGAAATCTAAGGCTACTATGAACAAGAGGCAGCTACAACAGGAGCGCAGGTACATCTTCAAGTCCAGCTTCCAACGAACACAACAACATCAACAACCAACATTTGCATGCAAGGTGCATAAGTGTAGTATGAATACAACCGACCCCATATACTCAATAAGTAACAAAACTAACCTTAGGTTGAAAGAAGTGACGAGCTTGTACCAAGGTCAGGGTCCAACTCCAATAACCAACAACAGTTCATAACAACATAAAGCAAGTAATAAAAGAAGTAACTCAAAGAATAAATGCTCAGCTAAATCATGATTTCTGAAAATATTTCTGCCTTTCCAGTGTATCAGTGAGAACCCAAATCATTTACCGAAGTTGCCAAAAAAAAATAGGAGTAAGTTTGAAAACAATTCTTTTTCCCAAAATTCTTTCAATAATAAATAATATGTTTCATTTTTCCTTCCAGATAGCCAGTGTGAAATGCATCACCATTCCCATATGCCAAAATGTGTGAGAAATCATGAATAACGTGATATCGTACAACATGAGAAAAATACATCTCTATGCCTATATGTCATGTGTGCATGTCAATGCAATATATCTCAGAGATGAACTCATGTACTCACACTCTCAGAGTACTAAATCTCACTGTCTCACACATTCTACTCATCATGCTCAATCACGCGGTACTATATATGGACAATCCTGCCCCAGGGAAGATCTATCCTGAAATATACACATCAACTGATCATCAGTCACTCGGTACCAAGTAGGGTCGATCCAGCATGTGGAGAAGATCCATCTCCAGGTATATATTGTTTCGGACAAGATCCATGTTAAGGGAAGATCCATCCCTCAATAATAACAACCGCGCTCACTAGGGGTGTGTGCACACTCCAGAGGGGCTCCTTTAGCCCAAGCGCTATCATAAATCTGTATAACCACTGCGACGTGTAACTCAATCCCATAAATGTCAGTCATAATCAAGCACTGGGCCTCACTCAGTCATCAATCTCTCCAGTCTCTCTCTCACGGGCTCACAATGTCATGAAACTAGCTCAGAAATGATGATATGATATATCAATAAATAACAGTAGAGAATGAGATATGATATACATATGAATGCGTAGGACTAAGTATGTAATGCAATGAAAGTAAATAACTCAACAACATAAATGACCTCGGTGGGTCCCAACAGGATAAGCATGTAGCCTAAACATAGTTTATGGCATAAATCACATTATGATAACTCTAGTACGTAGAGATTTCATGCTTTCAGACAAGTTCAGGTAACTACACATTATTAAAGAAATAACGGAGTCACAACTCACACGGTGCATGGCCACATGTCCGTCACCTAGCATGTGCGTCATCTCAACACCAACCACATAACACGTATATTCAGGGTTCATACGCTCATCTCCAAGATTAGAAGAGTAACTTACCTCGAACAAGACGAATCCAATGTCGAGCAAGCTAAACAATGCCCCAGAAATTCCATTCTGCGTGTATTAACTTTTGAACAACTCGAATCTAGCCATAATAAATTTGATTCAGTCCACATAATTATAGGAATTAATTCTATATCAAAATACGAATATTTTCCCCAAAATCTGAAATTTCACCTCTAATATCGCCAATGGGGCCGACGTCTCGAAATCCGACAAAACTCGCAAAATCTGAGAACCCATCCAAATACAAGTTCAACCACACTAATTTCACTCAATTCCGACTCAAAATCGATGTTCAAAACTCAAAAATTTACTTTCCAAATCCCTAGCCTCAAACCCCAAAATTACACCTCAAAAACACACCATCTAGGTGGACAATCAGTGGGGAAACATAATTATTGATAAAAAACGAGTACAACAAACTTACCTCAAGAATCCTCTCGAAAACCTTCTCCAAAATCGCCTAAATCCGAGTCCAAAATGTTGAGAATCGCTAAAAATAGTGAAACCCCGAATTTAAGGCTTCTGCCCAGCGACTTCCGCATCTGTGGTGGAATAGTCGCATCTGCGACATCAGCTTCTGCGGACAAAGCTCGCACATGCGAAGGTCACTTCTGCAGCGCGTAAACCGCATTTGCGGTCGCGCTTCTGCGTCTGAAGGTCCGCTTCTGCGATGCCTCCCCAGCCAACACTCCCTCGCTTCTGCGGCTGCTTTGTCGCTTCTACGACCATTGCAACTGCGAGCCCATTTCCGCAGGTGCGAAGACACCAGCAACAGAAAAGTTCCAGCCTTAGCCAATACTTTCAAATATACCAACAAGTTCCATAACATAACACGGACCTACTCGAGTCCTTAAATCACATCAAACAACATCAAAACAACGAATCGCTCCTCAATTCAAGCCTAATGAACTTTGAAATTTTCAAATTCTATATCTCGCGCCGAAACACATCAAATCAATCCGGAATGACTTCAAACTTTGCAAACAATTCATAAATAACATAACGAAGCTATTTCAATTTTCAGAATCGGATTTCGACTTCGATATCAAAAAGTCAACCCCTCGGTCAAACTTAAAAAAAATTCAATTTTCGCCATTTCAAGCCTAATTCCACTACGGACTTCCAAATAATTTTTCGGACACGCTCTTAAGTCCAAAATCACCATACAGAGATATTGAAATCATTAGAATTCAAATCCGAGGTCGTTTACATATAAATCAACATCCGGTCGATTTCTCCAACTTAAGTTTTTCATTATGAGACTAAGTGTCTCAATTCGTTCCAAAATCTCTCCGGACCCAAACTAACTAATCTGATAGGTCATAATATAGCTATAAATTACAAATAGAGCAGTAAATGAGGGAACGAGTCTGTAATACTCAAAACGATCTGCCGGGTCATTACAATGAGAAACACCTACCAACCCAAAAATCGACGAACTTAATTATACATATTAGACATAGACTACAACTTGCATGACTTAACAAAAATTGTGAAACCTAATGGTATGATATAGTACAATGTTGAGTGCTTTCCAGATAAATGTAAAACACATGCCAAATGATGCAAGATGCAGCGATGTACTGTATGCTGTTCTCTAGCCCCACCCCCAAATCTCACACCTTCCAAAACAAAATATATAGGCAAAGAAGGAATAATCTCAAGATTTTCATCTTATGAAAATGATGCAACTATAACATACCTAAAGAATAGAAAGAAATATTGTCTAATATTAAATTGTCCACTTCCTCAACATAACCCCCATTTTGAGATATTTATATTTTTATGTATCGTTGAATAGCAATTAAGAGTGTGACCATACATATAGACTTTTTCAGTTTGTAAATGGATCTAGCCTATAATCTATATGAGATACATATAGACTTTTTTAGTTTGTAAATGGATCTGGGCCTATAATCTATATGAGATTCGTTGCAACTCTCCAAATTCTTTTCTTCAAGTTTTATGAGTAACAAATATAAA
This sequence comes from Nicotiana tomentosiformis, assembly GCF_000390325.3. Taxonomy (NCBI): domain Eukaryota; kingdom Viridiplantae; phylum Streptophyta; class Magnoliopsida; order Solanales; family Solanaceae; genus Nicotiana; species Nicotiana tomentosiformis. The sequence goes on from NC_090815.1 coordinate 39,845,708, forward strand.
TTCTTTTTTTTTAATTGAGCATTTTTTATCTTTATTTGAATGTGAAATTACATCTTTGTATAAAATGTTATAAGAATAGTTTTTTTTACTGAAGGGCACAAATGTCGTTCATCTTTATTTGGATATTTTAAACTTTTAACTTCTCACTAAAGGCTTCACACTTATAATATAGTATATATATGATATATGATATGATGATTGTATTGTAATATTGTAGTTAGTTAGTAGTTATTTAGTTGAGGGACTTATTTGTACCCAGTAGAAGTTAAAGGACCTTCTTATTATTTAGGGAGTTATGTTAGTTGCATATAAACAATGTATAGTCGGTTATTTAGTTTTGAGAAAAATATTTTCCTTTCCCAGCAGAGCTTCTTCTCGATTCTTCTTCTCCAAGTCTCTCTCGAGATATTCTGACATGGTATCAGAGTAGGAGATCAATTTGTGAGAATTCCTTAGCTCGTTATGGTAATTCGAGAATAGAATTTCTCTATTTTCTCATCTTTACCTAGTTAATCACATTTTCCCCAATTTCTGCAAATTCGAAGTTTTGTTTTCTTCAAATTGGTTAACAATGGCAGAAGAGAAGATAGATCAAATTCATTCGTTGTATCTACAACCATTGGATACACCGGGCTTGGTGTTAATCCCAATTCAACTCACTGGCTCAGAGAATTATGTGTTGTGGAGCAGATCGATGCAATTAGCATTTAAAGGAAAGCATAAATTAGGTTTTGTTATCGGAACTTGCACGAAAAGTTCATTTGAAGATGCACTTCATGAGAAGTAGGAAACATGTAATGCAATTGTGCATTCGTGGATCATGAATTCTGTATCAAAGGAGCAGTTTGACGGAATTATATATGCCTCTAATGCCCACGTTGTGTGGGAGGACCTAAAGGAAAGCTTTGACAAGGTGAATCGAGCCATAATATTCCAATTACATCGTGAAATCTCGAAATTGTCACAAGGATGAGCCAATGTAGTAGTGTATTTCACTAAATTGAAAGAGTTATGGGCTGACTATGATGTTTTGGTGCCTTTTCTAAATTGTCGATGCCCAAAATCGAAGGAACATGTAACACACCTTCAACAACAAAGGTTGATGCAATTTTTGAATGGTCATAATGACACATATGATCAGGCTCGGAGACAGATTCTGATGAAAATCACTGAGCCAATATTAAATCAAGTGTATGCCATGATTACACAAGATGAAGGTCAGCAGTTGGTTAGTGAAAATGCTGGAGCAGAAAGAGTAGATCCTTTGGCCTTACAAGCAAGAAGAGGTCAAATATCACACTGGAAGAAACAATCCTTAAAATGAGAATATTATCACTTGAAAGGACATACTAAAGAAAATTGTTTTAAGATCATTGGATATCTAGAAGATTATAAAGGAATGAAAGGGTGACAGTCTAAAGAGTCTAGACCTAACAATGCTTATCAACACAAAGAGTTTAGGCCAAGAGGCAATCTCACAGCTGCAAATAGTGCAGCTGTATCTGAGAATATTGGAACAGAAGGTCGTTCACAAGTCAAGAGTGGGGATTACTTCTTCACAGAGTAATAATACCAGCAAATTTTGAATCTTCTTAGCACAGATGGACCAAGTGACAATCAGGCACCAGCACAAACTCACACTCAAATACATGCTCACATGAAAGGTATAACTGTTAATCCCTCTTCGAGTGTGGAAATGATAATTGGATAGTGGATTCAGGAGCCACATATCACATAGTATCTACAATGGGTTTATTGCGTAATGTGAAAAGTGTGCACAATCGAGGGAAGGAGAAAGTGAAGTTAACTAATAGAGATAGTACAAATATCACACATGTTGGTAGTTATTGGTTGTTAGAAGATACTCAGTTAAACATTGTGCTTTATGTTCCTGATTTTAAATTCAACTTGATGTCAGTCTCAAAGCTAACTAAAGACTTATTATGTCCTTCTATTTTCCTACCTGAAATATGTGTATTTCAGGACCTCTATAGTCGGATAGTGAAAGGGATTGGTAAAGAAGATGATGGATTATACTTGGTGAAAGGAAGATGAATCAGGGAGTTAATAGCCAATGCCAATGTTGTTAAAGAATCTAGAGTCTCAAGCAATTGTGGCACAAGATATTAGGACATGTATCTATACCTGTGATGCAACATATTTCTTTTCTTCAGCATAATATAGATACTTTAATATAGAATAAGTGCCATGTGTGCCCATTAGCCAAACAGTCTATACTATGCTTTTCAAACAGTGAAAAGAAAAGTGTTAAGCCTTTTTAATTAGTACATATGGATGTGTGGGGACCCTATAAGGTCGCTACTCATGATAAAAAATATTATTTTCTTACTATAGTAGATGACTACTCTAGGGCAACTTAGGTCTTTTTGATGCAATTGAAAAATGAAACCATAGTCTTTCTGAAATAGTTCCTTTATATGGTAAAACTCAATTTGATACCTCAGTAAAGATAATCAGAATAGATAATGGTTCAGAGTTTTTAAATAAATAATAGAATGAAGTTTTGCAGGGTAATGGTGTGATTCATCAAATTAGTTGTGTTTACACTCCATAATAAAATAGAGTTGTGGAGAAAAAATAAAAGCATATTTTAGATATTGCTAGAGCATTGAAGTTTCAGGCACATATTCCTCAAAAACTTTTGGGGTGAGTGTGTGCAAACTGCTGTATATATTCTTAACAGGGTGCCATTAGGATTCTGGGAGGCAAGAGCCTTTTTGAGTTGATGTATGGGAGAGAACCATCATTGGTTCACATGAGAGTGTTTGGCTACTTGTGTTTTGCCACAAATATACTAAAGGAAGATAAATTTGCAGCAAGAGCAAGAAAAGTTGTACTCATGGGATATTCCACAATTCAAAAAGGATACAGGTTATATGATCACACTACTAAAATAATTTTTGTTAGCAGGGATGTCATTTTTTGGAATCAGAATTCTCATTCATGCAACCACAACTTATCAGCGAATTTATCTCAACTATGGAACAATACATAGATTTTCTAACCATCCCCATTGAAGCACCTACTCCAGTTGTGAGAGGTTCCTTGCCAGAATCTGATGAGCATACTGAACATGTAACACCTCCTTTGAAGGCAGCACCAGAAGAAGTAGCAGCAGGACTAGTTTCCACCAGTGACATCAATGACACAACTCAGGATAAAATAGCAGTTGCAGGATTAGAGACCTCAGCTATATTGCCCATGCCAAGTAAGTCAGTAGAGCATACATCCAGGGATGATCTCACATAGTCACTATCTAATTCAACTCATAGGTTATAATGACCTGACCGGTCGTTTTGAGTATTTACGCTCCTTTCAACTATTTGAAGTCTTGAATAGCTTTATATGATATATTATGACGTGTGTGAATCGTCGATTTTGATTTTGAGGTGTTTCAGAATTAGTTCAGAAGAATGAATTTTATTTTTGAAGCTTTAAATTGGAATAGTTGACTAAATTTAACTTTTTAGTATTCTACCTCGGATTAGAATTTTGATGATTCCATTAGATCTGGATGGTAATTTTGGACTTGGGCGTATGCCTGAAATTTCATTTGGATATTTCTAGAAGGTTTCGACACCAATTGGCAAAAGTTGAAAATTTGAATGCTTCGATTGTTCATAAGTTTGATCGGGAATTGACTTTGATGGTATCGGGTTCGGATTGTGGTTCAAGAAATTTCAGTAAGTTAGTTATGTCATTTATGACTTGTATGAAAAATTTGAAGTTATTCCAGATTGATTTGATACGTTTCGACACGAATTTTGGAAATTGAAAGATTTAAAAATTTTCTAAGTTTGAATTGTGGTACAATTTGTCATTTCAATGTTGTTATATGTGATTTGAAGCCTCGAGTAGGTCCGTAATATATTTTTTTATACTTGTTGGTATATTCGGATGGGGTCCCGAGTGGCTCGGGTGTGTTTCGGGGTGAGTTTTGAGCGAGTCTGGGCATTTCGGCACTCTAATGTTGTTCTGGAACCTTGGAAGAGCGGGGGGAACATTTTGGAATGATGAGGCAAGGCTTCAGGTGCGGACCGCAGAAATTCTCTTGCGGCCGAAGAAAGAAGATTCTGCAGATTCGATGGTCCGACTTCGGTAGCTTATATATTTTAATCGACAAGGAATTTGGAGATGATCAAAAAATAAAAGTTGTAGCCCTTTGAATCTAGTTTCTTTACATTTAAGCCATTTATCATTTGGATATTTTTACCGAAAGTTATGGTCACGTTACTGAAGCCTGGTAGTGTAGTGGCTCCTGAAGTGCGGCCGCAGAATTTGGATCGCGACTGTGGAACTTGGAATGTGTGGACCACAAAAAACAAAGTGTGGTCAGAACAATGGGAGATCAAATTGTTGTACTTTATAAACGAGGGTTAGAGTATTATTTCATTTTTGGTCTTTGGGAGCTCGGTTTGTGGCGATTGTTCGTAGGGTTTTCAAGAAATTCATCGGGGTAAGTGATTCTAACTCGAATTTGGTTAATATACATGGATATATCATTGTTTTCATCATTTAATTAGTATTTTGAGATGAAAATTTGAAAAAAATTGTAGAAATTTCATATAATGAATTTTTGGGATTTGAATGTCGATTCAGAGTCGGATTTGAGTGAAACTATTATGGTTGGACTCGTAATTGAATGGGTTATCGAATTTTGTAAGTTTTATCGGATTTCAAAACATGGGCCCCACTGCCGACTTTTCGAGCGGAGTTGGAAATTTTTATAAATTGTTAAATTGTAAGTATTTGAGTATGTTGTGATTAATTTGCATGTTGTTTGAATAAATATAGATCGTTTGGCTTGAATTGAGGAAATAAGAAGGCGTTTGGAGGTTTTTAAGCACGGAATGGAATTTTTGTATTATTGCTTATCTTGCTCTGCATTGGATTCAACTTGTTCGAGGTAAGTAACATTTTTAAATTTGGTTCTGAGAGTATAAATCCCTAAATTATGTGTTATATGAATTGTATGAAGGTGACTCACATGCTAGCTGATGGGCGTGCACCATAGAAATTATGATTTAAATAAATTCTGTGGAGTTGTAAAAATTAAAGAATCATGTTATTATCCAAATATTCTCCATGTGTTAGGAAATTTAAACTGAGACTCGTATTAAAGATCATGTTTAGGCAACGTGTCGATATTTTGGGACCTATAGGATCCTGTTGCTGTTGAATTTAATTGCTTAAAAATATACATTTCATACTCAATCATGTTCATCCAATGTGAGGATATTGATGGGACCGAGTTGTACGCCGCAGCGGGCCATATCGGCTTTATATATATTATTATATTGATCGGGGCTGCCCGCTGTAGCAGGCCTTATAGGGTTTATTATTATATGGATCGGGGCAGCCCGCCTGCAGCAGGTCATATCGGCTTTATATCACGTTTGGGTTGAAGGAGCCCCTCCGAAGTCTGCACCCCCCGCAATGAGCGTAGATGATTTATATTCTGGATGGACTTCCCATGGCATGGACTTGCCTTATTTATATATATTCTGAATGGACTTCCCAGGGCATGGACTTTCCTTATTTATTTATAATTGCGATGAATTTCCCTTGACATGGATCTTGTCCGAGTCATTTACATTTAGGGATAAATTTACCCTTGGGCTGGATTGGCCTTATACAGTACTGAGTGACTGACGATCAGTCGATGTGTACATATATATGGTATGGATCTTCCCTGGGCTGGGTTGGACATATACAGTACTGAGTGATTGAGTATTTTGAGATTTGAGTATACGAGGTTTCCACTGAAGTGCATCACAGACAGTATGTACTTTGGCATCTAGATATAGAGATGTCATATTCCTCATATCAGTCAGAATTGAGTTATTTTACTTGTACCGAGCTTAACTGTTGAACTTGAAAGCATGCCTACATTTCTGTACTGTTATTTTTATATTGTACTATACATGTCGTGTCTTACTATTTTGCGTTTCAGTGCCGAACCTAGTTACTAGCTATCTTTTTTTTTCATTTTTGCTTTGCATATTTCTTCTGGATTTTATGTTGTTCCTATTTTTCCTATTATTTCTGTGGTGATACTGATATTGTCTCCTTTTGTCCTTTTGTCGTCTTGAGCCGAGGGTCTTTCGGAAACAGCCTATCTACCTCTTTGGGGTAGGGGTAAGGTCTGCATACACACTACCCTCCCCAGACCCCACTAGCGGGATTTCACTGGGTTGTTGTTATTGTTTATACCTGTTGAGCTCATCACTACTTTCAGCCCAAAGTTTAGTCTTTTTACTTATTGAGTACATGGGGTTAGTTGTACTCATACTACACTTCTGCACCTTGCGTGCAGATTTCAGATGCTGATGTATCTGCGTACGGCGAGAGCTGGATCTAAAGATGTACTTGTGTTCCAGTCATTGCTGCCTCTTGTTTATGGTAGCTTGAGAATATTAAATTTGTTCATGTATATTTCAGACATATGACGTATTTATATTTCATACAAATTTTGTAAATTCTAATCTTAGAAGCTCATAATTTGTACTACTAGTCCTTGGGGAGTGTATTAGAGTCAGTTAATATTAATTGAATCAGATTATTGTTATTTGGCTTACCTAGCGGGTGAGGTTAGGTTCCATCACGACTAATTAGATTTTGGGTCGTGACAAGTTGGTATAAGAGCTTTAGGTTTATAGATTCTACAAGTCATGGCAAGTGTCTGGTAGAGTCTTACGGATCAGTATGATGACGTCCATACTTATCTTCGAGAGGCTACACGTCATTTAGGATAATTTCCCATCTTTCTTTCCTTATCGTGCATAATTGATTCAGCTTGAAGCATAACTCTTTGAATTCCTTCCACACATTCGTGTGTGCTTATGAGCGCTCGGTATCAGCCGTGCATCACCGGCTTGTGATTCCATGAACGAGGTTCGAGATGAGTATTCTGTGTTTTGGTGATGGGCTAGTCTGGAGGACTTGAGGCCAGAGTTAGACTGCAACTTAAGCTCGGTAGTTTCGGTTGTGAGAACTTGTGCGATCGGTAGTGTCCCTATGAGTGAAATTTGTGGCTCGATGAGCGGTTGAATGACTATGTGATGTTTTGAATGTGACAAGAAAAGTTTTTTAAGATGTAAAAGGTCCATTGGGTGATTAATGTCTGTCTTGATTTGACGTATATTCTCGAGTATGAATGTCTTGAAGGATCTTTCACGTTATTAAATTGTAGGACAATTTAAATTCTTATGTCTTGTTAAGGAGTTTGGACTTAGAAAGATTAAGTGATTCCGTAGTAATTGTGGCAGCAAAAGGGTATAACAAGATGCCAATTTGAGTCTAAACAGGTGGGTTATCTCCTGTGGAGTAATCTACGTAGGTGTGTTCCTTATAATGTTGAGTGAAGAGTTTCTTTTCTGGCAGCGGGGTGTATGTGTTGAGATTTGAATTTGAATCTGGTTGAGAAATTTGAGTTGAGTGTCAAGAGAATGAATACGATCTTAGCGGATGATTGAGGCATTTTTTATGGTTGGCGTTGTATGAGCTTGAGAAGAATTTTTGTTGAACTGACTGCGGTATTATGACAATAATAGAGTATGGATATTGTGAGTTATCGAGTGTTTTAATCTATGGCTTTGAGCCAAGTGGGGGAGCCTGCTGTTGACAATTCAATTCATGGTTATATGTTAAATTTTAGTTTTGGTCTGAGGAATACTTGTGGATTAGTTATGACTTGCAGAGGTTGAGTTCGAGAATGGTTTGAGTAAGGAAATTCCTGAATACAGGTTATATTGCACTTTATGAGTATATGAAAATCATAAGGACGAGTGATTATTTGTGAAGAATGTAGTGCACATGGAATATGAATTCAATCGGTGGTGTTAAAGCATGGTTACTTCTTTGAGTGTTGTTGTGCTAATGGGGAACGTGTCTTTCAGCCCGTTTGGACAGAACAATTTAGATTTGGGCAGAGTGGATGACTCTCGAGAGGGTTCTAATGGATTCAAAATTTATATGTGGCAAATGAAATTTTTTTGACTTTTGTATATCACTAGAATTAGTTATTTACATTGGATGGTTTCAGGACTTGCGGTAATTCTATATGACTATGGATTCTACCTTCCAGTATAAGAAAGGTAAGAAGAACAATTATAAATTCACATAAGGTATTTTCAGAGTGGGTATTTCGGTTGTGGTATTTATTGGGGGTAATTATGATGTGGTGAGGCTTTACAGATATTTTTGTGGAAATATTCTTGGGTTCGGTGACCTGCGTGTCTTGGTCGAGTTATAGGGATTCAGTTCCGATAGCTTGGTTATGTGCAAATGGATTTTAAAGTGTTCTTGATGGTTTCTGCCATGGTTCGAACGAGATATTTTCTTCCGGTGTGAGAAACGTGTTATGTATGGTGATTTCCTCCTGGAAGGAAGCAAAAGGAAGGTTTCTAACTCACCGAGTATTTTAATTTTCTGGTTACCCAGAGTTGATAATGAGTTTCTTGTGCTTGTCACATGATGACATGATAGATGTGGTGTATTGTGCGGGATTAAGATTTACATGTATAAGGTGGCAGTTCATTCTTGAAGGTAAGGTCACAAATTCAGGACAAAATGGTCAGTTTTAGATATTAGATGAAAGTTATAACTGCTCGGTAATCCCTGAGAAGGGTGCGCATTTCAGTAGGCGCATTGTGTTTTGACTTACGAATGTTCATCGGTATTGCGGTACTCACCTGATTGATAGACTGTTGATATTCCAATTATTGCTATGTGGCACGGAAGAATTATGGAAGTATTCCTCGTGGGATGATCGTGCATGAAAGATGTGTTAGTCATTCGAGTGCTAGAGTTGGGACCAATTACGGTGATTTATGTGTTCTATGAATTTGGAGACTGGGAGTTCTTAGAAGCATATTGTTTCAGGGTTGTGGCCTGTTTGAGGTGAGCAATTTATTTAAACTCAGTGGAGGCACTAGTTGCGTTAATTTTTTGTGATAGCTACGCGTTACAAGTGCGTATATATGTGAGGTTTTAGCCCATGTGCGGGCATCGGGCAAGTATTCATACTCGGAAGAATGCTTAAGCTATGATATGCCTAGAGTTGACTGTTAAGCGCCAAAACTATAATGTTTCTCGTATTAGTACCTTTGTTGAGAACTATCTGGCTATACTTGAGTTTACAAATAGGGTAATTCCCTGAATAAACTGGGTAGTTACTATTTCTACATTAACTTACCGATTTGAGTTGTGATAGAACACTTTGCACATGCCTACTCTATGGCGTGCTATTTATACCAGTCTAGGAGCATGTGAATCTTATTTCATTTATCATATACATGTGTACTTATTTGATTGCTCCTGTATGATATGCTTGGACTGGAGGCCTATGACCATGCCCTGCGGATTATGTTATTGGCATGTGAGTTGTCCGTACGAATACATATACTGATATTATTGGCACGTGAGTTGTCCGTGCGGGTCCAAATATTGATACTATAGCACATGAGTTGCCCATGCAATTGATATTAATGTGAGCTCTAGGAGAGCTGGTTATCGTTATTAGATTAGTGTGTCTTGGTTCTACTATATATGATGAGCTCATAGCATTGCGTTTGTGGTGGTGCTTGTTGAATTTGCAATACAGTTCTCTTCTTTCAGACATTTTCCATTTTTGGGTACACGGATTGCGCATTTTGTGTCTTGAGTTATATTGGTGTGACATGTCTATGGAATAGTTGTGTTTGATAATATAAGGCCATTGGACCTAGAATAGGTACTATCAAGTTTGATTATAGCGTGTTTGGGAGAATAATTTAGAATTTGTCTTAAATAATTGGCTATGGTACTTGTTGAACGAAGAAAGCTCTATGACCTGTTGATCTGGTGAGTGGTTGTGAGTTCCTGTATGTTTCTTCCATTTTCGGTGGTGTACAAAGGTCTTGGAACGAGGTTTTATTTGATATGGGGTTTAATACTAGTACCAGGTTGGTTTTGGGTAGTTAATGTGATCGAAAATGGTGCTGCGAGTATGCGAGTTGTGTAGTATGTTATGTGATTATATATGGGTTTATGGTTATGGCTTGATACAACTTGTTCTAACTTATACAGTTTGTAGATGTGAGATTCGGGTCTTGTAAGAAATTTTGAATGCTGGAAATTGGATTCTAAGTTTTACGGACTAAGGTTAAAGTAATGATCTTCAATTATATTGTGTTTTTAGGCCTATATGGAATAGGGTGGTGTGGGATCACCCCCGGGTATGAGCATGGTAAGGTGGAATAGAGATTTGAAGGTTTAGGAACAACTCTTGGCACGTTCGAGGACGAACGTATGTTTAAGTGTGGGAGAATGTAACGACCCGACCTGTCATTTTGAGTATTTACGCTTCTTTCAACGGTTTGAAGTCTTGAATAGCTTCATATTATGTATTATGACATGTGTGAAACGTCGGTTTTGGTTTTCAGGTGTTTCAGAATTAGTTCGGAAGAATGAATTTCATGTTTGAAGATATAAGTTGGAAGAGTTGACCAAGTTTAACTTTTTAGTATTCTAACTCAGATTGGAGTTTTGATGATTCCGTTAGGTCCGGATGGTGATTTTGGACTAGGGCATATGCCCAGAATTTCATTTGGATATTTCTAGAAGGTTTCGACACCAATTGGTGAAAGTTGGAAATTTGAAGGTTTGGAATGTTCATAAGTTTGATCGGGAGTTGACTTTGATGATATCGGGTTCGGATTGTGGTTTCGGAAATTTCAATAAGTTCGTTATGTCATTTATGACTTGTGTGCAAAATTTAAAGTTATTCCGGATTAATTTGATACATTTCGGCATGAGTTTTGATAATCGCAAGATTTAAAAAATTCTAAGTTTGAATTGTGGTACGATTCATCATTTCGATATTGTTATATGTGATTTGAGGCCTCGAGTAGGTCCATAATATTATTTGAGACTTGTTTCTCTATTCGGATGGGTCCCGAGTCGCTCGGGTGTGTTTCAGGGTGAGTTTTGAGCGAGTCTGGGTATTTCGGTGCTCCAATGTTGTTCTGGAACATTTGAAGTGTGGGAGGCACATTTTGGAGTGTTGAGGCAAAGCCTCAGGTGCGGACCGCAGAGGAAATGTGCGAACCACAGAAATTCTCTCGCGGCCGCAGAAAGAAGATTTTGCAGATTCGATGGTCCAACTTCGGAAGCTTATATTCTTTCATATACAAGGAATTTGGAGATGATCGAAAAACGAAAGTTGTAGCCCTTTGAATCCAGTTTCCAGAAAGTTAAACCATTTATCAATTGGACATTTGGACATTTGTACCTAAAGTTATAGTCAAGTTACTGAAGCCTGGTAGTGTAGTGGCTTCTGAAGTGCAGTTGCAGAAGGATCGCGGCTGCAGAACTTGGAATGTGCGGTCAGCACAATGGGAGATCAGATTGTTGTACTTTATAAACGAGGGTTAGAGTATTATTTATTATTTGGACTTTGGGAGCTCGGTTTGTGGCGATGTTTCGTGGGATTTTCAAGAAATTCATCGGGGTAAGTGATTCTAACTCGTATTTGGTTAATATACATAAATATATCATTGTTTTCATCATTTAATTAGTATTTTGAGATGAAAATTTGGAAAAAATTGTAGGGATTTCAAAAAATGTATTTTTGGGATTTGAATGTCGATACATAGTCGGATTTGAGTAAAACTAGTATGGTTGGACTCATAATTGAATGGGTTATCGGATTTTGTGAGTTTTTTCAGATTTCGAGACGTGGGCCCCACTTCCAACTTTTTGGATAGAGTTGGGAATTTTTATATATTGTTAAATTGTAAGCATTGGAGTACATTGTGATTAATTTGCACGTTGTTTGAATAGATACAGATCATTTGGCTTGAATTGAGGAGGTAAGAGGGCATTTGGAGGTTGATAAATGCGGAATGGAATTTTTGGAGTATTATTTATCTTGCTCGGCATTGGATTCAACTTGTTTGAGGTAAGTAACATTTCTAAATTTGGTTATGAGAGTATAAATCCCTGAATTACATGTTATGTGAATTGTATGAAGGTGACGCACATGCTAGGTGACGGGCGTGCACCGTAGAAATTGTGGCTTAAATAAATTCTGTGGAGTTGTAAAATTTAAAGAATCATGTTATCCGAATAATCTTCACGTGTTAGGGAAGTTGAACTGAGACTCGTATTAAAGATCATATTTAGGCTATGTGCCGATATATTGGGATCCATAGGGTCGTGTTGCTGTTGAATTTAGTTGTTTAAAAATATACATTTCACACTCAGTCATGTTTATCCATTGTGAGGATATTGATGGGATCGAGCTGTGCGCCGCAGCAGGCCATATTGACTTTATATATATTATTATATTGGTCGGTGTTTCCCGCTGTAGCAGGCCTTATAGGCTTCATTATTATATGGATTGAGGCTGCCTGGCTGCAGCATGCCATATCGGCTTTATATCACACTTGGGTTGAAGGAGCCCCTCCGGAGTCTGCACCCCCCACAATGAGCATAGATGATTTATATTCGGGATAGACTTCCCAGGGCATGGACTTGCCTTATTAATTTATAATTGTGATAAATTTCCCTGGACATGGATCTTGTCCAAGCCATTTACATTTGGGGATAAATTTACCCCTAGGCTGGATTGGCCTTATACAGTACTGAGTGACTGACTGTCAGTCGATGTGTACATATATATAGGATGGATCTTCCCTGAGCTGGGTTGGCCATATACGGTACTGACTGATTGAGTATTTTGAGATTTCAATATATGAGGTTTCCATTGAAGTGCATCACATACAGTATGTACTTTGGCATGTAGATATAGATATGTCATATTCCTCATATTAGTCAGAATTGAGTTATTTTACTTATACTGGGCTTAACTGTTTAACTGGAAAGCATGCCTATATTTCTGTACTGTTATTTTTATATTGGACTATACCTGTTGAGCTCGTCACTACTTTTAGCCCAAAGGTTAATCTTGTTACTTATTGAGTACATGGGTCGGTTGTACTCATACTATACTTCTGCACCTTGTGTGCAGATTTCGGATGCTAATGTAGCTGTATACAGCAAGAGCAAGATCTGAAGATGTACCTGCATTCCAGTAATTGCTACCTCTTATTCATGATAGCTTGAGAATTTTAAATCTGTTCATGTATATATTCAGGCAGATGACATATTTTTATTTCACACCAGTTTTGTAAATTATAATATTAGAAGCTCATGATTTGTACTGTTAGTCCTTGGGGAGTATATTAGAGTCAGTTAAATATTAATTGAATCGGATTATTGTTATTTGGTTTACCTAGCGGGTGAGGTTAGGTGTCATCACGGCTAGTTGGATTTTGGGTTGTGACACAGCTCGGGATGTAACAGTAGTTGCAGGATCAGAGACTTCAGCTATATTGCCCATGCCCAGTGAGTCAACAGAGCATACATCCAGGGATGATATCACAGAGTCACTATCTATTTCAACTCATAAGGAGTCGAGGCAGTCTACTAGGACAAACAATCCACCAATTTGGATGCAAGATTACATTGTGAAGGGCCCTAAATCCTCACATTGTGCTTATCCTATATCAAACTACCTATCATATGATTGTGTGACACAACAGTAAAAAGACTATGTCTTGGCATTTGCAGTCCTTAGAGAACCACAAACTTTTAGAGAAGCAACCCAGGATCCCAAGTGGGTAGAAGTTATGCAACAAGAAATTCATGCCTTGGAGGAAAATAAAACATGGGAAGCAGTAGACTTACCACCAGGGAAGAACTCTATTGGTTTCTAAATAGGTTTATAAGATCAAATACAAGGCTAATGGAGAGGACAAGAGGTTCAAAGCTCGACTAGTAGCTAAGGGATACAACCAACAAGAAGGCATATGTAACAACCCAATTGGTCGTTTTCAGAATTATAGCCATGTTCCCCCATTTACTGCATATTTTATACCTTATTATTGTTATGTGACTTGTCGGGGTAGTCGGTTCGGGTTCGATGAGATTTCAGAATGAAATGAGACACTTAGTCTTAAGGTTGAAAGCTTAAGTTTAAATGATTGATTAGATATTGATCTTTGAATAAACGACTTTGGAACGGAGTTTTGATGGTTCTGTTAGCTCCGTTGGGTGATTTTGGACTTAAAAGCGTGTCCGGGTTATAATTTGGAGGTCCGTAGTGGAATTAGGCTTGAAATGGCGAAAGTTAGAATTTTTGGAAAGTTTGACCGGGAGTGGACTTTTTGATATCGGGGTCAGATTCTGATTCTGGAAGTTGGAGTAGGTCCATAATGTCAAATGTAACTTGTGTGCAAAATCTGGGGTCAATCAGACATGTTTTGATAGGTTTTGATGTCATTTGTAAAAATTGGAAGTTCAAAATTCATTAGGCTTGAATCTATGTGCGATTCGTGTTTTTGACGTTGTTCGAGCTGATTTGAGGGCTCGGTTAAGTTCGTATGATATTTTGGGACTTGATGGTATGTTTGGTTGACGTCCCGGGAGCCTCGGGTTGAGTTCGGATAATTTTCAGATTGATTTGAAGTTAAAGGGAATGCTGAAGCTCACCAACTTCTGGTCTAATCGCACATGCGGAGTAGGGATCGCAGGAGCTTTCTTGCAGAAGAGAGAAGGGAACCGCAGAAGCTGCCGGGGGGAAGTGAGCAGAGGTTACAGGTGTGAGATTATTTCCGCACCTGCGTGATCGCAAATGCGATATTAAGGGCGCAGAAGCGGGGGCTCGCATGTGCTATGGGGAGTTCCGCACCTGCGGATGCACATATGCGAAGCGATGACCACAGAAGCGGAGAGCCAGCTCCAGTGGTTCACCAAAGAAGCAGAATTTTGGTCTGTTTTGCAACACCGCAAATGTGGTTAAGTGTCCACAGAAGCAGAAAGGCTGGACAGAAAGTTAAATACAAGGATCCGCAATTTTGGCTTCATTTCAAACATTCCAAGCACGGTTTAGGCGATTTTTGAGAGGGTTTTGATAAGTTGGTATTTTAACAACTTATCTTGTCTTTAAGCTTAGATTTTTGTTGTGTTTGAATGATAAAATCATGTGTTTAGTATCGTTTATTTCTATAGGTTCTATGTGATTTTGAAGTTATCATGAAGTAACCAAGTGAAAACGAGTCAAAAATGAGTTGAAAAGAAGAAAATCTGGAAACTGGCCTCAGATGTCGCAATTGTGACATAAATGTGGGAAATGTGGGAAAGGATCGCAAATGCGAAGTCAAACCAGACAGTCAACCTTCGCGAATGCGAAGTCTTTATCGCAATTGCGATAGTCAACAGTAAAGTCATAGTTCGCAAATGAGAACGTAGCTTCGCAAATGCGAAGATCGCGCTTCAGTCTTGGGTACTTCTGTAATTTCATATTTTTTGGCCCCAAAACCATTTAATACACGACATAGCTTATTTGTAAAATTTCTTTGGCATATCTTGGGCTTATTTTTCAGTCTCTTGACTAGAGAAGACAAGTTATGGAGTAAGGGTTTTTGCACACACACTTGAGTCTTGAAGATTTGAAGTTTTTGGTTGATAATTTCTTACTCATTTATATTCATTTCTTCATTTTCTTGCTTTGTAATGTATATCTAAGTGTGTAGTATTTTTTTCTAACACTTTAATCTTGTTTATGGGAATATTCATATTTAAAGTGTGGATTAAATATCATGTTGTGCTTATGTATTGAACGATTTTTATTTATTATGAAGTGAGTTATAGTTTCTTTAATTATACTTGTTCTTTAATATTTCCAAAGGGATTATCTAACCCTAGGACTCGCCCATTAACTTCGAATTAATTTTGGAAAAGATAATTTGGGGTTGGGAAAGATTAATTAACAAGAACTTAAGGTTTTAACCCTCATTTTATAGATTCTACCTAAGGATAGGATTGAACTACTTGTATCCATATTCGGGTGTGCTTACTCTCTTAATTGTTTTTGGCATAATTCAATTAGGAAGTCTTGTTAGTCTTCGGAAGAAGCTAATATAGAATTATTACTCGAGGCTAATTCATATAGCTCCCTACAGAATTTGACCCCGACTCTTGTTGGATAGTACTATTGCATCGACCGTTTTCATAACCTCAAATAGAGGAGTGAATTTGGACGAGATCAATTTTTGGCGTCGTTGCTGGTGAGCTAAAAAATGGTGTTAGCTATATATTTAGGTATGTTTTTGGGATATATTATTTTCCTTCCTTGTTACTAATGTGTGAGTATTGTAGGTGCAATCATGGCAAACAACGAGCTCGAAAACATTGCCGTATGGGATGTGGATGTGAGGATGATCAAATGGATGAGGTCCCTTTTGAACCTCAAGCCAATAGACGAGGCCGACCGCCTCAAGACAATGTGCCCGCTCCACCCCCACCTCCACCACGAGTAGCTCCACACCGGGTGTTACTGAATGAAGGGTATGCAAGCACTATAGTCCCTCCCCGTATTAGGGCGGGCAACTTCCAAATAACCAACATGATGCTCACTTTGCTCAAGCAACGAGGGTTCTTCACCGGTGCACCGGGTCAAAATGCATATTAACACTTGAAGGGGTTCGTAGATATGTGTTGGGGGAGCAAACAAACAAATATCTCCGAGGATGCTTTAAGGCTAAGGCTTTTTCCCTTCTCTCTACGGGGAAAGCTTTAGATTGGTTGGAACGTTTACCAAATCATTCCATTCATATTAGGGATGAACTAGTAGAGAAATTTATTTCAAAATACTTCTCTCCCGGGCATATGGCTATTCTTCGGGATGAAATTCTAGCATTGATGCAAGAGCCCAATGAACCTGCACAAGATATGGGAAAGGTATAGAACAATGGTTAAAGAGTTCCCCAATAATGATATAATGGAAAACATGATTCAACAAACTTTCTATCGGGGGATCAATACCACAAACCAATGTGTAGTGAATCAACTTGCCGGTGGGAACTTCATGACAATGCCCTATGCGGAGGCATGTGAGATTTTGGATGAGATGGCGGATACTTCATCGGTGTGGCAATCTAGAGCCAATGTTCCACAAGGTGATCCAGATGTGATTATTCTTCACAAAGAGTTACATGACCATGGACATGCCATAGCCGAGTTAACAACTACCATGAACCAATTGGCAAAGACTCAACTTCAACAATTTCAAAACCCGAGGCAAGTCAATGCAATGAAGGTAGTCAATATGATGGTGAACAAGAGAAGGACAAGAAATCCATAAGTACAACAAATAGTGGACAATTTTGTGCAAGATGATAATGGATTTGATCAAGATGGTTCTTATGATGACCAAGAGGAAGAGGTTCAATATGTGAACAATTTTCAAGGGCAAAGAAACAACTTTCAAGGCCCTAATCAACAACAATGGAGACCTTCAAATAACCAAGGTAATTGGAATAATGTAAACAATCAAGGCAATTGGAATAACAAAAATCAAGGCAATTGGAGTGGAATAAATAACCAAGGGAAATGGCATAACAATAATAACCAAGGCAATATGGGAGGCAACAACCAAGGTGGGTGGAACAACAATCAAGGAAATCGGGGGTCGGGTTTTCAAAGGCCCCCGATGTATCAACAACCGCACAACCCACCTCCTTATCCTTCCCATGGTGCTATTTCGTCCAACAATGAAATGGGTCGTATTCAGAACATGTTCAAACAAATGATGGAGAAGAATGCTGATTCTGATGCCCAACTTGCTTCACACAACACATCAATCCATAATCTAGAAGTGCAAATGGGTCAAATATCTCAAGCTTTAAATCTTAGTCCTAACGGGGCACTACTAAGTGATACGGTGGTAAACCTGAAGGGTGGGAACAATACGGGGCATGCCATGGCCGTTACTACAAAAAGTGGAAGAGGTGGGAATGCACCTACCTCAAGTCAAAGGCAATTTGTGGATGCTGAGCTAGTGGTAGAAGAAGAGGAGATCCTAAACAATGTTGAGCAAGCAAATGATGAAGTACAGATTAATATTGATGACACGATGGAAGAGACTGAAGAGGATGTGAACCCATCTAGAGATCATGTGATTGACATACCGGAACCGGTAGTGCAAAAAGCTAAGGCACCATTGCCTAAGACACCTCCTCCCTATCCTCAAAGGTTTGCCAAGAAAAATGGCGAGAATCAATTCAAAAAGTTCGTTGATATAATGAACAGTCTCTAGATAAATGTGCCATTAGTTGAAGCTTTGGAGCAAATGCCCGGATATGCAATGTTTATAAATGACTTGGTGACGAAGAAACGGTCGATGAATTTTGAAACTATCAAAGTCACTCACCAAGTGAGTACAATTGTGCATTCGATGACTCCTAAGTTGGAGGATCTCGGTGCTTTCATAATCCCTTGTACCATTGGAAGCATCGAGTTTGCAAAAGCTCTTTGTGATCTTGGGGCGAGTATCAATTTGATGCCCTATTCAATTTTTAAGACATTGGGAATTGGGCAACCAAGACCCATATCTATGAGATTACAAATGGCTGATCGTACAATGAAGAGACCGTTGGGGGTGATTGAGGATGTATTGGTTCGAGTTGACAAGTTCATTCTCTCAGTAATTTTTTTTATTCTGGATTGTGAAGTGGACTATGAGGTCCCGATTATTCTTGGTAGACCTTTTCTTGCTACGGGGAAGGCTCTTGTTGATGGGGAAGCCGGAGAACTCACTTTCCGGGTGGGTGATGAAAAGGTAGTGTTCCGCGTGTGCAAATCTATGAGGCAACCGAATAGCAATGAAGTGTGTTCGTTTGTGGACTTGGTGAACGATGTGATTATTGATGATACAAGTGCCACGATTAATGTGGGTGACATGTTGGAGGCCGTCTTGCTAAATTCTGATGATGACGAGATGGATGTCTTCATGGAATGTGTTAATTCTTTACAAGGAATGGGGTCGTACAACTATGCACCCCGAAAAGTTTTCTTGGATCTTGAAAATAGGAAAACTCCTCCTACAAAGCCTTCAATTGAAGAGCCTCCTATCTTGGAGTTGATTCCATTGCCTTCACATATCAGGTATCAATTCATTGGCCCTTGTTTTACTTTACCGGTTATTCTTTTCTCTTGTTTGACTAACGTGCAAGTTGACTTGGCGATGATCCACAAGAGGAAGAAATCTATTGGGTGAACTTTGACGGATATTCGGGGAATAAGCCCCGCATTTTGCATGCACAAGATTAACTTGGAGGAAGATGCCAAACCCTCTATTGAACATCAAAGGAGACTAAATGAAGCCATGCAAGACGTGGTCAAAAAAGAGATCATAAAGTGGTTAGATGTTGGGGTTGTCGACGCCATTTCTGATAGTTCATGGACTTCTCCGGTGCAATGTGTTCCGAAGAAGGGGGCATAACTGTGGTCACCAATGATAAGAATGAGTTCATTCCTACAAGAACGGTGACCGGGTGGAGAGTGTGTATGGACTATCAGAAGCTAAACAAAGTCACAAGGAAAGGCCATTTTCCACTCCCCTTTCTTGACCAAATGCTTGATAGGTTGGCCGGCCGTGCTTACTATTGCTTTATATATGGATATTTGGGGTACAACCAAATCCCTATTTCCCCGGAAGATCAAGAGAAAATAATTTTCACTTGTCCCTATGGCACTTTCGCTTTCAAGCGGATGCCATTTGGCTTATGCAATGCACCGACATCTTTTCAACGGTGTATGATGGCAATCTATATGGATATAGTAGAGGAATACCTTGAAGTCTTCATGGATGACTTTTCGGTAGTCGGGGATTCTTTTGATGATTGCTTGGCAAATTTGGATAAAGTAATGGAAAGGTGTGAAGAAACGAACTTGGTGTTGAATTAAGAGAAATGCTATTTCATAGTCGAGGAGGGCATAGTCCTTGGCCACAAAATTTCAAAGAAGGTCATTGAGGTCGACAAGGCTAAGATAGAGGTGATTTCTAAACTTCCACCTCCAACATTAGTGAAAGGCGTGAAAATTTTCTTGGGTCATGCGGGGTTCTACCACCGCTTCATAAGGATTTTTCCAAAGTGGTAAACCCTTTGTGCAAGATTTTATAGAGAGATGCTAAGTTTCACTTCAATGATGATTGTATGAGAGCCTTTGAATTCCTAAAGTTAAAGTTGACAACAACTCCCATTATCACCGCTCCTAATTGGAGTATTCCTATTGAGCTCATGTGTGACGCTAATGATGTAGCGGTTGGAGCAGTTTTGGGGCAACGCATCAAAAAGATTTTTCATCCGGTCTACTATGCTAGTAAGACCATGAATGATGCCCAAGTAAATTACATCGTTACTGAAAAATAGCTTTTTGCCATTGCGTTTGAAATTGAGAAGTTCTTCCCTTACTTGATGGGTGCAAAGGTTATTATTCATACGGATCATGCGGCACTTTGCTATCTTCTGAGCAAGAAATATTCAAAAGCTAGGTTGATAAGATGGGTACTATTGTTGCAAGAATTTGACATTGACATTCAATATCGGAAAGGGAATGAAAATCAAGTGGCGGACCACTTGTCTCGTTTGGAGGAGAAGGGGAGGCCGCATGACAGCCTTGAAATCAATGACTCCTTCCCTGATGAGCAACTCTTGGCCATTTCAATGAAGGAGGTGCCATGGTTCGCCGGTCTAGCAAACTTCCTTGTATGTGGAATCATCCCGGATGAGTTCTATGCAAATCAAAGGAAAAAGCTCAAACGGTATTGTCAAGA
This sequence comes from Nicotiana tomentosiformis, assembly GCF_000390325.3. Taxonomy (NCBI): domain Eukaryota; kingdom Viridiplantae; phylum Streptophyta; class Magnoliopsida; order Solanales; family Solanaceae; genus Nicotiana; species Nicotiana tomentosiformis. Next base: position 39,866,391 of record NC_090815.1, read on the forward strand.
TTATTATTGGGACGAACCTTACCTCTTCCGGATTTGCATGGATGGGGTAATTAGAAGATGTGTACCGGATGAAGAGCAACATGTTATTCTTGAGGCTCTCCATTCTTCGCCTTATGATGGTCACCATGGTGGAGAAAGAACAGCGGCTAAAGTTCTAAGTTATGGTTTCTATTTGCCCACTCTCTACAAAGATGCAAGTGATATGGTGAAACGATGTGATGAATGCCAACAGGCCGGTGGAGTCTCGAAGAAGAATGAAATGCTTATCACTACTATTTTGGAGATCGATATCTATAACATGTGGGGTATTGACTTCATGGGTCCTTTTGTGAGTTCTTGTGGAAACACCTACATCTTGGTCGTGGTTGATTATGTGTATAAATGGGTTAAGGCTATTTCTCTACCCAACAATGAAGCAAGGAGTGTGGTGGCGTTCTTGAAGAAGAATATTTTCACAAGATTTGGTATTCCGCGGGCTATCATAAGTGATGGGGGATCGCATTTTTGCAACAAGGCGTTTGACACTTTGCTTAGCAAGTATGATGCTCATAAAGTTACAACTCCCTTTCATCCTCAAGCTAGAGGTCAAGTGGAAGTATCCAACCGGGAGATAAAGAGTATCTTTTCCAAAACAGTGAATGCTAACCAGACGGATTGGTTAAAGAAGCTTGATGATGCACTATAGGCTTATCGGACTGCTTTCAAAAATCATATCGGGATGTCTCCATACCGGTTGGTGTTTGTCAAAGCTTTTCATCTTCCGGTGGAACTTGAGCACAAAGCCATGTGGGCTTTAAAGAAGTCGAATCTTGATTAGGATGCAGCCGCCAACTTGTGGGTTGCACATTTGAATGAATTGAATGAGTTTTGGTATCATGCATATGCAAGTTCGTCACTGTACAAAGAGAGAATGAAGTACCTTCATGACAAATACATCCGAAACAAGGAGTTCAAGGTGGGCGATCTTGTTTTGTTGTTCAACTCACGATTGAAGATGTTTCCCGGAAAGCTGAAATCCAAATGGAATGGTCCCTTTGAAATTGTAGGTGTGACGTCTTTTGACGCATTGGACTCGAAGAACAAAAATGATGAGGTATTCCGAGTCAATGGTCACCGGGTGAAGCATTATTTGGGACAAGCTAATGATGGCCACGTGGTGGTAGTTATTCATTTAAAGTGATGGTAATATGCGTCGTGCCGCGACGTTAAATCAGGCGCTTCTTGGGAGGCAACCCATGTCTTCTTTTTCTTTTTCTTTTCTTCTTTTTTAGAGAGGTGTTATTTTCTCCTAACTGGATTTGAAGTGTGTTGCAGGAATGAGTGTGCTTTACAGCACCGTGCTCAGAAAAATTGGATAAGTGTGGAAAAAGTGCGAACCGCACATGTATTTTGAATGCTACAGCAGAAGGCAACTGCGGCCGCGCAATTCTTGTGCGGACCGCACAACTTGGAAGGGGAAAATACAAACTCTTTGAAGTTTGGTCTATTAGAGAATTGGCCAATCTGCGGTCGTATATTGAATTATGTGGTCCGCAGTTCAAATCTGCGGTCGCACCGCAAATTGTGCGGACCACAGATCAACAAAGACTATTGAGTCTTCATGTAAGAGAGTGCAGACTGCAGAAGGAATTATGCGGCCACACTCCTCCTTTAATTCCCCAAGTCTGCGTCTAAGTATAAAGAGTAGCCTTGGGCTACTGTACAAGTTTTTCCCTCTTTGAGCACTCTAAATTCTAAAACTTGGAAATCATCTGCCATACTCCATACACATCTGTGATCACTTAGTTGCACTCCTTCATATCTGGTATGTTTAATTTCTCATAGAATTTTTCAACTTTTAGTTAAATTTATAATTTGTTAGATAGTTTTAGGCCATTTGTCAATAGATTTCAATTTTACTACCATGGGGGGTGGGGGGAGGGGTTAATATTTGTTGGGTCAACTACTAATTGCTTTACGGGGAGTGGGTAACTTGATTTGCATGCTTAATTGTTAATACCATGTTGAAACTGTGCAAAAACTTGAAAACCCTAGAGGACTGATCGAGTTTATTTTGAAATATGTGGCCGCACAAGTAATTGTGCGGTCCGCAGAGTTGAGATCTAGGGTAGTTGATCAAGTAAGATTTTGCGGCCGCACTTGAAATTGTGTGGACCGCAGAAATTCCATCGCAGCCGCAGAAAAGTGTGCGCGGCCGCAAATAAGGCCAATCTCTATCATCAGAGAGTTGGCACTTTTGGAAAATCTAATATGCGGCTGCAATGAGAAATGTGCAGATCGCACTTCTTTTATTCGGTCGCATTCAAAATTGTGCGGATCGTTGTTCTATCTCTGCGGCCGCAAGTCTAAATTGTGCGGTCCACACAACCCAGTCTGTGGCTGCACTAGTAGTTGTGCGGACCGCACTTTACCACCCTGCACTCATGTTCTGTACTATGTGATATTGTCTGTTTGCAATTGAACCATAACTAACTGTTGATGTTGCTTGTAACAGAAAATGGTCAGATCTCAAGGTCGTGGCAATACATTAAAGGGGAGGGGTGAACCTTCTAGAGGTAGAGGCAAAAGCACTTTACCCCTCGCCCTCCAAAGGATAATCACTAAGAAATCTACTATAGGCCGAGGAAGACAACCTGAGCCCTCCTAATCTAGTTCAAATGCCCCATCTCGGGAAGCATCAGAGGGCGAGTCAATGCAAAAGTAGCTTGCTGTCCAATCACAGCCACAACAACCACATGGAAGGTATCAACTCCGGGACGAGCCTTTCTTCTCACAAAGCACCTCCAAGGGTTCAAAGAGTGCCAGTCAGACTTCAGAGCCTTCTTCTACACCTACCCCTGAGGCACCAACAGCCGTTGTTGATGATATTCCGGACGATGGTCGAGTGGTGATACTACAGTTGCCGACCTCGAGAGGTCGAAGAAGAAAGAGGTCTGGGAGGACCGTTTTGTGAGTCTCGCTACCTTCACCAACTTCCGTAAGTGGTGGCCGGTGAGATCGCTCACTCTTGAGCGGCAATTCTAACTCAAAGATCTTGACAAGTATAATCCATCTGTGTTGAGATAGTTTCAGGAGAGGAATGTGTGGATGTGGTTCACCCATACTGTGGTTGATGCCAAGGAGTATTTGGTTCGGGAATTCTATGCCAATGTGGCACACATAAAGAAAGGGACCAAAGTTACAAAATTGAGAAACCTGAAGGTGCGATTCGACCAGCACACATTGAACCCCTCCTTGGTGTTTGAGGACATGGAGCCAGTGCAGTACTTGGAGAAGCTGGCGATGGGTGATGCAGCTTGCCCATGGCAAGCTGAGATTCTTGCGGCCCCGGAGCCACCACCACCATGGATCACTGCAGGGGTTCTTATTCAGTAGAATACCCTAAATTTGAGGCGAAGGGATTGCAGACCTTCGTATGCAACAGACTAGATCCGTGCCAGAAGGAGACAAACTTACCTATTCCACGAGTTGTTCTAGTCATATCTATTATGGTCGGGTACCCGATCAATGTGGGTGTCGTGATGTCAGCCAACATGTCAGTGGTCGCCAGGCAGGCTAATATTTCCTACCTGTATCCCAACACCCTCAGTGAGTACCTTATAGATGCACGGGTAAAGCCCAGGGATTTTGACACGAAGGTTCAGGCAAAGAAGCCCTTCTCTTGGTATTCTCTGATGGATCCGAAGAACTCGAAGAGAAAGGGTCAGGCGACTACTACCGTAGACCAGTCTGATGAGCCTTCAGTGGTTGCTAAAGAGTCAGCAGATATGCCCTCCACCTCAGTAGAGCCTTCTGCCAGTGCAGCTGCCATACCTTTACCTTCATCCTCAGTTCCTCCCTCCTCGGCTTTGAAGCCGGTGCCTATGCCTTCTGCTCCACTATCTGTATTGTGAGTCTCCCATACTTTGGCGAGCCTCAACATCTGGATGCAGACAGCTACTGTAAAGTTGTCTGACATATCCAATCATATTGCAATACAATCATCTATGTTGGGACCCTAGATTCCTCCCAAAGTTGAAGAAACTTTGAAGAAGATCCTGGACAACCAGAACACTATCATGGCCACTCTGGTACAATATGGGTCCGTGATTGAAGAATTGTTCAAAGAAGTAAAGAAGATGCGGAAGTCACAGGCTTCGAAGAAATCAGTGGATAAGCTCCGGCGATAGGTCACCAAGCTTGCAGCAGCCGGAGACATTCCATTTGACATGTTGATAGACCCGCACCAACCCGGACCAGATTCCACAGAGCCCACAGCAGCAACTGGCTAATCTGAGGAGCCAGACCTGCTGCTGATACTACTGAGGCAGTCCATCAGATGTTCACCAACCCAGCTACTTCCAGAGTTGAGGATGATGAGATCAAAATGGAGACTGAGGTCGGTGCCACTACCGGGGACACAGAGCTGGCCACAGAGTCATAGGGAGTTTTTTTCACTCTCACCCTTTTATACTCTTATTTTGTTAAGCATTGGGGACAATGGTTATTTTTATTTGGGAGGTGGGGTTTCTTTGATATTTTGATGATTCTGATTCTGTATTTTGACAGCTATGACACATTTGGCATGTAATTAACTTATTACTATTTTCTTCTTCTTTCTCATTATGTATATATTCTCTCTATTCCCTTATTATGTATATTCATTTAGCTTTCAATAGTTTTTTGTTTTATAGCTTCTTTATCTTTATGTTTGTCTTCTTTTTGTATTAGTAGCTTCTTTTGGATTTTCTTTTTGAATTAGTAGCTTTTTTTGCTTTAATAGCTTCTTTTTAGGTTTAGTGGATAATAAGCCTTCAATTTTTTTAATGGCACAGTTCTTTCCAAAGGTGGTTTTGTTTTGTGTGAACCGGGTGACTCTTCCTAATGATGGATAGCGTGACAACCTTCTTAAGGGATTGAGTTCGTTTTTGGTAGTTAGGCAATAATAGTAGTAATAATGAATAAAAAGACCTAATTGAGTCATGCTCGAATAGTCAAAAATACTTCATTTGGTACCAACACACTTAACTACATGCTTATGGTTAAAAACAAGGGTTTTGGAAAGAAATAGCTCTAGTTAGTGACCTTTTGACTCTTGTGTTGACTTAGGCAATCATCCAGTGGTTTTGTCGAACCATTGTGATTTTCAATCTTGAATATGGTCATTGTGGGCCCTCGACTCTATCCTCTTTAACAATCCAGCTGCGAGACAGATGAGATGTTGTTGTTGCAAGTCCAAGTACTCGTGCGAATAGCCTAGAACTTGTCCCGAATGTGTTGCTAGGCAAAATTTTAAGTTTTGCTTTTCTTGAGAAATGATTGTAGGCTCTCCTTGTCCCGTTTGAAATTTTCCATGGCCCACCAATGTTGTTATCCCTAGTCAACCCATTTGAGCCTAAAGCCTTTCTCATTTGATAACCATGTTACAAGCTTTTACCCATTTTGTCGTGACCCTCTCTTGGCACCCGAGCTTTCCTTAATACTCTTGTGAGATAATTGAATAAAAATGCAAGTTTGGGGGAGAGACGAGGAGTTTGAAAATGTTATCAAGGCACAAAAGATAAAAGAAATGAAGAGAAGGAAAGGCAAGAAAAAGAAAGAGCAAGAAAACGAAAAATGCAAAAAAAGAAAGTGAATAAGTTGAAAAGTTGAAGGGATTCAAAGAAAAGTAATGATGTGAAGCATGGAGAAATCAAAGAAGGAGAAAATGAATAACATGACCAACAAAAAGTGATGTTAAGTCTCTCTAGTTCCTCTAAGAAAAAGAAAATGCCTCAAAGAAGTGGCAAAGGATGAGCCGAGAAAAGAAAATGGAGTGCTTAAGGAAATATGAGCCCGTTCTCTGTCATAGCATATCCAACCTTAGTCCAAAAATCTTCATTACATTCCGAAAAAGCCCTACATGATTTCAAGTCGAGTAAGCTTACATTAGTGGTCATTTACATGAGGGACAAGCCTATGGTACTTAAAGCCGTACTTGCGACATTCTTTTGGGAGAGATGATCAAACCTTTCACAAATCTTTCGATTGAGTGATATATTCTTAAGTGAGATAGGCAAACGGAGAGTAGAGGAGGAGGAGTTTGGGATCCACAATGACCTACATGAAACATCGAGCTTCTTTGATGAACAAAGTCAACTCTTGATGCTGTGTCACACTAGAACAATATGTGCTTAAAAGTTTAACTTGCTGCCTTGTTGATAATTCATAAGTGGTGTGGGTAATTGTTGGTCCCAATTGATTTGTGAATGACTCACCTTTGATTAGTTGGAATAGCTCTTAACTTGTGGAGGTGGGAATTACATTATTTTCTTGAGGACAAGCAAAAGCTTAAGTTTGGGGGAGTTGATAAGTGGGGATTTTGACTACTTATTAGCACCCTTTAGCTTTCGTTTTAGTCCAAAAGTGCTTAATTGTGTTCCCAAAAACTGATAAAATGTGCTTAATTGAAGGAATATTGGTAGCTAAGCTCCCAAGATGAAATCCAACTCAAGAAGGAGTAATCTTAACGCAAGGACAAAAACAGGCACAAAAGCTCAAAAGTGCGGTCCGCAGAATATCATCTGCGGCCACAGGTTATGAAGAAATTGCCATCAGAGAAATGTTCAAAGTGTGGTCCGCACATGAAATGTGCAGCCGCAGAAGCTGGGTCAGAGCAAAATTTCAAAGAACCTACATCTCAAGTCCAACAAAAGTGCGGACCGCACAATTATTGTGCAGCCGCAATCACATTTGTGCAGACCGTAGAAGAGCAAGGTGCGGCCGCAGACCTTATTATGCGGACCACAGAAAGAGTGCAGTACGGTCACAGTTCAGAATTATGCGGCCGCAGATTTCCAATCCTGTCAAGCTGAAGAAAAATACGGACCGCACATGGAATTGTGTGGCAGCAGAACCTCCGAAAGGGCATTTCTATCCGAAAATTCCAGCCCTGTATAAATAGAAGAGTTTTACTTTTTTAGGTTCATTTTTGACATCAACTACTATAATAGACGGTTTCTTTTACTCGTTTTAGTGGTTTTAGCTATTTTGAGCTTTCTAAACATGGAGTTTATCAATTTAGTTAGCAATATGTGTTTAATTATCATTTTGTTTCCTATTGCTTCTAGTTTAAGCATGAGTATCTAGATTTTTACTAGGGTTGTGACCCAACCCTAGTGTGTAAACTTAATGGGTGTTTGATTTATTGCTTGTTTATGATTGGGTGTTTATTATTTAGCCTTGTTCTTGCTTTTAATTGAAGAATTAATGGTTGCAAACATTAGTTCATGCCTAATTGACTTGGTTGCTACTTGAGAAGGAGAGATTTAGTCTAGGAAAACTTGGCTAACACGAAATTGGGTCAATTGAGAGATTGATAAGCCCAAGTAAAAGGTTGAACCTAGAGATAGTATAATCCGACTTGAGCTTTTATTCAACCATTTGTTCAATACCTATTTGGACTTGAGAAAGCCAACTTGGGCAAAATCATTCTCCGGTCGAGAGGTATTGAGTGGGTAACCGAGTGTTGATAGCTATAATACACACCGACCAATAAAACAAGCTTTAAAGTTTATAACCCATTAGGCAAACATCTAGGTGAAGGTCATAGTCCTAGGCCTTTTATATCATTTGAAAAACAACAAAAATAATTTCCTAGTTTCAGTTTTTAAATTGTAATCGTAGTGCAATTTAGTTTTTTAAACAAACCAAATATTGTGGAAGTGCAAATTTAGATATACAAACTCACGCGCTAAGATATATACTACTAACTCCCATTCTTATAGCTCCATGCGGAATTCGACCCTGACTCTTGTTGGGTATTACTATTGCATCGACCGTTTTCATGACCTCAAATAGAGTAGTGAAATTGGACGAGATCACCGAACCCTTAGGAAATTTCACATGCTTGTATTATTGTCGTGCGGATTTATTATTCCGGTAAATAAAGTTCTGTTTTTTATTCTCTCATCGATGGTGAAGACACGTGCTACCGAACAAGATGGATAGCCACCAGTACCACCAGCTAGGTCCACGAGAGGCCGAGGTTGAGGTAGGGGTAGAGGTGCAGCTCGTACAACAGCTAGAGCAGTACCTATAAATCTACCAGTTACTCTGGCTTAGGAGCAGGTTCCAGATGTAGTTGAGTCAGTGGGGCCAGCTCAGGAATCAGCAGTGCCCATTGTGATTCCAGGCCTTTAGGAGGCGTTGGCCCAAATATTGACAGTTTGCACTGGTCTTGCTCAAGTGGTTTTGGCTCAGGTCGCACCATCCACTTCTCAAGCCGAGGGAGGTACTCATACCCCCGCTACCCATACTCCAAATAAGGCGATGCAGGGACTTCAGACTCCGAAGGTACTACCTATCCAGCCGATTGCAGCTGCTCAAGCCACAATGGTCCCAGTTACGGCGGATGATGAGCAGAGGAGACTTGAGATATTTGGGAGGCTCCGGCCCCCATCATTTAGCGATGCTGAGTGAGAGGACATCCAGGGCTTCTTGGACAAGTGCTAGTGGACGCTTATAGCAGGTATTTTGGAGACCAGTGGGGTCTCGTTCACTACTTTTCAGTTTTTTGGGGCTGCCTTCAGATGGTGGGAGGCTTATGAGAGGCGCAGGCCGGTTGGTGCGGCACCACTTACATGGCAGGAGTTCTTCATTCTCTTTTTGGAGAAGTTCGTATCGTAGTCTCACAGGGAGGAGCTGTGCAGACAGTTTGAGTAGCTTCGGCAGGATGGCATGTCTATGACCTAGTACGAGATGAGGCTTTTTGAGTTAGCGCATCACGCAGTTTGGTTGGTTCCCACTGATCGGGAGAGGATCATAAGGTTCATTGATGGCCTCACGTATCAGCTATGGTTGCTTATGACTAGGGAGAAGGTATCTGGTTCCACTTTTCATGAGGTGGTTGACATTGCTCGACTAATAGAGATGGTCTGTAGCTAGGAGCGTGGTGAGAGGGAGGCCAAGAGGCCTCGAGGTTTGGGCAGTTTTGGTGGTGTGCCTTCTAGGGGCAGTCCAACCATAGCAGAACAGATATTGTTGCCTCTGACGCAGTGATTAAAGGTATTGTCTCAGTATGCCACAGGGATGCCTCTGCATTATTTGACCCTGGTTCCACTTATTCGTATGTATCATCGTATTTTGCTCATTATCTGGATATGCCCAGTGAGTCCTTAGTTTCATCTGTTCATGTATCTACGCTAGTGGGCGATACTATTGTTGCGGACTGTGTATATTGGTCGTGTGCAGTGACTATTGGGGGATTGGAGACTAGAGCGGATCTTTTACTGCTTAGTATGATGGACTTCGATGTGATCTTGGGTATGGATTGGTTGTCTCCATGTCATGTTGTTCTAGATTGTCATGCTAAGACCGTGACATTGGCGATGCCGGGGTTGCCAAGGATCGAGTGGAGGGGTTCTCTAGACTATGTTCCCAGTAGAGTGATTTCATATTTGAATGCCCAACGGATGGTTGAGAAGGGTTATTTATCTTATTTGGCCTTTGTGAGGGATGTTGGTGTTGATTCTCCTGCTATTGATTTTGTTCCGGTGGTACAGGAGTTTTCGGATATGTTTCCTGCAGAACTGTCGGGCATGCCCATTTCTATTTTGGTAGTGACTTGGTGTCGGGCACTCAGCCCATTTCTATTCTACCGTATCATATGGAACCAACTGAGTTGAAAGAATTGAAGGAGCAGCTTTAGGAACTCCTTGATAAGAGGTTTATCAGGCCTAGTGTATCACCTTGGGGTGCACCAGTTCTGTTTGTGAAGAAAAAGGATGGTACCATGCGGATGTGCATTGTTTATAGGCAGTTGAACAAAGTTACAATCAAGAACAAGTATCCTTTGCCGTGCATTGATGATCTATTCGACCAGCTTCAGGGAGCGAGGGTGTTCTCTAAGATTGACTTGAGGTCTAGGTATCACCAGCTGAAGATTCGGGACTCGGATATTCTAAAGATAGCATTCAGGACCTGATGAACATTATATTTCAGCCTCATCTTGACTCGTTTGTCATAGTGTTCATTGATGATATCCTGGTGTACTCTCGTAGCTAGGAGGAGCATGCCCATCATTTGAGGATTATGTTATAACGGTTGATGGAGGAGAATTTTTATGCTAAGTTCTCTAAATATCAGTTTTGGCTTAGTTCGGTAGCGTTCTTGGGGCACATGTTGTCCAGTGAGGGGATTCAGGTGGATCCAAAGAAGATAGAGGCGGTTTAGAGTTGGCCTAGACCGTCCTCAACTACAGAGATTCAGAGATTTCTCGGCTTGGACGGTTATTATCGTCGCTTCATGGAGGGTTTCTCCTCTATTGCATCACCTTTGACCAAATTGACCCAAAAGGGTGTTATTTTCAGATGGTCGGATGAGTGTGAGGGGAGATTTCAGAAGCTCAAGACTTCCTTGTCCACAACTCCAGTTCTAGTTCTACCTTTAGCTTTTGGTTCTTATACAGTATATTGTGATGCTTCTCGGATCGGTATTGGGTGTGTCTCTATACAGGGAGGTAGAAGGATTGCTTATGCTTCGCGTTAGTTGCAGTCTCATGAGAAGAACTACCCTGTCCATGATTTAGAGTTAGGTGTCATCGTTCATGCATTGAAGATTTTGAGGGATTATCTCTACGGTGTGTCTTGTGAGGTGTTTATAGATCATCGGAGTCTCCAGCATTTGTTCAAATAGAAGGATCTAAATTTGAGGCAGCAGAGATGGTTGGAGTTGCTAAAGTTCTATGATATCACTATTATGTATCATCCCGGGAAGGCAATGTGGTGTTTGATGCCTTGAGTAGAAAGGCATTGAGTATGGGTAGCCTTGCATTCATTCCTGTCGGTGAGAGACCTCTTGCAGTTGATGTTCAGGCCTTGGCCAACCAGTTCGTGAGATTAGATGTCTCGGAGCCCAGTCGGGTTCTAGCTTGTGTGGTTTCTCGGTCTTATTTATATGATCGCATCAAAGAGCGCCAGTATGATGACCCTCATTTGCTTGTCCTTAAGGACACAGTTCAGCACGGTGATGCCAGAGATGTTACTATTGGGGATGATAGAGTATTGAGGATGCAAGTTCGGATTTGTATGCGTAATGTAGATGGGCTACGTGAGTTGATTTTTAAGGAGGCCCACAGCTCGTGGTATTCCATCCATCCGGGTGCCGTGAAGATGTATCAGGACTTGAGGCAACATTATTGGTGGAGAAGGATGAAGAAGGATGTAGTGGGGTTTGTAGCTCAGTGCCTTAACTGTCAGCAGGTGAAGTATGAGCATTAGAAACCGGGCGGATTGCTTCAGAGGTTAAAGATTCCAGAGTGGAAATAGGAGCGGATCACCATGGATTTTGTAGTTGGGCTCCCACGGATTTCGAGGGAGTTCGATGTTATTTGGGTGATTGTGGATCGGTTGACCAAGTCCGCGCATTTCATTCCAGTTGGAACTACTTATACTTCGGAGTGGTTGCCTGAGATTTATATCCGAGCGATTGTTCGCCTCCACGGCGTGCCAGTGTCCATCATTTCAGATCGGGGCACGCAGTTCACATCGCAGTTTTGGAGAGCTGTGTAGTGAGAGTTGGGTACTCAGGTTTAGTTGAGCACAGCATTTCACCCTCAGACTGGCGGACAGTCCAAGTGCACTATTCAGATATTGGAGGATATGATACATGCTTGTGTCGTTGATTTTGGGGATTCTTGGGATCAATTTCTGCCACTCGCAGAGTTTGCCTATAACAACAGCTACCGGTTGAGCATTTAGATGACTCCGTATGAGGCTTTGTATGGGAGATGGTGTAGGTCTTTGGTGGGTTGGTTTGAGCCTGGTGAGGCTAGGCTATTGGGTACTGACTTGGTCCAGGATGCTTTGGACAAGGTTAAGATGATTCAGGAGTGGCTTCGCACGAGCAATCTAGGCATAAGATTTATGCCGACAGGAAGGTCCGTGATGTTTCTTACATGGTCGGGGAAAAGGTACTGCTTAAGGTTTCACCCATGAAGGGTGTTATGAGGTTCGGAAGGGCAAGTTAATCCCTCGGTATATTGGGCTGTTTGAGGTAACTCAGAGGATTGGGGAGGTGGCTTACAAGCTTTCCTTGCCACATAGTTTGTCAAGTGTGCATCCAGTATTTCATGTTTCTATCCTACGAAAGTATGTCGGCGATCTGTCTCATGTTTTAGATTTGAGCACAGTTTAGTTGGATGGTGATCTGACCTATGATGTGGAGCCGGTGGCCATTTTGGATTGGCAGGTTTAAAAGTTGAGGTCAAAGGACATAGCTTCAGTAAAGGTGTAGTGCAGAGGTCAGCCAGTTGTGGAGGCTACTTGGGAGACCGAGCAAGAGATGCGGATAAGATATCGACACCAATTTGAGACTCCAGGTAAGTTTCTACACACATTCGAGGAAGAACGTTTGTTTAAGAAGGGGATGATGTAACTACCCGGCCGGTCATTTTGAGAGTTGTAGCAATGTTCCCCCATTTACTGCTCATTTTATACCTTATAGTTGTTATGTGACTTGCCGGGGTAGTTGGTTCGGGTCCAATAAGATTTCAGAATGAAATGAGACACTTAGTCTAAATGTTGAAAGCTTAAGTTGAAATGATTGACCAGATGTTGATCTTTGAGTAAGCAACTTTGGAACAAAGTTTTGATGGTTCTGTTAGATTCGTTGGTGATTTTGGACTTAGGATTATGTCCGGATTGTGATTTGGAGGTCCGTAGTGAAATTAGGCTTGAAATGACGAAGGTTGGAATTTTTGAAAAGTTTGACCGGGAGTGGACTTTTTTATATCGGGGTCGGATTCCAATTTTAGAAGTTGGAGTAGGTCCATAATGTCAAATGTGACTTATTTGAAAATTTTAGGGTCAATCGGACGTATTTTGATAGGTTTCAGTGTCGTTTGTAGAAATTGAAAGATAAAAAATTCATTAGGCATGAATCTATGTGCGATTCGTGTTTTTAAAGTTGTTCGAGGTGATTTGAGGGCTCTACTAAATCCGTATGATGTTTTGGGACTTGATGGTATGTTTGGTTGAGGTCTCGGGGGCCTCGGGTTGAGTTCGGAGGGTTGTCGGATCGATTTGAAGTTAGAGGGAATGCTGGAGCTCACCAGCTTCAAGTGTAATTGCACCTGCGAAGTGGGGATCGCATGTGCATTCTCGCAGAAGCGAGAAGGGAGCCGCAGAAGCGGCCAGGGAGGAAGTGAGAAGAGGTCGCAGATGCGAGGTTATTTACGCACCTGCGTGATTGCAGATGCGGCGTTAAGGGCGCAGAAGCGGGGGGCTCGCAGGCGCTATGGGGAGATCCGCAGCTGCGGATGCGCAAATGCGAGGCGATGACCGCAGAAGCGGAGGCCCAGCTCTAGTGGTTCATCACAGAAGCAGAATTTTGGTCGCTTTTGTGACACCGCAGATATGGTTAAGTGTCCGCAAAAGTGGAAAGGCTGGACATAAAGTTAAATATAAGGATCCGTGATTTTGGCTTCATTTCAATATTCCAAGCACGGTTTAGATGATTTTTAAGAGGGTTTTCGAGATGATTCTTAAAGTAAGTCCCTTGTGCTCATTTTCTATCAATAATATTGCTTCCCCATTGATTTTACCACCTAGTTTGTGTGTATTTAAAGTGTAAATTGGGAATTTGAGGGTAGGGATTTGGAGGGTTTGATTTAGGGATTTGGGTGATGATTTGGTGTCGGATTTTGATAAATTTAGTATGGATAGACTCGTGGTTGAGTGAGCTTTCGGGTTTTGTGACTTTTATCGAATTTTGAGACGTGGGCTCGGCGACCAATCTTTTAGCCAATTTTTTATTTTGATTAATAATTTAGCATTTTCTTATGGAGTTGATTCCTTTAGCCCGTATTGATTTTATCACATTGTTTATGGCTAGATTCGAGGCATTTAGAGGCCGTTTCGCGAGGCAAGGGTGTGTTAGAGTAAAGACTATGGAACCATATAGTTGTATAATCTGTTGTTATCTGTACATTCTCCATGTATTAGAGAAATTGAATCACAAATCATATTTAGACCACGTGTTAGCATTGTAGGGACCCACAGAGGTCGTGTACATGTTGAATTATCTGTTAAATTATTGTTTTGTACTCAATCACAATTTATTTGTATATTACATCTCAGTCTCTATTGTTCATTTTTTATGCATCATATCATTGTTGTCTAGGCTGCTTATTATGATTTCTGAGAGACTGAGAGACTGGAGAGGTTGATGACTTAGTGAGGCCGAGGGCCTGATTATGAGGTATTATACTATAGCACGTGAGTTTTCTATGCAGCACGTGGTTTGTCCGTGCGGGTTCAGATATTATACTATAGCACTGATTTGTTCGTGCATCACGTGAGTTGTCCATGCAGATCCAGATATTATAATATAGCACGTGAGTTGTCCGTGCAGTATGTGAGTTATCCGTGTGGATTATAGCGTTTGGGCTGAAGGAGCCCCTCTGAAGTCTGCACACACCCCTAGTGAGTGCAGGTACCTACTGAGTATGAGTTCCGAGTGCCGAGTGCTGAGTGATTGGGAAGGCTGAGTGATTGTGGCCCTGAGATGATGCATTTGATTTCATATTTGTTGCACTTAGCTGCCATGTATCACTGTCTTGAAAATTTCTGAATGATATTACACTCTGTTTCAATTGAACTTGACATGAAATTACTGTTTTAGCCTTAATTGTCGAACTTGAAAGCATGCCTGCCTTTCTATGTTAAAATCACTGTAATTGAACTATAACTGTAAAGCTCGTCACTACTTTCAGTTCTTTATTTAGTCTTGTTACTTACTGAGTTGGTTGTACTCACGCTACACCCTGCACTTCGTGTGCAGATTTAGGTATTTTCGAACACGGTGAGTGTTGATTTCCGCGCACAGTTGATCTTCTGGAGATTTCGAGATAGCTATCGGTGTTTCGCAGACCTTATCTCTCCTTCCCTATCTTTACGCTTATTGTATTTAGTTTCAGACTATATTAGATAGTGTTTCTTAGACTTATGATGTATAGATGCTCATGTACTCAGTGACACCCCGATGTTGGGAATTTCCGCGTTGTATTTTGAATTTTCTATCCTGTATATGAGAAGTTATTATCATTTAAACTATTTTAAATCTGTTTCATGTTAAGTGTTGGAGTTATTTCATAAATGTCGGCTTGCCTAGTACGACGATAGGCGTCATCACGACAGGTTAGGATTTTGGGTCGTGACAGCATAGACTACAATGAAACTCTCTCTCCAGTGGCTAAAATGGTCACTGTGAGATCAGTCATTGCCTTAGCTACCTATAGAGGTTGGGGTTTATACCAAATGAATGTGTTTAATACATTCTTATAGGGAGACCTATCAGAAGAAGTGTACATAGACCTACCCGAAGGTTTCCAAAGACAAGGGGAGCAGAAGGTGTATAGATTGTTGAAGTCTATGTATAGCCTTAAACAGGCATCAGAGTAGTGGAATTTAAAGCTTACAGAAGCTTTATTGAAGGCAGGGTTCAGTCAAAGTGCATTTCATTGTTCCTTGTTCACTAAGAGGTCCAATGGTCACATTATTGTGATCCTAATCTATGTTGATGATATGCTTCTTACTAGTAGTAGCAAGATTCTTATTGATGAGGCAAAGGTTGTTCGACATTAGGAGTTGAAAGTGAAAGACTTAGGCAAATTAAGATACTTTCTTGGAATTGAGGTTATGAGATCCAAGCCTAGCATTCTCCTCAACAAGAGGAAGTACACCTTTGAGCTCATTTCTGAATTGGGCCTTAGTGAAGCCAATCATGCTGTCACACCTCTTGAGATTAATCAGAGGTTGACTTATGTAGAGTTTGACAAAGTTGCAGGGCTTCAGAATTTAGATACCTTAGTGGATGTTACTAGCTATCAAAAACTAATCGGGAAATTATTATATCTTACAGTCACGACTTGATATTTGTTATGCAGTTCAAAGCCTCAGTCAATTCATGCAGGTTCCAAAGAAGTCTCACATGGATGCTTCTACCAGGGTTGTCAGATATCTTAAGAATGCACCAGGACTTGGTGTTTTACTGAAGAGGGAGTCTGCACAGCCTCTACTTGGGTTCTGTGATTCAGATTGGGGTGTCTGCCCTGTTACTAGAAGATCAGTTAGTGGTTATTTGATGAAGTTTGGTAGTTCTCTTATCTCTTGGAAGTTCAAAAAATAGCACACTATTTCCAGAAGTAGTGCAGAGACAGAGTACAGGAGTATGGCCTCAGCAGTCGCAAAAATCACTTGGTTGCTAGGTTTGTTTGTTGAGCTTGGAGTTACCATTCAACAGCCAGTTACCTTATGTTGTGATAGCTGCAATGCAGATTGTTGCAAATCCCATTTTTAATGAACGCACCAAACATATCAAAATCGATTTCCACTTCATTCGTGAGAAGATAAAGCAGGGGTTGCTGGCTACTCAGTATGTTCATACTTCGCATCAACTAGCAGACGTACTTACAAAAGAGTTGACTGCTACGCAACATAATTGTCTGTTAGGCAAGCTGGGTGTGTTGAATATTCTTCACCCTCCAACTTGAGGGGGAGTATTGTAATATTGTAGCTAGTTAGTGGTTACTTAGTTGAGGGACTTATTTGTACACAGTAGAAGTTAGAGGACCTTCTTATTATTTAAGAAGTTATGTTAGTTGTATATAAATAGTGTATAGTCAGTTATTTAGTTATGAGAAAAATATTTTCCTTTCCCAGCAGAGCTTCTTTTCGATTCTTCTTCTCCAAGTCTCTCTCAAAATATTCTGACAGATTGTGATAATTTAAAGAGCAAAATAAAAATTGTGAGGTCAAATCCGAATTAGCCCATTTGTCACCCCCTTCTTTCTTTGATTTGAAGCAAGATTTTTTGAAAGTAACAATTCCAAATAGATCATCCATTTTTCTACCACATGGTTGAGATCAATGTGAAAATCAGAATGCCTATGTCCACGAAGCGAAGAAAGAGGAGCAGGAACAAGAGGTTGTCCTCTCCCAGCCTAGTAGTTCCGCAACTACTACCGTGGTTAATGCCAACAGGGATCTCCCATTCCGAAAGGTTACTAGGCCGCATGTTTCTTCTTTTTTTTTTGACCAAAATATTTCTTTTTTTTCTTCGCCCTTTGCATTGGAAGGGGGCAGAATATACTTTATTATATACGAGGAACTCACGAAAATCTCTGAGTGCTCAAGCATCCAATCAATTGAAATGAGGGTTAACAAAAACGAATAGGACCTATTATTCCTACATGTTCCATTAGTAACATTCCCTTGAGATGTTACTGCATATTTTTCTTGTGTTTAATCTTTCCCGATTAGAAATCATATAGGAATTTCTTATAAAATGAGCAAATTTATTGGATTGGTTTATTAAAAGTATTGATAAAATTTTACTCTGCGCTATTGATTCCACTATTATTAGTGTGGAATAATTCATTTATATTTATAGAGATAGGGGACATAATTCATATGGATATAGTAAGTCTGGCTTGAGCTGCTTTAATGGTAGTCTTTACTTTTTTCCTTTCACTCGTAGTGTGGGGAAGAAGTGAACTATATGGGTCTTACTAATTGAGTTAAGGAAGAGAACTGTATCAATATCAATTGCTTTCTAGATCGTTCTGCAACACGTTTTGAGCAAAATAAAAATATCTTCATTTTAAAATTCCATTGGACTTGACTAGAGTAATGTGTTATAGGAATCATCCTCTTTCAATCAAAGAGCTATTTCAACGATTCCCATATTTGTAGTTCGAAAGGAAGAGGATCCCAGAAAATCTATTCGAACCTAATTCTTCCGAAATTTTCTATTCCAATGAATCCCCCCAATTAGTAGCCGAAGTAAAGGCCAGCATGAGATCAAAGTCACTTGTCGTCCTTTCGTTGTCTGTTCAACAAAGGCCATCGATATTCCCTTACTTCACAAGTTTTGAATTTTATGAGCCCTTCGATTGTATCCCATAATAAAATCTCTCTGATAAATATCTTGTCATTCGATTTGCATTTTTTTCCTTTTATTTTTTAATTTGGCACTATTTAAATAAAAAAGAACCTACAATAAGTTTTTCTTCCTTTAACACTAACCTGGACAAGACTCACCAATAAGGTAACTCCACCCTGTATTTTATGGATCAAATCCGGTGATAATTCTCTACTCATGTCCTTCCAGAGCTGAGGAGAAGAAGTGCCCCAATCAATGCATTCCATTCTTAGCAGAGGTTCCTTCTATATAATCCCTCGAAGTACTTCACTCACCTTCGAAGAGTGAAAGGATCATTCAAAGAAAACTAAAGGCATAGGACAAAGGAGCTTAGAAGGGTGACGGAGAGGAGTAGTAAGGTATGAAATCACTTAGATAGAAGCATGTTGGATGACAGAACGATGACTTCATGCTTAAATTCTAAATTTGAGATTTCTGACCTTGAAAAATGACGTAAGTGATAGATGGAATCGTTCAGTAGGCTAGTTTCCATTTTCTATTGAGAAAGCGACGGCCCCAGTGTGCTCTCTAATAGTGCACCGAAACGGGGCCGGAGAGACGGTAAACCTTAGATCAGCTAAGATCTCTCAGTGTTACCTGTTCCGATTTCATATAGTCCTGGACTGTAGTAAAACATGGTGTAGAATAGTATACCGGTCTACCCATAGCAGATGCTAACCATCCTACAGAGCGGATTAAAGTCATTAGGTTTACAATATGGGGAAACCTCGATTTAAAGAACTTCTCGATATGAGTAGAAAGCGTCAAGCATTCTTTTTTCCTTATTAAACCGGAGTATTGTTTATAGAGATCGTCCGCCATGGTGTATGCTGCCTTACCATAGATCAACGGCATTAGGAGAGATTTAATAATTTTTCTATCAAACCGGGGACATACAACAGTCTTAATCATGTGAGGATCATCGAAAGTTTGAATTTCCTCAATCAAGGACTTTTTAATCTCCGATACAAAGAAGTCGTAAACGTCATTAATACCTAGATTCTTTATAGGCTCTTTATAACCATTGTTTATAGGCTCATTATCACCTTTTGTTGGAATAAGATTCGTATAATTAACTATTTCAAAATCTAACAAGAAGTAACTAATTATCTGATAAGCGCTTGCAGATGCATTTTGTGTGATAGGAAGTTTCCACTCTGACACCCTAGGATCCAACCTTTCGATAATTAGAGCCTTGCTTAGGAACTGCAAGGGATCTTTAGCGGTAGGTGCATACTCAATGATTCTATCAATAGAGTAAAACCTCTGCTCTCTATACCATTTACAAGTTGCAGGGTAAGTATCAAACTTTTTATAATGAAATGAGGCTGACACATATAACATTGAGTAAACCTTGTTATCGTATTCTTTAGTATGAGATGGATTTGCCTTCTTAGCATCATTAAATGTACTCTTAGAGAACACTATCAAAGACCTTGCTAAATCACGCTCATGGAAATGTAATACCCCCGCGCGATAAATCCTACCGCGGAAGTCGACGAATGCTAGCAGATAAAATTCATACCCCTCGTAAGCTGACGCTATATCGAGTATAAAGGTTTCATAACGGGCTCGCTGGATGTCTGTCAAGAACTTTTTTAGCAATGCAGGATAGAGGTAAGGTCGGCACTCATCACCTTCATTTGATAGGTAAGTTTCCCTCAATACCTTGCATCCCTCGGCTACATTTAAGTAGGCTAGAAACTTCGGCATCAGTAGATCTATTTCTACTAATCTATTATAATTATTTTTAATGATATCTAAGACACCCACATTTATCTCAAAAGCCTCTTTCTGTAAGGTATTCATAGTGTCACACATTTTCTGATAGTTTTCACCCAATAAAATATTAAAGTTATTCTTATCGCGGGATGCTAATAGATTATAGCGATTATATAAAATATAAATCCACGTTAGGTTCGCCTAAATAACCTCCAGTAATATCAGATAGTGATTTAGGTGCCTCTCCCCTCACTTTAAGTCGTTCTACAACACCCCACTCCTTAGGAGGGCATACCATAGGTAGACTTAACTGGATCGGCAGAATGCTTATATCAAAATTGCAAATTACATATATAGGCTTTTGTTTGTAATACTTACCACCCTTCTCTTTTTTATTAACCTTTTGATCAGGAAAATATTGTTATCAATTCTCTTTCTAATAAAAATTCAACCAACAATACACCTATATTCTTACTTATACAACCAGGAATTACATTAACGGAAGGTTTGCTCCCAACCCGTTGATAATTTCTTTCAGACAGCAATTTAGCATGAACTCTAGCCATTCTATCTAGTTGGTCTACAAGGGTAGAAAGGCGAACGGCTGGGCTCTCATTAATACTATTGAAGAGGCAACCAAAGATGTAAATAATAATGCCTTCCAATGTATACTGATGAAAGAGGTTTAGAAGATCCAACTCATCGGAAGTGAGTTTCTTACTAGCCTTAAGATACTCCTTAGCAGAGGGCGCATCCTTCTTAACCAAAAGATTAATCATCATAGGTGTAGCCTCAAACAAACTCTGTATATCATCATATGGATATGCTTGTTCTTCAATCTTCTTTTGTGTTTCGTATAATTTATAACTATCGTACCTGTCTACTTTAGATTTACACAGCAATTCCAACACAGCACTTTGGTATTTGAAAATATTTGTTTGTTCGGTAATATTTAATCCATTATCTTTGGAAATATCATTAAACTTCGGTTCGAGCACCAGTCTATAAATTAGCTTTAAGACATTTTTCAAATCAGGGTTTGCATTCGCTTTACAGGAACGACTCAAATAAAGGGTCTTGGCCTTCCTAATATCATTCTTTCTAGCATTTTGGTAACGGATACAAATTATTTAATAATATTTTTATTATTCTGTATAATAAACCACGAAACAGTCTATGTATCGCTCACTCTGCGCCAAACCGGTGGTAGCCTAAATCTATTTAAGCTAAATGGCGTAGGTATATTAATTACAGGGTGATCAGGTTTTATTTCCTATAGAGTTCAAGATATGTTAGTATCATTTTTTTGTGAAACGTGTTAAAACAGTGAAAATATCCTCTATAAATATAAGGCAAAACTGCATAAAATAGACTTAACACGGTTCAATCCTTACAAGATCCTTGACATATCAGGATTGTCGTGCATCATCCTTGTATAATCGAGATAGATCCCACACAAATATAACATAGTTATCCTTATTTTCCAAGATCAAACGCTTAAGCACCATTTATAGATAAAAGTTCCACATAAAGAAACGTTCATCTAACTACGTAAAATTAAAATAATTTGAAGAGCAAAAATTAACATGCAAACTACAATAAAAAGAAAAAAATATTCATATTAAATATTATAATATTTTAAAACTATACGAATACTTTACAAGTTCAATATGCAAGAGAATTAGTAGTATTTGAAATAAGCATATTTTAAAAAATGTTTATTCTCTTTTTTAATCTAAAGTGTGAATAAAGATTTTCAACAAATATATTTACTCTCTTCTTAAATTTAATAAATTGTACATGAGAAATTTTTATTGAACTTTTTGCTATTTTATTTTAATATACTTCGCTACTGATATACATTTTCTTTTTAAAACTAAACACTTAGCACCTTGTAAAAACAAAAGTATTATTCAAACTAATATTATGATTCCCATACATATTAAGAGGGATATGATTTTACGTCACATGGAGTATATCGGCAACTTAGACATATTACTGAGATATTAGTTTTTTAAAATATTTGGTCGGACGGACATAATGATTACGGACGGACATAATGATTACAGGTGCTAGCCTAACGTATAAAAATTATACACTAATTATGTATAAAATATGTATTATTATATATTAATATACGAAAATATATAAACCTTCGCTAATATTTTATAGCTAATTACAACGGTAGCCTCTATAAGTGACAGATCTTTACTTGTCCATGTTTTTGACTTCTTGCGACAAAAAAATGAGTGTTATATGCGTTGCATTGTTCTTCAATTGTAGTAGCTTGAAGCTCTTGTTTGGGATAGAAGTTGGAAGTTAATGCGTGATTATTGTTAAAATCGTTTGAATATTGATAATTTGTACTTAAATTATTGTTCAAACATTGATTTAGTGATTTGCTCTAAAAATAGTAAAACATCATTGTTAATTCTAAGAAAGTGTTAAATAAGACAAAGTGGGTCTTGTTAAGTTGGTGTTATGTGACTAAATCAGTGGTTGAGGATAGCTTGTGTTAGTATTTTGAGGCTTTATTTCAAATTTGAAATCATTTTGGTGCAGATTTAGGGTGGTTTGATCGAAACTAAAATTGTAAATTCGAAAGATTTTGAACATTACAGACAAATTATACCAATCAGATATACTTTGATGAATAATTTAGCAGATAGATCAAATACAGGTAACACAAAGTCATGCAAGTTTGGTAAAATTTGGTGATCAATTGAACAAATACAAAGTTATGTAGTATAGAGTTTGTGATTATCCAACATAATAGCTAGGTTAAATACATTATGAAATCCTACCTGTTTGACATAACTTTACTGAGTGAAAACTTAAAATTATGATAACCGAACGGAGTTTGCAATTTGTAAATTTTCCAACATAATAGCTAGAACGAATACAACGTAGAATTCTACCAATTCGTCATTAGTTTAATGTGAACGAAAACAGAAAGCCTACCAACTTTCGTCATAGCTACTGCTAAGCGCATGTTTGGATTCGGGGTCATTTTTTAAAAGACATTAAAAAATGGAACCATTATTTAGACCAATCCTTTATAGGATTAGTTGTGATGTCCCAAAATGTTATCTTTAAATTTAATTATTAATTATGTATCCTAAGACCTCGAAAAAGACTATTTATTATTTTTCGACTTGTGTGCGCAGTCTGTAAAATTTTCCGAAAAGTTTTTATGTGAAAAATAGATTAAAATGTGAAATAAAACCTTAAAACTCAACTGAGTTGACTTTGGTCAATATTTTGAGCAAACAGACCCAGATCAGTATTTTGATAGCTCCGGTAGGTCCGTATCGTAATTTGGGACTTGATCGTATGCCCGAAATTTAATTTGGAGGTCCCTAGCTCAAGTTATGACCATTTAACGGAAACTAGTAATTTAAAGGCTAAAAATTTCCAAGTCTGACCACGGTGTTAACTTTTTGATATCGGAGCCGGAATCCGATTCTGAAAATTTGAATAGCTTAATTATGTCATTTAGGACTAGTGTGCCAAATTTGAAGTCATTCCGGATTCATTTAGTATGTTTTGGCACGATATTTGCAAATTGAAAAGTTTTAAAGTTAAACGTTCGAATCGAGGTGTGAATTATAATTTTGATGTTGTTTGACGTGAATTGAAACCCGGAGTAAGTCTGTATTATATTTCTGGACTTGTTGGAATATTCGGACGAGGTCCCGAGTAGCTCGGATGAGTTTCGGACGAGCCACAGAGCAATTGGAACCTGCTGCCCAGTGATGGTTCTGGTGTGTCGCACCTGCGATATTTTGTGCGCATGTGCATGGTCGGCCCAGCGGAATTCCAATCGCTTATGCGACATTGGACAGCCCTACCGAGCTCCGCTTCTATGGAGAAATGAGCGTAGGTGCGAAACCGCATCCGCGATGGACGAGCCGCTTCTGCGAGGAAGACCGCTTCTGCGGTCACTAGTGCGCTTCTGCGATGTCGCATGTGCGACATTTTTGGGCGCAGATGCGGCCACTGGACAAGCTGCCATGTTCCACAAATGCGAGCTTTGTCTCGCAAATGCGAGGCCCCAGGTGTGAAAATATAGCCCGCAGATGCGAAAATGCTGGGCAGAATACATAAAATCGAGTTTTAGCCATTTTCACTCATTGTTGAGTTTTAAGTCTCGCATTTTGGCGATTTCAAAGGAGGTTTTCACGATTTCGAACTGGGTAAGTATTTTTTATCATATAGTGATTATATTTCATAAATCCATGTCTATATTTATTATTTATTTCGGATTTAGATGGAAGAAATTGGAATTTTTGTAAAACTTTCCAAAAACGAAAACTTTAGATTTGAAGGTCCATTTGACATCGGAATTGGATAATTTTTATATGGTTGGACTCGTCTTGGAATAGGTGTTCGGATTTCGTAAGTGTTTCCGAGATTTCAGATGCGGGCTCCACTGTCAATTTTTAAAATGAATTTCGGATTTTAATCCGGAAAATTAGTAAATTCATATGGAATTAATTCCTACAATTTGTATTGAATATATTGAATTGTTTATGACTAGATTTGAGGATTTCAGACATAAATTCGCGAGAAAAGGGTATATTGAAAACTTAAAATTTGATTTCGAAGCGAGGTAAGTCGCATGGTTAACCTTGACTTGAGGGAATAGAACCCTTAAATTATTTATTATGTGAATTGCATGTGAACGACATATATGCGAGGTGACGAGTGTTTATACGTCGTCAAATTAAATGTTTGCATAAATATTTGAAAATCATAAATCGTGTTAAATCGTGAATGAATTATTATATTAATTGTTTCACTCATAATTCCTTATCAAATATTAATTTTTGAATTCCAGTAATAATTGCTACATGCTTATTTGAATTATGTGAATTAATTGCTACTTGACATTCAGCATATTAAGCATTAAACTGCCTAATATCTCCCTGATTTTTAAAATAAATTATTATTTATCATTGTTTATTTCATAATTATTGAGTGCTTGTTGCCTTATAATATTATATTAATTGTTACATTTATTGGAATAATTTTTTCTATGAGAATTGGTAAATGAATATATTGGAGGATCGGGTTGCCCGCCGCAATAAAATTGATTAAAATGAATATATTGGAGGATCGGGTTGCACGCCGCAACAGACTTATTAAAAAGTCTATATATATACTTGATTAAATAAATATATCGGAGAGTTAAAAATGAATATATTATAGAAACGGGTTACACGCTGCAACGGAAATTGATTGAAATAATAATTGATTATGACTGCTGAGTTGTCTTCAACTATTAAAAATGAGTTACCTGATTTATTTCTATTATTGTTGTTTTACTAATATTGCGTACAGGTTAATCTAAGTGGCCCACCTTAGCCTCGTCACTACTTCGTCGAGGTTAGGCTCAGCACTTACCAGTACATGGGGTCGGTTATACTGATACTACACTCTGCACTTCTTATGCAAATTTCGGAGTTGGTCCCAGCGGCGTACCATAGACTTGCTCGGATTTCAGCTACTCAGAGGAGACTTGAGGTATAACTGCACAGCTTTCGCAGTTCTGAAGTCTCCGTCTATCTTAATTTAGTTGTGTAATTACTTTCAGACAGATTTACTTTATTCAGACCTTTGTTTGTATTATTCTAGAAGCTAGTGCACTTGTGACATCAAATTCTGGGATGGTATTTAGACAACGTGATTTTTATGGATTATTCACTATATTTCAGACCTTACTTCCGCAATTTATCTTTGTTATTAATAAATTTAAAAATTGTTTAAAATGGCTAATATTATTCTAACGTTGGCTTGCCTAGCAAATGAAATGTTAGGCGCCATCACGGTCCGAAGGTGAGAATTTTGGGTCGTGACAGTTGGTATCAGAGCACTAGGTTACATAGGTCTCATGAGTCACGAGCAAGCTTAGTAAAGTCTAAAGGATCGGTACGGAGACGTCTGTACTTATCTCTCAGAGGCTATGAAGTTTAGAAACAATATCACTTCTTTCTTATTCTGTCTTGTGATTTTTTTCTATCATCGATGATTGAATCATTCTACTCTTATTCTCTCGCAGATGGTGAGAACACGTAATACCTCTACCGATGGACAGGGACCAGAACCCCGGTGGAAACTATGGCCAGGGGTAGAGGTCGAGGCCGAGGTCATGCTAGAGGCCGAGAAAAAGGCAGAGGTAGAGCTCAGTCCAGAGCTCGAGCAGCTGCACCTGTTGTAGAACCTCAGGTGGATCTTCAAGAGGAAGTTCCAGTTCAGAATGTACCAGTTAGGCCAGTTCAGGTTCCGGAAAGATTCATAGCCACTCTAGTGCTTCAGGACGCTCTAGTCCGGTTGGTGAGTCTTATGTAGGGCGTGGCCCAAAATGGTATATTTCTAGTGGCGCCAGCCATCTCACGGGCTGGGGGAGGAGCACAAACTCCTACTACTCCCGCTCCGGAGCAGATGGCTAACCAGAATCAGGCTCCAGCAGCTCCGTCAGTTAGGGTAGTTCAGCTAGTTATTGCGGCACAAACCAGTGATAGGCCCGCCATGTCTTTTGAGGCCTTATTGAGACTGGATAAGTTTACCAAGCTCTTTCCAGTTCACTTCAGTGGTATATCTTCTGAGGATCCACATGAGTATCTAGAACGCTGCCATGAGGTGTTGCGGAACATAGGTATAGTTGAAACCACTGGGGTTGATTTTCCTATATTTCAGATGACGGGTTCTGCCACAAGATGTTGTAGGGATTATACATTGACTAGACCGGTTGGATCGCTTGCACTTACCTGGGAGCAGTTTTCTCAGCTATTTCTAGAGAAGTTCCTCCCTATCACACTGAGGGAAGATTACCGAAAGCAATTTGAGCATATACAACAGGGCAGTATGACGGTTACTCAGTATGAGTCCCGTTTTATGGATTTGGCCCGGCATGCTCTCCTTTTACTACCTACTGAGGGAGAGAGAGAGTGAGGAGGTTTATTGAGGGACTCACTCACCATATCAGGCTTCAGATGGCCAAGGAGACCAGAAGTGAGATTTCTTTTCAGGCAGCTGCTAATGTCGCGAGAAGGGTCGAGATGGTTCTTGCACAGGAGAGAGGGCAGAGGTCTGATAAGAGGCCTCATCAGTTCGGTGGTTTCGGTGGTGCCTCGTCTAGAGGCAGGGGTAATTTTGGTAGGGGTCATCCTCCCAGACCGTTTCATTCAGCACTTCATGCATCTCCCGGTGCCTCAGGGAGTCACGGTCCTATTATTCCTTACTATGGATAGCCAACAGTTAGTGCACATTCAGCTCTTATCAGTGCACCACCACTCCATAGTTACTACAGCGGTTATCTGGCCTATTTGGGTCAGCTTCAGATTCAGCAGCCACGGCATCAAGATGGGCGTTATGAGTGTGGGAACATTGGTCACATCAGGAGGTATTGCCCTAGATTGGCGAGTAACAGATCTCGACAGGATTCTCGTGCCATCATACCGGCACCGGTTGCTTCACCACCTGCTCAGCCAGCTAGAGGTAGGGTTCAGGCAGCTAGAGGTGGAGGTCAGGCCATTAGAGGTGGAGGTCAGACCGTTAGAAGTGGAGGCAAGCTAGTTAGAGGCCATCCCAGGGACGCAGTTCAGAGTGGTGGGGCTCAGCCCCGATTTTATGCTTTTCCAGCTAGGCCTGAGGCCGAGTCATTTGATGCTGTGATCACAGGTATTATTCCAGTTTATCATAGAGATTCTTCAGTTCTATTTAATCCAGGATCTACTTATTCCTATGTGTGCTCTTATTTTGCTTCATATTTGCTTGTGCCTTATGATTCTTTGAGTGCTTCTATGTGTATCTACACCGGTGGGAGACTCTGTTGTAGTAGATTATGTCTATCATTCTTGTGTAGTTACTATTAGTAGTCTTGAGACTAGTGTGGATCTTCTACTTCTTGATATGGTAGATTTTGATGTCATCTTGGGTATGGATTAGTTGTCACCATATCATGCTATATTAGATTGTCATGCCAAGACAGTAAACCTAGACATGCCGGGGTTACCTCGGTTAGAGTGGAAAGGAACTCATGGTCATTCTGCCAGCAGGGTTATTTCTTATATGAACGGTCGGCGTATGGTCGAGAAAGGGTGTCTAGCCTATTTGGCTTATATTCGCGATCCCAGTGTGGATGTTCCTTCTATGGACTCAGTAGCAGTTGTTCGTGAATTTCCAGGAGTATTTCATGCAGATTTGTCGGGGATGCCACCAGACAGAGATATTGACTTCTGTATTGATTTGGCTCCGGGCACTAATCCCATTTCTATTCCACCATACAGTATGGCCCCACCAGAGTTGAAAGAATTGAAGGAGCAGTTACAAGACTTGCTTGATCAGGGATATATTAGACCTAGTGTCTCGCCCTGGGGTACGCCAGTATTATTTGTAAAGAAGAAAGATGGTTCTATGCGGATGTGTATAGATTATCGACAGTTGAATAAGGCCACTATCAAAAACAAATATCCGCTGCCAAGAATTGATGACTTATTTGATTAGCTTCAAGGTCCCAATGTATTTTCAAAGATTGATTTGAGGTCTGGTTACCATCAGTTGAAGATTAGGGCATCTGATGTCCCTAAGACAACTTTCCGGACTCGGTATGGGTATTACGAATTCTTATTGATGTCATTTGGGTTGATAAATGCCCCAGCAGTATTTATGAATTTGATGAATTGAGTGTTCAAGCCCTATTTGGATCCTTTTGTGGTTGTATTCATTGATGATATCTTGATTTACTCCAGTAATTGGGAGGAGCATGATCAGTATCTCCAGAGTGTGTTTCATACTTTGAAGAATAATCAATTATATGCCAAATTTTCAAAATGTGAGTTTTGGTTAGACTCAGTTGCCTTTTTGGGGCATGTTGTATCGACACAAGGCATAAAGGTGGATCTTAAGAAGATTGAGGTTGTTCAAAATTGGCCTAGACTTACTTTAGTTACAGAAATCTGGAGTTTCCTAGGTTTAGTAGGTTATTATCGTCGGTTCGTGGAAGGATTTTCATCTATAGCAAGCCCATTAACCAGATTGACGGAGAAAGATGTCCCATTCAGATGGTCAGACGAGTGTGAGTTGAGCTTTCAGAAGCTCAAGACTGCTTTGACTACGGTGCCAGTGTTGGTATTACCCACAGGTTCAGGATCGAATACGGTATATTGTGACGCATCTCACATTGGTCTTGGTGTAGTATTAATGCAAGATGGCAAGGTGATTGCATATGCGTCGTGGCAGCTAAAAGTTCACGAGAAGAATTATCCTATTCATGACTTAGAACTAGCAACCATTGTTCATGCGCTGAAGATTTGGAGGCATTACCTCTACGGTGTCTCGTGTGAGGTATTTACTGATCATCGTAGCCTTCAATGTCTGTTCAAACAAAAAGACCTTAATTTGAGGCATATAAGATGGTTGGAGTTGTTGAAAGACTATGATATCACCATTTTGTATCACCCAGGAAAGGCCAATGTGGTGGCTGATGCTTTGAGTAGAAAGGCTATGAGTATGGGCAGTCTTGCATATATTCTAGTTTGTGAGAGGCCATTAGCTGCAGATGTTCATACTTTGGCTAATCAGTTCGTGTGGTTAGATGTTTCAGAACCCAATCGGGTTCTAGCTTGCACAGTCGCTCGGTCTTCTTTATATGAGTGCATCAGATAGAGGCAGTATGATGATCCTCATTTACTTTTCCTTAAGGACACAGTGCAGCACGGTGATGCCAAATAGGTTGTTGTGGGGGGAGATGGAGTTCTGCGAATGCAGGGTCGTATTTGTGTGCCTAATGTGGATGGGATTCATGAATTAATTCTTGAAGAGGCACACAGTTCCAGGTATTCTATTCATCCAGGTACCGCCAAAATGTATCAAAATTTGCGGCAACATTATTTGTGGAGAAGAATGAAAAAGGATATAGTTGCATATGTAGCTCGGTGTCTGAATTGTCTGCAAGTTAAATACGAGCATCAGAGACCCGGATGTTTGCTTCAGAAGTTAGAAATTCCTGAGTGGAAGTGGGAGCGTATCACTATGGATTTTGTTGTTGGACTCCCATGGACTCAGAGAAAATTTGACGCAGTTTGGGTCATTGTGGACAGGTTGACCAAGTCAGCACATTTCATTCCAGTAACAGTTACCTATCCTTCAGAGAGGTTAGCTGAAATTTTCATTCATGAGATTGTCCGCCTTCACGGTGTGCCTATGTCTATTATTTCAGATCGAGGTACGCAGTTTACCTCACATTTCTGGAGGGTTGTACAGTGTGAGTTAGGCACGCGAGTAGAGTTGAGTACAACATTTCATCCACAGACAGACGGACAGTCAGAGCGCACTATTCAGATATTGAAAGATATGCTCCGTGCTTGTGTTATAGACTTTGGAGGTTCTTGGGATCAATTCTTGCCACTTGCTGAGTTTGCTTATAATAATAGCTGCCAGTCGAGCATTCAGATGGCTCCATATGAGGCATTATACGGAAGGTGATGCCGATCGCCAGTTGGTTGGTTTGAACCGGGAGAGGCTTGGTTGTTGGGTACCGATTTGGTACAGGATGCTTTAGATAAGGTAAAAGTTATTCAGGATCGACTTCATACAGCTCAGTCTAGGCAAAAGAGTTATGCCGACCGTAAGGTTCATGATAGTGCATTCATGGTTGGAGAAGGAATATTGCTCCGGGTTTCACTTATGAAAGGTGTAATGAGGTTCGGAAAGAAGGGCAAGTTAAGCCCTAGGTATATTGGACCCTTTGAAATTCTTGAAAGGGTGGGTGAAGTAGCCTACAGGCTTGCATTACCACCTAGTTTATCAGCGGTTCATCCGGTGTCCTATATGTCTATGCTCCGGAAATATCATGGTGATCCGTCCCATGTGTTATATTTCAGCTCAGTCCAATTGGACAAAGATTTGACTTACGAAGAGGAACCTGTGGCTATTCTAGTCTGGCAGGTCCGACAGTTGAGGTCTAAGAGTTAACCTTCAGTTCGAGTGCACTGGAGAGGTCAACAGGTATAGGCATCTACCTAGGAGTCCAAGTCGGACATGCGGAGTAAATATCCACACTTATTCACCAGCTCAGGTACTTTTCCTAACTCCGTTTGAGGACGAACATTTGTTTTAGAGGTGGAGAATGTGATGACCCAAAATGTCATCTTTAAATTTAATTATTAATTCTGTATTCTAAGACCTCAAAAAGCACTATTTATTATTCCTCGACTTGCATGCGCAGTCCGTAAAATTTTCCAGAAAGTTTTTATGTGAAAAATAGATTAAAATATAAAATAAAATCTTAAAACTCAACTAAGTTGACTTTGGTCATCATTTTGAGCAAATGGACCCGGATCAGTATTTTGACAGCTCCGTAGGTCCGTATCGCGATTTGGGACTTGGGCGTATGCCCGAAATTTAATTTGTAGGTCCCTAGCTCAAGTTATGACCATTTAACGGAAATTAGTAATTTAAAGGCTAAAGATTTTTAAGTTTGACCACAGGGTTGACTTTTTGATATCGGAGCCGGAATCCGATTCTAAAATTTTGAATAGCTTCGTTATGTCATTTAGTACTTGTGTCCAAATTTGAAGTCATTCCGGATTCATTTAATATGTTTTGGCACGAGATTTGCAAATTGAAAAGTTTGAAAGTTAAAAGTTCGAATCGAGGTGTGAATTATAATTTTGATGTTGTTTGACGTGAATTGAAATCCCGAGTAAGTCTGTATTATGTTTATGGACTTATTAGAATATTCGAACGAGGCCCCGAGTGACTCGGATGAGTTTCGGACGAGCCACAAAGCAATTGGAACCTGCTGCCCAGTGTTGGTTTTGGTGTGTCGCACCTGCGCCATTTTGTGTGCTGGTGCGTGGTCGCTCCTGCAGAATTCCAGTCGCTTCTATGACATTGGACAGCCCTGCCGAGCTCTTCTTCTATGGAGAAATGAGCGCAGGTGCGAAACCACATCCGCGATGGACGAGCCGCTTCTGCGATGAAGACCGTTTCTACGGTCACTAGTGTGCTTCTGCGATGTCGCAGGTGCGACATTTTTGGGCGCAGATGCGGCCACTGGACAAGCTACCCTGTTCCGCAAATGCGAGGCCGTAGGTGCGAAAATATAGCTCGCAAATACGAAAATACTGGGCAAAATACATAAAAAATCGGGTTTTAGCCATTTTCACTCATTTTTGAGTTTTAAGTCTCGGATTTTGGCGATTTCAAAGGCGTTTTTTACGATTTCGAACTGGGTAAGTGTTCTTTATCATATAGTGATTATATTTCATAAATCCATGTCTATATTCATCATTTATTTCTAATTTAGATGGAAGAAATTAAAAATTTTGTAAAACTTTCCAAAAACGAAAAATTTAGATTTGAAGGTCCATTTGATATCGAAATTGGATACTTTTTGTATGGTTGGACTCGTCTCGAAATGGGTGTTCGGATTTTGTAAATTTTTCTGAGATTTGAGATGTGGGCCCCTCTATTGATTTTTAAAATGAATTTCGGATTTTAATCTGGAAAATTAGTAAATTCATATGAAATTAATTCCTACAATTTGTATTGAATATATTAAATTGTTTATGACTAGATTAGAGGATTTCAAACACTAATTTGTGAGGCAAGGGTATATTGGAAACTTAAAATTTGATTTGGAAGTGAGGTTAGTGTCATAGTTAACCTTGACTTGAGAGAATAGAACCCTTAAATTATTTGTTATGTGAATTGCATGTGAACGATGTATAGGCGAGGTGACGAGTGTCTATACGTCGTTAAATTTATTGTTTGCATAATTATTTAAAAATCATAAAATCATGTTAAATCATGAATGAATTATTATATTAATTGTTTTACTCATAATTTCTTGTCAAATATTAATTCTTGAATTCCTGTAATAATTGCTACATGCTTATTTGAATCATGTGCATTAATTGCTACTTGACATTTAGCATATTAAGCATTAAACTGCCTATTTTCTCCCTGATTTTCAAAATAAATTGTTATTTATCATTGTTTGTTTCATAATTAAATCATAATTATTGAGTGTTTGTTGCCTTATAATTTTCTATTAATTGTTATATTTATTGGGTAATTTCTTCTATGAGAATTGATTAAAATAAATATATTGGAGGATCGGGTTGCACGCCGCAACAGAATTGATTAAAATAAATATATTAGAGGATCGGGTTGCACGCCGCAATAGACTTATTTAAAAGTCTATATATATACTTGATTAAATAAATATATCGAAGAGTTGAAAATGAATATATTGTGGAAAAGGGCTGCACGCTGCAATGAAAATTGATTGAAATAATAATTGATTATGATTGTTGAGTTGGCTTCAACTATTAAAAATGAGTTACCTGATTTATTTTTATTATTATTATTTTACTAATATTGCGTACAGATTAATGTAAGTAGCCCGCCTTAGCCTCGTCACTACTTCGTCGAAGTTAGGCTCAGCACTTACCAGTACATGGGGTCGGTTATAGTGATACTACACTCTGCACTTCTTGTGCAGATTTCGGAGTTGGTCCCAGCGTCGTACCATAGACTTGCTCGAATTTTAGCTACTCAGAGGAGACTTGAGGTATAACTGTACAACGTCCGAAGTTCTGAGGTCCCCGTCTATCTTAATTTAGCTGTGTAATTTCTTTAAGACAACTTTACTTTATTGAGACCTTTATTTGTATTATTCTAGAAGCCCGTGCACTTGTGACACTAAATTCTCGGATGGTATTTAGACACCGTGATTTTTATGGATTATTCACTACATTTCAGACCTTACTTCCGCAATTGTTCTTTGTTATTAATAAATTTAAAAATTATTTAAAAATAACTAATATTATTCTAACGTTGGTTTGCCTAACAATTGAAATGTTATGCGTCATCACGGTTCGAAGGTGAAAATTTTGAATCGTGACATTAGTACTGTTGAGATAATCAAAATTTGTTTTAATTATTTAACAAAAGTTTTGTAGAAGAATCAGGTTGTTTGAAGTATATCAATTAGAAGTTGAAGATCGTTTTCTAATGCAAGTTGATTTGAGCCGGAAAAACGACTCTGGTTGATAAATGAAAAAATTATGTTCATGTGCTACAAGAAAAATATTAGTTGAAGAAATTTATGTTCAACATGGATTAATTAATTATAGAAATGCTTGCATGGAAAGGAAGACATGTAAAGAAGTCTTTTAAGGGGGAAAAAATGAGTCCATTTATGAGGAAAGACTCATAGTTTTTTTGTCATCAGCGTAGTGTGGACATCCTAAAATTTCTCTTGAAAAGATGCCTTTGTTTGTTCCCAAATCGTTCTAGAAAAAGGATCAATGAATGAATATAGAAAGTTGATTTCTAATGTTATTTGTAAAGAATAATTGAAGGAAATAGCTATCAATCGATGACTTTTGTTTACTAGAGACATCAATATATTATTTTAGCTAGGTGAAAACAAAATCTTTTTTCTCAAGATTTAATAATAGAGAATGAAATATCTAGAAAAGTTGTTAGAATCCCCCTCTTCTAGAAGAATCATCTACAAACATGTTCGGATATGGACAGTGTCAATAAGATTTCATTCTTGAACAAAAATTCGTCTCTAGTAGACCGAGGGATAAGACATTCCACTTATTCAGATCCAAATCATGAATGTTCAAATCCTATGTAGAAAGTAAAGAGTACCATAGGCACTCATGCATCCTCTCAGATTGTGTAAACTGCAAATGAAAGATGAAAGAACAGAGACATTTAAAAAGAAAAGAAACGAGTACCTGCCATGGAAGAGGGACACATGACTAATGGTAAATTTTACAAATGGCCATATAACTAAGTTTTTTTCACCAAAATCATATAACTATATTTTCTCGCCAAACAAATCATCAAACTTTTAGGACTCGTTTGTCCATATAACAATTTCTTTTTTTTTCTGATTTTTTCTTTCAAAAATGTGTTTGACCATGAAATTTTGTAAGATTTTGAAATTTTTTTGGAAAATGAGTTTTTCAAAAATCAAACACTTTTTCAAAATTTGCAAATATTTTTCCTCGCTCACAAAACTGGAACTTTTTTTCAAGTGAAATGCAAGTCCAAACATAATTTCAAATACTAAATACTATTTTTTAATTTAATTTCAAATATTTTTTCAAAAATTATATTTAAACTCATGTTTACTAATGCACACAAAAATCAATAATGATCTTAGAACACAACTTTCCAATAGGTTTTTCTTATTCCATGCTTTCTTTTATTTTTTATTTTCAGTTTAATAAATAATAATCCAATTAAAATAGGAATGACCTAACTCAATAACTAGATACATAAATTAAAATAATACTAAATTGAATCCTTCCCACAAACTACTCTAAATAAGCTCAAAGTTGAAACATAACCTCCAAATACTATCAAGAATAAATTTCAATCATAGTAGTAAAACAAAAGTGCCACAACAGCTCAAAACAAAAGTGCCACAACAGCTCACTACTATAAAACATCATAAACCACCTTAAAATATACTTACAAACACCATATAAATTCACCGTCAGCTTTATTTTTACAGCGAAGGAGGAGGAGAATGAGAATAAGAAGAAGAATGAGAAGAATAATGAGAAGAAGAAGAAGAGGAAGAAGAAAAAGAAGAGGAGGAGGATGAGGAGGAGGAGGAGGAAGAGGAAAAGGAAGAGGAAGAAGAAGAAGAAGAAGAAGAAGAAGAAGAAGAAGAAGAAGAAGAAGAAGAAGAAGAAGTAGTAGTAGTAGTAGTAGTAGGGTCTAGGGAGGGTAATATATACGTAGACATTACCCCTACCTCATTTGGTCCAAAGTATTAAATAATTAAAATAAATCAAAAAATAAATATATAAATATTTTTCCTCCTCTCTCAACCCCCATTGTTGAACTGTTCAAGCTTTTTGTAAAAATATCGAACGTCATTGTATATCATATGTATATCAATATATTACACTTTGACATACAGTAATATGCATTGACATGCAAGATATACACGTGACATATACACAATATACAGTAATAGCCACACTTGTTATGTCGTTCTACGCACTTGTATATCGTATGTATGCCACAATATAAACCGATACATAATACATAAAGTAACATACACCAGACATAAACCAAATATACAGTAACATACACCAAACATGCATTTATTCCACCTTCAAACCACCACGATAAATTACCATAACCACCATCACAAAAGCATCATA
Source organism: Nicotiana tomentosiformis (assembly GCF_000390325.3). Classification (NCBI taxonomy): domain Eukaryota; kingdom Viridiplantae; phylum Streptophyta; class Magnoliopsida; order Solanales; family Solanaceae; genus Nicotiana; species Nicotiana tomentosiformis. Next base: position 39,902,261 of record NC_090815.1, read on the forward strand.
ACTACATCATAAACCACCGTAACCGCCATCATTCTACCATAACAAAAAATTATATTCATACAAAAAAAGAAAGGAAGAAGAAGAGAATTCGTTCAAGATTTATCCAAATCTATTTTGCCGTAGAAGAAGTTTCTCGCCAATTCTCACAGATGGAAGAGGACAGTGAAAGAGAGGATGACGACCTGCTCTGACTTAGAAGATTTGGGGAAGAGCAAGTTGGTGAATAGGATGATGATATGTGATGAGGAAGATCTGCTAAGGCGAATTGCAGAGAGGAAGATGGCAAAGAGGACATTAATCTGCTAAGAGGAACGTAATGCATATCTCCCTTCAAATCTGCTCCGGCCACTGACGAAGAGCACGACGGCTATTGTTGAGAGGGAAAGAGTATTCGGATTAGGGGATTGGAAGGGATAACAAAATGTCTTAAATCAAGGGATGCCCCTTATTTTCCTAAGTTGCTATATTTTGAAAAAATGTTGTTATTTTAGTTGAATGTGTCTTTAAAACTAATAATTACTGAGTCATTTTCATCATAAAGCATAAAATTCTCTAAAACGATTGATTAGTGTTATTGGGTTTGAGCTACCCTTGGATAATAAGGGAGTTCGAGCTTGGTGCAAATGGCTAAAGTATCATATGCTCTATATGATTATCAATTAAATAAAACGTTATTTTTATTTTTGTACTTGTTGTTTTATTTTTTAATTATTTCTTCAATTAGGAAAACGAAAGAGAATAAATTCGGAAGCATCTCATAATTCATTTTTCCATGACTGTTTATGTTTCTAGCATGACCACTTGATAAGACGATAGTTCAATTAAATTATTGCTTTCGACTCGAATTATAATACATATACAAGAATTTTTAAAAACATATACATACAAAAAGATTACACGCATTTGGAACCTCTATGTAAATCATTAAATGTTCGGTTGGCTCTAACCTATATGTTCTTGAAAAACATGATTTGCCTATGAGATACGCTAAACATTACTCCAAATATTTCTCCTTGAAGGTTATCAAAATAGAAAACGCAGTAATTAACGAGCGACTTCTCAAGTGATATATTTGCCAGATAATATATACAAATATAAAGTAAGATAAAAGCACTACAAGAAATTAGGTTTTTAGTGACCATCTTTAGTGGCGACGGTTCTTGTTGCCACAAATGTACTAGTTTCTAGTCGCCACTAAATATTATAAATTTAGTAGTGTCACGACCCGAAATTTTCACATTCGGATCGTGATGGTGTCACACCCCAAACTCGGGGAGCGCGACCGACGTTCAACCGAGTAAGCCCGGCTGAGCAAGCCTGTTAGATTTCATTCTACCCAAACTCATTCATGAAATAATAGAAGATGTACTCCATTAATCAAACACTGAAAAGATTTTATTAACAACTTCCTTTTTCATTCCCATTAGCAGCTTCCTTCATAATTTCCAAAATATTACGAGTTTATAGAATTAATGAAAAACATGATTTCCAAATACCAACATTTCTAGTTCAATTCCCCAACACCAACCACAACCCACGACCTGTCTACGGAGCCTCTAAATACAATAGAAGAGTAATATGGAAATGCCGGCAACAAGGTCCCGGCTATACCTCAAAACACAGTACATGAGAAACAAAAGATACATGACCCCGAAATGAAGTGGGGCTCACCAAATCAGCTGAAAAAAGTGTACTGCTATAACTGATAAATGTCGCCTGCTGTAGAACCACCTGCATCCATTAAAGATGCAGCGCCCCCGACAAAAGGGACATTAGTACTGTCGAATAGCACTAGTTTGTATAACTAAAAGTCCTCTTTCAAAATAGAATGTCCATATAAGAAAAGGCAACACATAAAAATATCAAGTCACAATCAACAATATCCAAATATTCAGTTAAAACATAATAATTTTCAAAATACGAACTTCATATACAATTTTGGTTGGGAGATCATTAGCACCGATATACCACCGTCTTTGTTAGCACGAAATCCTCTCACGCCCGATCGGCTAGGCCATCTCCCCACGGACAATGTGGTTTGACAGGTGATGCGAAAGAAAGTTGTTACCAAGAGTAGTACCACCATGTGTACAACATGGCATCTGATCTCCACCCGATCAGCTAGGCCACCTTCCCACATATGCCATGCGGGTTGACTTTTTCAATCCACAAAGGTTCCAGTTTCATCCCAATTAAGGGGAATAATATCACAATTTTCCAAAGGTTCCAATTTTATCCCAAATAAGGGGAATAATCCCAATCCACCCTACATCGGCACGCGTACTTTCAGGTGTAGGCCCTATGACCCACCCTTCCTCGGTATTTCTAATGATGCTCCCAAAAACTTTTTTTATTTGATTTGCAAATAGAAATATCATAAATACAATTGTACTCACCTCAACATCTTTCACATTGTATAAATTCTCATTAGTATTTCGAGTCATTCACAACGACAATATTTCCTTGGCTCATTAGGCCATTCACAAGATTCTTTATTCCTGGCACGATGGCCGTATTTCATATTCCACATTTTCACCTCTTTCAATTTCAAAGATCACCATCAAATATCAACATATAGAAAATTTCAGAAATCATATACTTCCAATCCATTTGAAATGGGAACTTCAAACACAAATGGTTTCTTCCCAAAGAATGAGGCATATCAACCAACAATAGAAACACACATGAAAAATCATAAACAGTCAATACACTATTTACTCTTGCAACACTCTTCCCCAGAATTGACAATGTACAATTTCAACACATGAGTATATAGAACTCGAATCACACTCGATATATTTATAAAGCAAAGCATTAGTTAAAGCAACCACTAATGGGCATGAATTGAGTACAAAAGCTTTTAGGTAATTCTATCTTCGAAATCATTTGTTTAAACAATTGAGTCGAGGCTCATTTTATATTCTTTATCGCATCTTCTCAAATCATTTGCACTAGTAGCCATAATCATAACTTAAATTCTTGGCACGTTGGCCACACTCTATATCCCCAATTAACTTATTTCACTTCCAACCATCTTTATAGATTATCAACAATAAGAAATTTCCAAATCAAGACTTTAGGTACACATATGAGCTATTAAGAATCTTAAGAATATCGAGTTTTTCTCACCCAATTGGTATACTAGTTCTCATTTAAAACACGACTCAAAGCCACAACATTTTAATACGTAAACCATACGTTGAACATCTATCTTTTGACATAAGGTTCATTCGGAATAAATAAGTTTATAGGGAATAACCCGGAATATAGAAGTTAGGATTCTTGAGCCAATCATACTTGATCTTACGGAAATATTATGCATATCTATTCTAAAAGAGAAAGTTTAGCCAACATACCTTGCTTTGAGCTTTTCTTAAATTATTACAATATTCCGGAAATTCTAGCAATCATAATCTATTTTGAGACATAACAAAAATTGAACCATTATTAGGAAGATATTCATGATCTCAGCTCATTTGAGCATTTTATCAAACACTAGATGTGCAAATCTAACTACAAGGTTCTTCTATAAGATTTCCTTCACTCCACAATCCAATATTTACCTATTTGAACTCAACAATCTTCCCACAAACCTTATTAGTACAAGCATGTATAAATAATGCTCTTATACCCAAGAATCAAACTCCAAATCAACCATCTTTTACCCAAATTCGAAATTGGAAACTAGGGTATGGAACCTTACCTCTTAGATGAAGATCTTGTGATTAGCTTCCTTGATTCTTGAAGATTGGTGTAACATTAGATGATTATAATGTTAGGTTCCCCCCTTCTCTCTCTAAAATGCTCTTACCTCTCTTTAAAACCCTCAAAAAATACCCCAAAATAAGCCCCAAAGCCTATTTATCAAAATGGGGCCGGGTTATGAATAGAGAAAAATTAACCCTCCGAATTCAACTATGCGGTCGCACAATGGACCGCACAATTGGTGTGCGGGTCGCACAATTCGGTGCCCAGAACTAGGCTGTTCTGGTCCATGCTATGACCAGTTTGCAGTCGCATAACCATTTTGCGATCGCATAATGGTCGCAGAATTGGTCGCAGAATCACATTCTGGCAGTCTTTGGTAATGTGGTCATAATTTCTTGTAGCAATGTCCAAATGATGAACAGTTTGAAGCGTTGGAAACTAAACTCAAAGCGATGTAATTTGATAGGTAATACACCATATAACTCTTCATATCAAGAGAGGTATGATCGTTTTAAATTAGGTCTTATGCGAACTCACTTGAAACTTTATTATATCATAAATATTTCAACTTGACTTAGCCATGGGGCTCTTCTTAGACCATAAACCATTCTTAATGCACCTCATACATATATTACCATGATCAATTGATATCATTTATATTATAGTCCTTGTCTACGCACAAAATAATATAATTAGCGCATATCGACTTTCTTAATAGCGCTTAAGTACTTCAATATTTTTCGGGGTATTACATTCTCCCCCACTTAAGAACATTCGTCCTCGAATATTTTACAAGTCCCTTATAAGAATAGATTTACCATCATTTTACCTCCAACCATTATACATAGGCATTTATGACTACATCGGTCTTATACATCCTTTCCAAATTTTCAACTTACTTATGGACCTTAAGATTTGACTATCTTTACAAATTCTTAAAACTTTCGACAGAGTTTCCCCTATAATTGGGCCTATCCACCTGTCAGATAATCACTAAAACCAACCTATCAACACATCCACAACTTGACAAAGCATCACCATGTATATCAATATCACAAATCTCATTATTACAGGCATTATATTATCAAGAGTGATATCTCAACATGAGCTGCACATATTTAAATCATAACACATAGAAAGTACCTTTCAAATCACAATCATTTGACTATACACTCAAGCGAGAACATTTTATTTCCTTAACACTTTTGGCCTTCAAGGTGGCCTCCTCGACTTACAGACTTTGCCATAACACATTAACGGAGGCAATCTCAACTCCCGGACTTTTCTAACAAGGATAGTAAATATTTGCTCCTCACCATCCAATTATCCATTAACTTTACCTTCTTAGACATAGACACATGAAATACCGGGTACACGGAGAACAATAATAGGAAAACATCATACTCATAGTTTGGCCTATTTCCTTTCAAGATTTCATAAGGCCTAATGTGACTACATATACGTTACCTTCCTTAACAATTCACACAATATATTCATAGAGAAATATTTAGAATAACCCGTTTACTTTCTTCCATTCTAAATTTCTATGCCGAACACCCAAACTAAAATTTTGGCAACCTCCAACAATTAGTCTAAGATGTGCTAGCTTGAATATGACCATAAAATTTTCTATCCAATATATTTAATCACGGGATGATGCTTCTTCTTTGACATGTTTGAACCTTCAACCCCATAGGTTTACTATAAATAGGAACAACGAGGTTCGAGATTAGGCTGGAATTATTTTCATTTCCATCAATGTGCTGAGCAAAAAATCTCAGGAGGTTATATCCTAAGAGATATGAATGTTACTACCAATAGCGTTGGCATGGTTAATCATTGTGATGACATCATTGATTCGACAAATGAGCCATAAAGTTTCCTAGTAGGCATTGATAATGTAGGGAAAATGTTCATGATTCTGAAATTTAAAAGAAATGAGTCATGAAAAGGAAAACAATAATTGTTTCATTCCATATGTGCCTTGTTCGGCAATAGTAGGCCTCAAAGAGAAATAGTTAAGTACGTGACACCAGTCGTCTCCTGGAAGGTAGGGAAAATCCGTTTAACTCGGAATGAGAATATTCTAGCACCCTGAATGTGATATGAGTTTCAAAATACATAAAGTTGTATTATACTCTTAACAGTAACTAGCACAAGGAATCTATGCCACAAGCCTACAAGGATGAAAAGGAAGTTGAACACTTGTGATATTATTATCATTCTGACAGCTTAACCCCTTTCCGATAGTTGATCATATATGAGAGAACTAGAGATACGTTGAATTTGTCCTTCAATTCAATATGCTCATCATAAGGCCGCTTAACTTTCAACCTTACACAATTGGAATCATGTAACTAAGACATCTTAAAGTTGGGATGAAATCATGTATTGGTTAGAGAGAATGAACACTTTGCTATGAGCTATGAGCTATGAACACTTTGCCATAACAATTCTCAAGTTGCAATATTAGGCCACTTCATGTGCAACTACAATACTAGTAACAATGTTAGTTACTCACTGAGGCAGGATCTAGGTGGACATGAAAGTCATACTGAGATGGGCGAACAAATAGATCTTCCTGTGGTGAATTTGTGAAAACCTCAAATTTCTCAGAAGCTTTATACGGAGAAGTGGCCCCTTTCAATTGACATGTACGCACATGATAGGTGCTAAGATATGCTCTCATGTTACTAGACCGTGGAAAGGATTCATGATAATACTCACAGAGGAGTAGGGTGATTGTTCAAGCCATATGAGCCACATATACCAGAGAAAGAAAGAGTTGATTAAGAAGGATCTCAATACTAGGCTTCCTTACATTATATTTGATACCAGATAGGTATCCTTTATGACTGTGCATGCATAAGCACAAGTGAGAAGATATTATCCATTTGAATCAAAATGTTATGTAAGAAATTCATCAGGTATAGTCCCTTGTTGAGAATTTAGGGAAGCAAGTGGGAAGTATTAATCCTAGAGTTATAACTCAATTTCAAGGACATAATTATAGAGCTCAATTCCACAGGAGGTTGTAAATAAGAGAATTTGTGATAGAGTGGCTTCACGAATAATGTGTCTCGTTCAGAAAGTATGCAATATTTTGTGATTCAACGCTTTGGTTAAGACCATATTTATGTAGGCCTCTTCAATATGGATGTACATATACAACAAAGAATATAATGCGGTGTTCATAATGATGTACTAAGGAGTGACTTACTTGATGACTTTAGATTGACAGGATAGTACCTTAATTAATGTCCCTCTACTCCACATCCAAAACATACATTAGTACTATAGTGACATACACCCAAATGACATCTCATACAATTCACACAACGAGGATTAGGCCCGTTAAACTGACTCACCCCACCGACCTAATATTTACCCTTTTTGCATAAGTCATAAGAATCCCTCTTATTTTTCCTCCAGGCATTCATGGCGGGAGTAACAATCTCTGTAACAGTTTGCTCTATGGGTCTTTGGAATTCCCTGATCCTACCACCCCTAACACGCTCCTGAGCATATTCACAACATGGCGAAAAAATGTTCTCGCCTGCATATCGGGCAGACATAGCTAGGTGTACCCAACCTAGGGGCATTCACGGTGGGAGTAACAATCTTTGTAACAGTTTGCTCTATGGGTCTTTGGAATTCCCCAATCCTATCACCCCTAACACGCTCCTGAGCATACTCACAACATGATGAAAAAAATTTCCCGCCTGCATATCGGGCAGACATGGCTAGGTGTACCCAACCTAGGGCATTTCTTCTTCTTATGCCCCCTCTTTCTATAACCATAACATATTTCAAGAGTCTTTCAACACATTCCCAAATGGCGTTTCTTACAAATCAAACATTCCGGCTTATTGGTACAAACAACCCTCTTTCGTTTCTTAGGTGCTCTTACCACATGATCCGGTGGCACGATAACATTAATAGGAACAAGGACACTTCCCTTAGCAACTGGTTCTTTCAATACCTCCTCGCTGCCTCGAACCTGTGGGTTACTCATATGGAAAATAAGACATGACGAGGAATTTAGCTTCCTACCTTGAGCTCTATCGCACGAACTGGAGTATCAAAGAAGTGTGAATTTTCTAAATGTCCAAGTAGCCACCCCATTATAGATGTGGTCGACAACACACCGATAAGAAGGACTCTACTAGACACGGCTCTAAGACATCCTAGGACACTTTAAAACCTTAGGCTTTGATACCAAGTTTGTCACGCCCCAAACTCGGGGAGTGCGACCGATGTTCAACCGAGTAAACCCGGCTGAGCAAGCCTGTTAGATTTCATTCTACCCAAACTCATTCATGAAATAATAGGAGATGTACTCCATTAGTCAAATACTGAAAAGATTTCATTAACAACTTCCTTTTTCATTCCCATTAGCAGCTTCCTTCATAATTTCCAAAATATTACGAGTTTATAGAATTAATGAAAAACATGATTTCCAAATACCAACATTTCTAGTTCAATTCCCCAACATCAACCACAACCCACGATCTGTCTACGGAGCCTCTAAATACAATAGAAGAGTAATATGGAAATGCCAGCAACAAGGGCCCGGCTATAAAAAGTGTACTACTATAACTGATCAATGCCGCCTGCTGTAGAACCACCTGCATCCATTAAAGATGCAGCGCCCTCGGCAAAAGGGACGTTAGTACTGTCGAATAGCACTAGTATGTATAACTAAAAGTCCCCTTTCAAAATAGAATGCCCATATAAGAAAAGGCAACACATAGAAATAGCAATTCACAATCAGCAATATCTAAATGTTCAGTTAAAACATAATAATTTTCAAAATACAAACTTCATATACAATTTTGGTCGCATAATTGGTCGCAGAATCGCATTCTGGCAGTCTTTGGTAATGTGGTCATAACTTCTTGTAGGAATGTCCAAATGATGAACGGTTTGAAGCGTTGGAAATTAGACTCAAAATTATTTAATTTGATAGATAATACACAATATAACTCTTCATATCAAGAGAGGTATGATCCTTTGAAGTTAAGTCTTGTGCGAACTCACTTGAAACTTTATTTTATCATAAATATTTCAACTTGACTTAGCCATGGGGCTCTTCTTAGACCATAAACCATTCTTAATGCACCTAATACATATATTATCATGATAAATTGATATCATTTGTATAATAGTTCTTGTATACACACAAAATAATATAATTAGCGTACATCGACTTTCTTAATAGCGCTTAAGTACTTCAAAATTTTCCGGGGTGTTACATTCTCCCCCACTTAGGAACATTCGTCCTCAAATGTTTTACAAGTCCCTTATAAGAATAGATTTACCATCACTTTACCTCTAACCATTATACATAGGCATTTATGACTACATCGGTCTTATACATCCTTTCCAAAATTTCAACTTACTTATGGACCTTAAGATTTGGCTATCTTTACAAATTCTTAAAACTTTCGACAAAGTTTTCCCTATAATTGGGCCTATACACCTGTCAGATAATCACCAAAACCAACCTATCAACATATCCACAACTTGGCATAGCATCACCATGTATATCAATATCACAAATCTCATCATTACAGGCATTATATTATCAAGAGTGATATCTCAACATGAGCTGCACATATTTAAATCGTAACACATAGAAAGTATCTTTCAAATCACAATCATTTGACTATACACTCAAGTGAGAACATTTTATTTCCTTAACACTTTTGGCCCTCAAGGTGGCCTCCTCGACTTACAGACTTCGCCATAACATATTAACGGAGGCAATCTCAACTCCCGGACTTTTCTAACAAGGATAGTAAATAGTTTCTCCTCACCATCCAATTATCCATTAGCTTCACCTTCTTAGACATAGACACATGAAACACCGGGTACACGGAGAACAATAATAAGAAAATATCATACTCATAGTTTGGCCTATTTCCTTTCAAGATTTCATAAGGCCTAATGTGACTACATATACTTTATCTTTCTTAACAATTCACATAATATATTCATAGAGAAATCTTTAGAATAACCCGTTTACTTTTTTCCATTCTAAATTTCTACACCGAACACCCAAACTAAAATTTTGGCGACCTCCAACAATTAGTCTAAGATGTGCTAGCTTGAATATGACCATACAATTTTCTATCTAATATATTTGATCACGGGATGATGCTTCTTCTTTGACATGTTTGAACCTTCATCCTCATAGGTTTACTATAAATAGGAACAACGAGGTTCGAGATTGGGCTGGAATTGTTTTCAAGATTCCATCAATGTGCTGAGCAAAGCATCTCAGGAGGTTATATCCTAAGAGATATGAATGTTACTACCAATAGCGTTGGCATGGTTAATCATTGTGATGACATCATTGATTCGACAAATGAGGCATAGAGTTTCCTAGTAGGAATTGATAATGTAGGAAAAATATTCATAATTCTGAGATTTAAAAGAAATGAGTCATGAAAAGGACAACAATAATTGTTTCATACCATATGTGCCTTGTTCGGCAATAGTAGGCCTCAAAGAGAAATAGTTAAGTACGTGACACCAGTCGTCTCCTGAAAGGTAGGGAAAATCCGTTTAACTCGGAACGAGAATATTCTAGCACCCTGAATGTGATATGAGTTTCAAAATACATGAAGTTGCATTATGCTCTTAACAGTAACTAGCACAAGGAATATATGCCACAAGCCTACAAGGATGAAAAGGAAGTTGAACACTTGTGATATTATTATCATTCTGACAGCTTAACCCCTTTCCGATAGTTGATCATATATGAGAGAACTATAGATACGATGAATTTGTCCTTCAATTCAATATGCTCATCACAAGGCCGCTTAACTTTCAACCTCACACAAGTGGAATCATGTAACTAGGACATCTTAAAGTTGGGATGAAATCATGTATTGGTTAGAGAGAATGAACACTTTGCTATAAGCTATGAGCTATGAACACTTTGCCATAACAATTGACAAGCTGCAATACTGGACCACTTCATGTGCAACTACAATACTAGTAACAATCTTAGTTACTCACTGAGGCAGGATCTAGGTGGACATGAAAGTTATACTGAGATTGGCGAACAAATAGATCTTCCTGTGGTGAATTTGTGAAAGCCTCAAATTTCTCAGAAGCTTTATGTAGACAAGTGGCCCTTTTCAATTGACATGTACGCACATGATAAGTGCTAAGTACTTCGAAATTTTCTGGGGTGTTACTGGTGGCGCCTAACATTTCACTTGCTAGGCAAGCCAACGTTAGAATAATATTAGCCATATTTAAACAATTTTTAAATTTATTAATAACCAAGAAACAAATGACGAAGTAAGGTCTGAAATGTATTAAATAATCCATAAGAATAACGGTGTCTAAATATCATCCTAGAATTGGTATCACAAGTGCACGAGCTTCTAGATACAAATAAAGGTTTGAATAAAATAAAGTTGTCTGAAAGCAAATACACAGCTAAAATAAGATAGATGGGGACTTCAGAACTGCGGACGTTGTGCAGTTATGCCTCAAGTCTCCTCTGAATAGCTGAAATCCGAGCAAGTCTATGGTACGCCACTGGGACCAACTCCAAAATCTGCACAAGAAATGCAGAGTGTAGTATCAGTACAACTAATCCCATGTCATGGTAAGTGCTGAGCCTAACCTCGACGAAGTAGTGACGAGGCTAAGGCGGGTCACTTACATTAACCTGTGCGCAATATTAGTAAAACAACAATAATAGAAATAAATCAGGTAACTCATTTTTAATAGTTGAAGCCAACTCAGCAGTCATAATCAATTATTGTTTCAACCAATTCCCCTTGGAGCGTGCAACCTGCTTTCACAATACATTCATTTTCAACTCTCCAATATATTTGTTTAATCAAGTATCTATCTATCTATATATAGACTTTTTAATAAGTCTGTTGCGGCGTGCAACCCGATCCTCCAATATAGACTTTTTAATAAGTCTGTTACGGCGTGTAACCCGATCCTCCAATATATTCATTTCAATCAATTCTGTTGCGGCGTGCAACCCGCTCCTCCAATATATTGATTTACCAATTCTCATTGAAGGAATTGCCCCAATAAATGCAAAAATTAATAAAAACTTTTAAGACAACAAGCATGGAATAATTATGATTTAATTATGAGACAAACAATGACAAATAGCAATTTATTAAGAAAATCAGGGAGAAAATAGGCAGTTTAATGTTTAATATGTTAAACGTCAAGTAGCAATTAATGCACATAATTCAAATAAGCATGTAGCAATTATTACAGGAATTCAAAAATTAATATTTGACAAAGAATAGGAGAGAAATAATTATTATAACAATTAATTCGTGTATTAAAATAAATTTAGTATTTTCAAATAATTATGCAAACAATTAATTTGACGACATATAGACACTCGTCACCTCGCCTATACGTCGTTCACATGCATTTCACATAACAAATAATTTAAGGGTTCTATCCCCTCAAGTCAAGGTTAACCACGACACTTACCTCACTTTGTAATTTCAATCAATTACTCGACCATATCTTTTCCTTTTAAATTGGACTCCAAAAGCTTCAAATCTATTCACAAACAATTCGATATACTCAATACAAATCGTAGGAACTAATTCCATATGAATTTACTAATTTTTCGGATAAAAATCCGAAATTCATTTAAATATTCGACAGTGGAACCCACGTCTCAAATCTCAAAACAACTTACGAAATCTTGCATCTAAATCTGAAATAAGGGATGATTATAGGCATGGATTTATGAAATATAAATACTTTTGGTTATAGAACACTTACCCAATTCAAAATCGTGAAAAACTCCTTTGGAATAGCCAAAATCCGAGACTTAAAACTCAAAAATGAGTAAAAATGGCTAAGACCCGATTTTATGTATTCTGCCCAGCATTTTCGCATCTGCGGGCTATATTTTTGCACCTGCAGCCACGCATTTGCGAGACAAAGCTCGCATTTGCGGAACATGACAGCTTGTCCAGTGGCCGCATTTGCGCCCAAAAATGTCGCACCTGGGACATCGCAAAAGCGCACTAGTGACCGCAGAAGCGGTCTTCCTCGCAGAAGCGGCTCTTCCATCTCGGATACGGTTTCGCACTTGCACTCATTTCTCCGCAAAGCGGAGCTCGGCAGGGCTGTCCAATATCGCAGAAGTGACTGGAATTCCGCAGGAGCCACCACGCACCTGCGCACAAAATGTCACAGAAGCGACTGGAATTCCGCAGGAGCGACCACGCACCTGCGCGCAAAATGTCGCAGGTGCGACACACCAAAACCAGCACTGGGCAGCAGGTTCCAATTGCTCTGTGACTCATCCGAGCCAGTCGGGACCTCATCCGAATATTTCAACAAGTCCAGAAACATACTACGGACTTACTTGGGGTCTCAAATCACATCAAATAATATCGAAATTGCAATTCACACCTCGATTCGGACTTAAGAGTTTTAAACTTTTCAATTTGTAAATCGCGTGCCAAAACATATTAAATGAATCTGGAATGACTTCAAATTTGGCACACAAGTCCTAAATGATATAACAGAGCTATTCAAATTTCCAGAATCGGATTCCGGCTCCGATATCAAAAAGTCAGCCCCCTGTGGTGAAACTTGAAAATCTTTAGCCTTTAAATTACTAGTTTTCGTTAAATGGTCATAACTTGAGCTAGAGACCTCCAAATTAAATTTCGCGCATGCGCTCAAGTCCCAAATCACGATACGGAGCTACCGAAACTGTCAAAATACTGATCCGGGTCCGTTTGCTCGAAATGTTGACCAAAGTCAACCTAATTGAGTTTTAAGGCTCTATTTCACATTTTAATCCATTTTCCACATAAAATTTTTCGAAAAATTTTATGGACTACACATACAAGTCGAAGAATGATAAATAGTGCTTTTCGAGGTCTTAAAACACATAATTACTTATTAAATTTAAATCATCACAAATAGCAACCTTCATTATCGCCTCAAAAGGTCAGGTTTTAGTGGCGACTTTGCCGAGGTCGCCTCTAGTAGTTACTAAGTTTTTATTTTGAAAATTTGCTCAAAAATAATTTGTAGCGACCTTTAAATACTCGCTAGCACTCGATCCCAACTTTTTCATCAGTTAGCTTTAGCACTCCTTAAAAAACATATAATGTAATTCTTATATTACAATCTAGTTGTAATTGAAATTCTTGAACCATGTGAATAAAAGATAAAAAAATTTGATCACTTTGTTCCTTATGGTGGAGTCTTAAGGTTGCCATAACAAGAATACCAGAGGCTTAAGATCTAGTATTTCCTTAAATATATCAGTTGTAATACATATACTACCTCCAAAGTAGATTATAGTTGCCTGATACTCGAACAAAAAATATGTTGAGAAATTAAACATGCTTTAGAATGTTAAACTGTACAGAGAGAAAAGTTTAATATATAACTAGTGCAAAGTGTACTAATCTCAATATGTGCACGAGAGATCCCTGGTCCTTATATATTGATATCAATGTGATGCGACCCCTAGCTGTAAACAACGCATTAGTCTCAATATATGCATCGATATCAACATTATCATATAGTACTTCATAAGTATTGTAGCAGTGAATATGGCAGCTGTAATAATATGAGTGAAGTATGTCAAGGTACTGTATGCTCTTGATATCTCTACCTTTTAAAGAGTTTTTGGATTACTTAAGTTGCTTCTCTTGTTAGTTCCTAAAAGGGATTGATCTGATTGTATCTATATTTGTGTTCATGTTTTAGTATTGATCCATGTACTCGGTATTATAGAAATTTTGATCATACCCTCTATATTCATGCACATGTATCTATTAGCTCTAGGTGAAGGATCGACAAATACTTTAGATACTTCCACCTATCAATGCTTGGAAGTTACCTTGAAAACGTGAAATTTCTGATTAGTTTATGACTTATTCAAAAAAAATTGTATGAATTCAAGAAAATTAAGTGTACAATAAAAACCTCATTGGTTTCTTTAGCTACACCAAAAGTCCAAAACCACCACTATCATAGCAAATCACTTCTATTCCTGAATGAACTCTTCTATTGTGAATTTTCTAGTTCAACCTACAGAAATAATAAAGCACTTTGGTGTAAAACTCTTGGTTTTTTAAAATTATGCTCCGTTGTACTAACTTTTGATTTTGTGCACCTCGCATCTCGACACAAACTACAGTAGTGATCGACGTAATAAAAGTTTAGTTACTGAACAAGAACAAATTCAGATCCTATACTAATTAGAACCTTATCTTCTTTAATTAGTTCTCAAGTATGAAAAAGTTATTATCCAATCATTAAGTTCTCAAGTGAACACTAATCATATTTTAAGCGTTGTCTCTAAATTGCTTATCTTCTTGTGAGAATTGCTCATTGCTTTGGAATAATGTCGTTAAAGAACAAATGGTATGGCTTATCTAACTACATGTTACTTGTCGATAGTATAACATGTACCAGTGAAGTGGGAAAGAACGTACTCAAAAGTCAGCAAATGCATGTTCAGATATAGGCAGTTAACTTTTCATACTTTTTAGATTCTTATAATATTCTTGTTACAATGGGAAAATTTTGATTTGAATAAAGTTGATGGTGTTATCCGGAGTCGACCCACGTGATGTATATCCCAATACATGTTATAATATTTTAGTTGAATTATCAAATATTTGGCAAATCATAATTCGTACTTCTTGGCTCTTTCAGTACAGAAACTTGAGGGAGATTAAGCTAGCGTTTTGCTATAGATTCTCAAATTTGTTTTGAAAAATTTGATTTGGGTTAAGTTTGGTTTGAAGATGAAAATGTGTTTGGAAATCAGTTTTCAAAATATATTTCACTTTTTTATTTGAAAACATATGAAACCTCACTTATATCCACAAGTTCTGAAAATTATTATAAATACCTAACAGTACCTTCATCAATAACATTCATTATCGTTATCACAAACTATAGTCATGAACATAAATAAATTTGGTATAAACTTATTATTTTTGTAATGAATTACATAATACACTATCAAATGACTGAAAAGATAAAACAGCATTGTTACAAAATAATAAATTGTGGGCTCTTTTATAAAATATAAAAGTTTGGGGTAATTTTTAAAAAATTTTAAAAATATAATAATAATATTTTGGGCCAAAACCAGCTTTTAGGATTTGGAAATTTGTCAAAATATGGATAAATTTTATGAACAAACATGTATTTGCCAAAAAGAATTTGGAAAAAATTTAATAAAATTTATGGCCAAACGGGTCCTAAGAATTTGAAGGATACAGAGCATGAAGCTAAGAGAGTTGGTGTGAATTAGCAATTGCTCTCCATGTGTGCTTTATAGACTGCTTATATATGGTAACGGTCATAGATTATATACCATTTGTAAGGATAGTGAAATTATATATAACATATTGCTTACCGGTGATTTTTGATTGTCGATGACAGTGTTCTTCATCAACTGGCATTGAAGGTGGACAAGGACTAGGATGAGTTTGGAGACAGTAGTTTGAAGGAATTATGTATTTTTTAGTATTCTGTATATATACAATAAAAATGTAATGTGAAGTATTGGATATCTTATTTGTATTAAACTTTTAGCAATAAAAAGTTCATGCAATTCTATTTGATAATTGATTGTTTGTTTTTTAGTTCTCTATTAGCATGTCAATGGGTTAGAGCAAATTATAGATGTAACTAATTTATGAAAACTAGGTTAATAGTGGGAATGTATTAGATTGGGGAAAAATGTGTTTTAGTGGCGACTAAACTTTCACAATAACAAATGAAATTTGTGGCAACTAAAGTTCAAGTATTTGTGGCGAGTAGAGCTGCTGCTGAAGCTGCAATAGTATTTGTAGCGATAATGGTTGCCACTGCAAATCATTCATTAGTGGCGACCTGCCGCTAAAAGTCAGATTTCTTGTAGTGAATGTGACGAAAAATCAGCAAAGCAGAATAATTGGTTGATAATAGAAAATAATCAGTAATATGTTCGAAATCATAGGCAACTAATTACTGATTTCTGCATCTTTTCAGTTATTGGCAAACATCGAGCCAGAAGCACAACGACAGTGAAACCATGACACAAACAATGATCATAAGCATTTATGAGATAAAAAAACTAGAGTTGTATATGTATAAAGTTCCAAATACGCATCAATTAAAACGGAAAAATCACGAAGTTAAGAACTAATAACACCCAACTAGGAAAAGGTTTTTTGGAAAAGGAATTCAAAGACAACTTCAGTCTATCATGTTTTAAACAGTGTTTCAAAAGGCGTGGGCGTAAGGCGAAGCGTTTTACATATGCCTCAGCGAGGCGTAAGCCCCATAGATATTTAATTTTTAATATTTTATAAAATAATATAATTACAGTAAATATTTATAAACAGTTAAAATTGCATAAAAAATGAAGAAAACCATAAATATATGAAAAGAATATATATATATATATATATGCTTCATCCCCACAAAAAACTAGACAAAACAATCTATTATACGCTACTTAGAAGCCGCAGTAACTTGAGTCGAAAAGAATCAAGTTTTCTACACGGAGGAACAAAAATGATGACTAACCTTCAATTTGAATTTTGAACTTGCTGCTACGAAGGAGAATAAAGTTCTCTTTGTATTTGTAAAAAAACTGAATATTCGTTGCTTTTGGGAGATATTAGCAGACTAGCGGACAAGATAAAGAATTGAAAAAGACCATGAATTGGGGCACAAAATCAATAAAAAAGGTCTTGACTTTTAAATTTAATACATTTTAGTTCCTTTTTAAAACTTTTGAGTAATTACCAAGCTGAATTTTAAAAATTTGGGTATTATATGAAAGACTTATTCAACAAATTTTGTTTTAATTTGAAAAAATCTATGGGGCTTACGCCTCACTAAAAAAATTCGCCTCAAACGCCCGGGCGTACGCCCCGAATTGCTGGGCATACGCCTCTTGAGACTTTCGCCCCACACCATCGCCCCGGGGCGTTTTTGGTGCGCCTCACCCCAGGGCTTGCCCCGAAAACGCCTTTTAAAACACTGGTTTTAAATGGATCAAATGCCGTAGAATTAGCACAGCAAATAAATGTTCCTAGATAATTCGACAGAAGAAATATATTTAGAAAACGAAATGCCAGTCTCTTGCCTCCATAGCATAGTGGTATTGCGTTTGCCTCGTAAGCGAAAGGTTGCGAGTTCGATCTTCGCAGGGGGCCTTCTTTCAAGATAAATTAATTATTAAAAGAGATGGGTTTAATCTGCCAACTGCCTAACAATCACAAATTCATTCTTTTTTAATGTATATAGGTAAGTGCATTTTTCTTCTAAAACATGTGTAATACGTACATATAATAGGCCGAAACTGTTGGAAAACTGTCACGATCCAAAATCCGCATGTCGTGATGGCGCATATTTCAATACTAGTCGTGATGGCGCATATTTCAATACTAGGCAAACCGACAACCTCAATAAGCTACAATTTCTTTTAAATTTGAAAACATAATATATAAATTTAATAGAAAAATCTCACATACTAATGTAAAATACACTCTCTAAATCCAGTGTCAATCAGTACATGAGCATCTAAATAATAATAAAGTCTGACTGATAAGAATATTGTCCGAAAAATGTAGAACATCACAATAACTGAAGGGAAGAGAGACAAGGTCTGCGGACGCCAAACAACTACCTTGATAGTCTCCAACAGATAAATCACCAAGTCTAGCAACCGTAGTATCCGGGAGCACCTGTATCTGCACACGAGGAGCAGAGTGTAATATGGGTACAACCAACTCAATAAGTAACAAAACTAATCTCTGGGTTGAAAGTAGTGACAAGCTTAGCAGGTACAGTCCAGTATAGAAATAACGGTACAGAAATGTAGGCATGCTTTCAAGTTCAACAGTTAAACTCAGCACAGGTAAAAATAGATCAATTTTGAACACTATGAGGAATATTACATCTATGTATCTACATGCCAATGTACATACCGTATGTGATGCACATTAGTGAAAACTTCGTGTACTCACAATCTAAAAATACTCAATCACTCAGTACTGTATATGGCCAATCGAGCCCAAGGAAGATCCATCCCTCATATATATGTACACATCAATTGACAGTCAGTCGCCCAGTACTGTATAATGCCAATCCAACCCAGAGGAAGATCCATCCTCAAATATCAATAATTCGGACAAGATCCATGTCCAGAAAAAATTCATCCCTCAATATATAAATGCTTCGGGCAAGATCCATGTCCAGGGAAGATCCATTCCCCATATATATATATATATATATATATATATATATAATGCGCTCACTGTGGGGGGTGCAGACTCCGGAGGGGCTCCTTCAGTCCAAGCGCTATAATAGCCAAATCCAGGCATAAATAAATTAACATAAATATCACTCAGAATCTCCAGTCTCTTGGGCTTTCAATGACACGAAAATCAACCTGACATAATGATATGATGTATCAATAAATGACAATAGAGACTGAGATATGATATGCAAGTGACATATGTGACTGAGTGTAAAATTATATTTTAAACAAATAGTTCAACAGCAATACGACCCATGTGGGTCCCAAAATATATCGGCGTGTAGCCTAAACAGGATCTTTAATATGAGTCTCAGCTCAATTTTTCTAACACGTGGAGGATATATGGTTAATGACATTTATTTAATTATACAACTTACACAGAATCAATTAAGTCACAATTCCTATGATGCACGCCCACACGCCCGTCACCTAGCATGTGCGTCATCTCCAAACAATTCATACAATACGTACTTCAGGGATTCATACCCTCAGAACCAAATTTAGAAGTGTTACTTATCTCAAACCGTGTAATTCTTTACTCCGCTATGCCTTTGTCTCGCGAATTGGTCTCTGAAAGCCTCGTATCTAGCCACAATTAATTTGATTCAGTCAATACAAATTATTGAAATTAATTTCATTTGAAAATACTAATTTTCCAACAAAACCCGAAATTGCACTCAAAAATTATCCGTGCGACCCACTTCTCGGAACCCGACAAAAGTTTAAAATTCGAAATTCCATTCAACCACAAGTCTAACCATATCAATTTTATCAAATTCCGACAACGAATCGACCTCCAAATCCTCAATTTAAGGTATAGAAAATTTCTACTATTTTCATCCCAATTCACTAATTTCATGAAAAACACAATAATAGATTCATGTATTTTAACCAAAATCGAGTTAGGAATTCTTACCTCAATGTTTTTCCAGAACAACTCTCGAAAAATCGCCCGAGCTTCCTTGGTCCAAAAATAGAAGAATGAGAGGAATTTGGACTTTATTCTGCTGCCAAGAGGTTCGTTCTTCGCGTTCGCGATGAACAAATTCCTCAACCGCGATTTTCAAACCCTTCCTAGATAGTATATAGTTTAATAGTCATAACGTTTCGTACACAACTCCAAATAATAAATGGTTTAACTTTATGAAAACTAGACACCAAGAGCTATAACTTTTATTTGTTGGTCATCTCACAATTCCTTATATATTGTGAGGTATAAGCTTCCAAAGTCAACCTTGTGCAATAAAGATTTTCAAAAACTTCCCAGAGAGCCTGTAGTTTATTCACCATAACGTTTTATACAACAACTCCAAATGACAAATGGTTTACGTTTAGGAAAACTATACACAAAGAGCTATAACGTTCATTTTTGGATTATCTCCAAATTCCTTATAGATTGCGAGATATGAGCCTCCAAAGTAAGACTTGTGCAACAGAGATTTCCTTCTTCGCGAATGCGAGAGTCTCTTCGCGAACACGAGAGTCTCTTTGCGAACATGAAGAACAAAATCCCAGAAGACAAATCATTCTTCGCGAACGTGAGAGGCTCCTCGCGAACGCGAAGAACAACAACAGACATCAGAAAATCAGCATCCAAAGTAGTCCAAAATGAACTAAAACACACCCGAAACACACCCGAGGCCCCCGGGACCCCAACCAAATATTCCAACAAGTCCTAACATATCATACGAACTAAGTCAAAATCTCAAATCACATCAAACAACGCTAAAACTACGAATCATACCGCAATTCAAGCTTAATAAAATTAAAAATTTCCAACTTCTACATTCGACGCCGAAACGTATCAAATCAAATCCGATTGACCTCAAATTTTGCACACAAGTCATAAATGACATAATAGAGCTATGAATATTTTTAGAACTAGATTCCGACTCCGATATCAAAAAGTGAACTCCCCGGTCAAACTTCCAAACTTAAATTTTTATTTTAGCCATTTCAAGCCTAATTTAGCTATTGGCTTCAAAATAATTTTTCGGACACGGTCCTAAGTCCAAAATCACCATACGGAGCTATTGGAATCATAAAAACTTTATTCCGGGATTGTTTATACATAAGTCGACATCTGGTCACTATTTTAACTTAAGCTTTAAGCCTTGGAACTAAGTGTTCCAATTCATTCCAAAACCTCAGCGGACTCGAACCAATTACCCCGGCAAGTCACACAACAACTGAAAAGTGCAAATTGAGAAGTAAATGGGGGAACGGAGCTGAAATACTCAAAACGCCCGGCCGGGTCGTTACATTCTCCCCCACTTAAATATACGTTCGTCCTCGAACGTTCCAAGAGTTGTTTCCAAGCCATCACATCACCATTTCATCTTACCACGCACATACCTGGGGGTGATCCCACGCCATCCTATTCCATATAGGTCTGACAATACCACGTAATTGAAGATCATTACTTCAACCTTAGCCCATAAACCTTGGATTTCAATTTCCAACATTCAAAATTTCTTTTCAAGACCCGAATCTCACATCTACATACTGTATGAATCTGAACAAGCTATATCAAGCCATAACCATAACCCCATATATAATCATGTAACATACTACACAACTCGCATGCTCGCAGCACCATTTTCAATCACAGCAACTACTCCAAACTAACCCGGTAATAGTATTAAATCCCATATCAAGCCAAAACTGTCCAAAAACTTCGTACACTACTGATATTTAAATAAACACGCAGAATCTCATAATCACTTATTAGATCAACAAGTCATGGAGCTCTCTCGCCCCAACCCAAACCATAATCACTTTCTAAGCCGATTTTCGATGTCATCCTCCCAAATATACCGTAATCAAATCCGATAGTACACATTCTAGGCCCAATGACCTTATATTTTTAAACACAACTATCCCACAGACATGTGACGCCAATATAACTCAAGCCCCAACTGCGCAACCCGTGTACCCAAAAATGGAAAATGTCTCAAAGAAGAGAATCGTATTGCGAGTTCAACAAGCACCACCACAACTGCAATGCTATAAGCTCATTATATATAGTAGAACCAAGACACACAAATTTAATAACAATAACCAGCTCTTCTAGAGATCACATTAACACCACTTGCACGGACAACTCACGTGCTATAGTATCAATATCTGGACCCGCACGGACAACTCACATGCCAATAATATTAGTATATGGATCCGCACGGACAACTCACGTGCCAATAATATAATCTGCATGGCATTGCCACAGGCCCCCAGTCCAAGCATATCATACAGGAGCAATCAAATAAGTATACATGTATATGATAAATGAATTAAGATTCTCATGCTCCTGGACTGGTATAAATAACACGTCATAGAGTAGGCAGGTGCAAAGTTTGCTATCACCACTTAAATCAGCAAGTTAACGCAGAAATAGTAACTACCCAATTTATTGAGAGAATTAGTCTCTTTGTAACCTCAAGTGTAGTCCAGATAGTTCTCGACAAAGGTATGAATACGAGAAACGTTATAACTTTACGCTTAACAGTCAACTCTAGGCATATCATAGCCTAGGAATTCTTCTGAGTATGAATACATTCTCTGAAGCCCACACATGGTCTCAAACCATACATATATGCGCACTCTTAGGGCGTAGCTATCACAAATAATTAATGCAACTAGTGCCTCCACTGAGTTTAATTAAAATACTCACCTCAACCATGCCACAACCATGAAACAATATGCTTTTGAGAACTCCCAGTCTCCAAATTCATAGGACACATGAATCATCATAATTGATCCCAATTCTAGCATTCGAATTACTAACACATCTTTCATGCACGATCATGTGAAAAATATGAGAATCTCATTATCAACTCTGAGTCACCAACAAATTACATACCTGGTTAGTTAGAAACCTTTCTCTTGCTTCCTTCCAGGAGGAAATCACAATATACAACATGTCCCTCACACTGGTAAAAAAATATCTGGTTCGAACCATGATAGAAATCATCAAGAACTCTTCAAAATCCATTTGTACATAACCAAACTATTTGAGCTGAATCTCCCTATCTCTACCGAGCCACGCAGGTAACCCAAACATATGTAGAGCCTCACCATATCATAATTACCCAAAAGAACCGAGCATGTCATTACCATACTAGTCTAGCCTACTACCAAGTTATCCTATTTTTTTAAATTCTTTTTTCTCGAGTTTCTTCTGAATTACCCTCAAGTTGACACTTTTCCTTGTCGGAACACTACGATCCATACCCAAAGCTCACTACAAGACATCATAACATAAAATTACTCCGCCCTAAGGCTCATAAGCCATTGTATTTTTTCTAAGCACATCCCTAAATACCACAACCGTAACACTCACTCTGCAAATACCTTATGTGAATTTAAAATTGCTCTTCTTACCTTTCTTATACTAAAATGTAGAATCCATAGTCATACATAGTTACCTCAAGTTCCGGTACTACAAAATGTAAATCTCAGATTCCATTCATATACAAATCCGAAAAAATCCTCGATCTCAACTTCTAACAGATCATAACAAATCCACAAGTATGCCTCGGACCAAAAATAAAATTTAACATATAACCATAAAATTGAATTGTCAATAGCAGGCTCCCCCAATAATTACCACACATTACTGATACACACGATCCACAATAATGGTATCGGCACCAGCATAGATATACGAACTGGTGAAACTAAGGACTCACGGGGCATATATAGATAATGAGCAAAGTAAAATTATACATACGAATAAGTGGAATCAGGGTCAAATAGTATAGAAGCTTCTCTGTGGCACACTGAGACAATACCTGTGATCACTGCATCTAAAGCAACATCATCTAGCCTGGAAGAAAAAGCATAGAATCGGGCCTGACCGCCACCTGATTGGCCTCCCCCTCTTGGGTGACCCCTAGCTGACTAAGCCCCACCCCGAACTGGCTGGGCGGTTGGCGGAGCAACTGGTGCAGAAGTCATTGCCTGACTCCTCTGCTGAGCTGAACCTCCTGTAAGGCGAGGGAAATATGTCTTTATATGACCCAAATATCCAAACTCAAAGTAACCCCTCTCTGAAAATGGCGGCAAGTTCTGAGGAGGGCCTCAAGAACCAGAATAACTACCAGAAGAACCTGGTACCGATGAACTCTGAACTGATGGTGCACGAGATGCACTATGAGCTAGAAGTGCACTAAGGGAAGACTGCCTCTGTCAAGATCTGTATGAACCATGGCTAGTTGATGCGCCACGATGAGCTGAATGAGCCATTTGAGCGCGCCTATAAGGAAGGTCCCTACTATGATAGGGTTGTCCCTTAAAAGGAAAGCCGCTGGAATTACCCGGACCACGAGACTTCTTGGCCTCCCTCTTCTTACTCTCCTGAGTACGGACCATCTCTAGTCGTCGAGCACTGTCAACCACCTCGTCGAATTTAACACCTGCTACATTCCCCAAAGTCATAACAAAATGGAACTGATGGTTGAGGCCATTAATGAACCTCCTGATGTTTTCCCTCTCAGTGGGCACCAACCAAACTGCATGATGGGCCAATTCTAAAAACCACATATCATATTGAGTCATGGACAAGTCCTCCTAATGTAAATATTCAAACTACCTATGCAGTTCCTCTCTGTGGGTCTGTGGAATAAACTTCTCCATAAATAATACAGAGAACTCATGCCACGATAGTGGTGCTGAACCAACTGGTCTACTCCTCTCATAAGTCTCCCACCATCTGAAGGCTGCTCTGGTCAGCTGAAAAGTAGTAAATGAGACCCCACTGGTCTCTAGAATACCAGTTGTACGAAGCATCCGCTGGCATCTGCCCAAGAAATCCTGAGCATCCTTTGACTCAATTCCACTGAAAGTTGGAGGATGGAGTCTCCCAAACCTCTCTAATCTTTTTTGCTCCTCGTCATTCATAATAAGACCCACTTGGTCCCGAGCAACTGCAACTGGTTGGACTGGTGGTGTACCCGGTATCTGAAGTTCCTGCACTACCTGCTCTGGAGTACGGGCAACAGGGGTAAGAGTACCACCCCCAGCTAGAGAAGTGGCAGGTGCGGCCTGAGCTGAAACCACCTGAGAAAGTGCAGTGCAAAGTGTAAATATCTGAGCCAAAGCCTTCAGAAGGCCTGGAATCACAATGGGCACAGCTGGTGCCTGAGTTGGTTGTCGGCTTAGCTATATCTGGAATCTGCTCCTGAGCTGGAGCAATCGATGGTGCTACAGGTGCTGCTCCAATTGTTGTATGAGCTACACCTCGACCTCTACCTCGGCCCCGGCCTCTACCACGACCCCGGCCTTTCGCGACCCTAACTGGTGGCACAGGTGGCTGACCATCCGATCCGGTAGTAGGTGTCATCACCATCTGTAAGAGAATAGAATATCAGAATTTTAGTTTCCGGAATCAACAAATTCGCACGACAGGATACAAGAAAGTGAAATTTTTATAAGGATTGGGCAGCCTCTCGAAGATAAGTACAGACGTCTCCGTACCGATCCGCAAGACTCTACTGAACCTGCTAATGACTCGTGAGACCTATGTAACCTAGGCTCTGATACCAACTTATCACGACCCAAAATCCGCATGTCGTGATAGTGACTATCTCAATACTAGGCAAGCCGACAATATCAACAAGCCACAATTTCTTTTAAGTTTGAAAATATAATATATAAATTTAATAGAAATATCCCACATACTGATGTAAAATACATTTCCAAAATATGGTGTCACTGAGTACATGAGCATCTAAATAATAATAAAGACTGACTGATAAGAATACTATCTGAAAAATATATAACAATACAATAACTGAAGGAAAGAGAAATAAGGTCTGCGGACGCCAAGCAGCTACCTTGATAGTCTCCAACAGATAAATCACCAAGTCTAGCAATCGCCGTATCTGGGAGCACTTGTATCTTCACACGAGGTACAGAGTGTAGTATGAGTATAACCAACTCAATAAGTAACAAGACTAACCTCTGGGCTAAAAGTAGTGACGAGCTTAGCAGGTACAGTCCAATATAGAAATAACGGTACAGAAATGTAGGCATGCTTTCAAGTTCAATAGTTAAACTGAGCACAGGTAAAAATAGATCAATTCTGAACAATATGAGAAATATTACATCTATGTATCTACATGCCAATGTACATACCGTATGTGATGCACCTCAGTGAAAACTTCGTGTACTCACAATCTAAAAATACTCAATCACTCAGTAATGTATATGGCCAATCCAGCCCAAGGAAGATCCATCCCTCATATATATATGTACACATCAACTGACAGTCAGTCGCCCAGTACTGTATAAGGCCAATCCAACCCAGGGAAAGATCCATCCCCAAATATCAATGATTCGGACAAGATCCATGTCTAGGGAAAATCCATCCCTCAATATAAATGCTTCGGGCAAGATCCATGCCCAGAAAAAATCCATCCCTCAATATAAATGCTTCGGATAAGATCCATCCCTCAATATATATATCTATGGCAAGATCCATGCCTAGGGAAGATCCATCCCAGAGATATATATATATATATATATATATATGTGTGTGTGTGTGTGTGTGTGTGTGTGTGTGTGTGTGTGTGTGTGTGTGTGTGTCACGACCCCAAATTCCTTTCGTAGGAGGTCGTGATGGAACCTAGTCTCTAAGATTAGGTAAGCCTATCAATGCGGAATAATAATATATATCTAAAATAAATAAACTACAATTCAAACAATTACAACTCCCAAAATCCGGTAAAAATAAGTCACAAGCTTCTAAGAATTTATCCTCAATGTCTCTATATATATCAAGGTCTAACGCAAAATAAGGAAGCAACATAATAATGATAGAAGGGGACTCCGGAGTCTGCGGACGCTGGTAGATATACCTCGAAGTCTCCGTGCACAGGTAACTCACTGATGTTTGGGCTGGTAAGATGTACCTGGATCTGCACAAAAAGATGTGCAGAAGTGTAGTATGAGTACACCATAGCGGTACCCAGTAAGTGCCAAGCCTAACCTTGGTAGAGTAGTGACGAGGTCAGGTCAGGCCCTACTGGAAAATAAATAAGGGCATGGTAAAATGTTTAACAATATAATAAGATAAAATGACAATAAAAATGAATCAACTAGTATGTCACAATTTAATTACACCAAATAATGGCAATTAATACCTCGTGGAAACAAAACAAAATTCTTTTCAACTTTCAAGAAAATCACAACAATAATCAAAGGCAACTACGGCCATAAATAAATACCAACAAGGGCACTCCCGAGGTACCGCCTTGTAGTCCCAAATCATAAATAAATTCACAATATCTCATTTTCTTATATAACCGCGGCAACCTTCATAATTTATTTTAAAGAAAATACTTTTTTCGAAATAGCATCCTGCGTTTTAACCATACTTATCACATCGCATGACTTCTAGTAGTTTCCCCTACTAGCCACGCGTATCAAGCCACCCTTATCTCACCGCATGCGTTTTAACACCCAAACCTTATACCACCGCATGCGTATCAATATCACAATATATCACAATTTGCACCTCAAGTACCCAAATATTTCAATTTGCCAAAATAAATCAACAACAATATGTTTTCCATAATAAAGAGCTCACGGCTCATGCCAAAATAATTCAACAATAATTGTTTTTCACAATAAGGAGCTCATGGCCCCATCACAATGAGTACGAAAATCTCACAAAAATATTCGAGAATAAATAACTCAACAAAATAATATTTTAAAATTTTAATACGTTGCTTCAATACCAAATTTAAAATGTCAAATAATTCATATTAATAATATTTAATTTAAAGAAAATCAACCTTCAAATAATGCACAGAATGAAAGAAACCAAGTTTCAACTAAACGGTAAAACAATTAGCAGGAAAAGGTCAAGCAAATTTAAAGTATAAACATTTAAATCAATGATGAAGAATATAGCAAGATTGAATAATTTAATTAATATGCAACAGTGATCTATACAATTTAAAAACTTAATCTTTCATATTTAGCCCGTGTACACACTCGTCACCTCGTGTACATGACTTTCATCACATTATAATTATCATATTAATAGCAATCCTAGGGGAAATTTCCCCCACACAAGGTTAGATAAGTCACTTACCTCGACTTATTCCAATTTAACCAAGTAATACGCCTTTTCCTCAATTTTCCGACTCCGATCGACTCGTATCTAGTCATAATTAATTCGATATAATCAACAAAAATTATAGAATCAATTTCATAAGAAAATACTATATTTTTTAATAAAATCCGAAAATAACTCAAAATTGCCTGTGGGACCCACGACTCGGAATCCGACGAAAGTTACGAAATATGAACGCCCGTTCAACCACGAGTCTAACCATACCAAAATGACTAAACTTCAATAATAATTCGACCCTCAAATCCTCAAATCTATCCAGGAGAGTTTTCAAATTTTTCCAACTTAAATCAACAATTAAATGTTAAAAACAATGATAGATTCGTGTAATCTAACCAAGATTGAGTTAAGAACACTTACCCCGATGTTTTCTATGAAAATCTCCCAAAAATCGCCTCAATCCGAGCTCCAAATCGTTAAAAATGAAAAATGCCATTTTCAGAACTTAAACATTCTGCCTGGTGATTTCTTCTATGCGATCGCGGACCAACTCACGCGATAACGAAGCACAAGTTTTTATTGCCCAAAAATAACTCTACGCGATCGCTAAAAATTCCACGCGATCGCGAAGCACAGCCTCCGTAAACCTATGCGATCGCGAGCCTTCTCACGCGATCGCGAAGCATTAAGCGCGTGGCCCACCTTTTGCCTCGTTTCCTCTTCGCGAACGCGTTCGCATAGCATTGCTTGCCAAACCTATGCGATCGCGGACTCGCCCACGTGATCGCATATCATAAAATTTCAGCTGCCCATTTAACCCTACGCTATCGCATACCTTCTCACGCGATCGCGTAGAAGGAAACCAGAACCTGCAGAAACCAGAATTTCAGCTATCAAGCCAAGTCCAAAAATGATCCGTTAAGCATCTGAAACTCACCCGAGCCCCTCGGGACCTCAACCAAATATACCAACAATTCCTAATATATCATACGAACTTAGTCGAGTCCTCAAATCACATCCAACAACACTAAAAATACGAATCACACATAGATTCAAGCCTAATGAACTTTGAAACTTTCAATTTCTACAAACGACGCCGGAACCTATCAAATCAAGTCCGATTGACCTCAAATTTTGCACGCAAGTCATAAATGATATAACGGAGCTATAAAAATTTTTGAAATTGGATTCCGACCCCGATATCAAAAAGTCAACTCCCCGGTCAAACTTCCAAACTTAAATTCCTATTTTAGCCATTTCAAACCTAATTTAATTACGGACTTCCAAATACAATTTCGGACACCCTCCTAAGTCCAAAATCACTATACGGAGCTGTTGAAATTATCAAAATTCTATTCCAGAGTCGTTTTCTCAAAATGTTGACCGAAGTCAAATTTAGCATTTTAAGGCCAACTTAAGGAATAAAGTATTCCGATTTCAACCCGAATACTTTCAAATCCCGAACCAACCATCCCCGCAAGTCATAAATTTATAAAAGTACATACGGGGAGTTTTATTTCGGGGAACGGGGTTCTAAAAGTCAAAATGACCGGTTGAGTCATTATAATATATATATATATATATATATATATATATATATCAACTATGCTCACTATGGGCGGTGCAGACTTCGGAGGAGATCCTTCAGCCCAAGCACTATAATAGACAAATCCAGGCATAAATATCACTCAGAACCTCCAGTCTTTCGGGCTCTCAATGACATAAAAATCAACCCAACATAATGATATGATGTATCAATAAATGATAACAGAGACTGATATATGATATGCAAGTGACATATGTGACTGAGTACAAAATTATATTTTAAACAAATAGTTCAACAGCAATACAACTCATGTGGGTCACAAAATATATCGGCATGTAGCCTAAACATGATCTTTAATATGAGTCTCAGCTCAATTTTTCTAACACGTGGAGGATATGAGGTTAATGACATTTATTTAATTATGCAACTCCACATAATCAATTATGTCACAATTTCTATGATGCACGCCCACACGCCCGTCACCTAGCATGTGCGTCATCACCAAACAATTCATACAGCATGTACTTCAGGGATTCATATCCTCAGAACCAATTTTAGAAGTGTTACTTACCTCAAACCGTGTAATTCTTTACTCCGCTATATTTTTGCCTCGTGAATTGGTCTCCGAAAGCCTCGTATCTAGTCACAATTAATCTGATTCAGTCAATACAAATTATTGAAATTAATTCTATATAAAAATACCAATTTTTCAACAAAATCCGAAATTACACTCAAAAATCGCATGTGGGGCCCACGTCTCGGAACCCGACAAAAGTTACAAAATTCTAAAGTCCATTCAACCACGATTCTAACTATGCTAATTTTACCAAATTTCAACAATGAATCGACCTCCAAATCCTCAATTTAAGGTATAGAAAATTTCTACCATTTTCAACTCAATTCACTAATTTCGTGATAAAAATAATAATAGATTCATGTATTTTAACCAAAATCGAGTTAGGAATTCTTACCCCAATATTTTTTGAAAAACTCTCGAACAATTGCCTCACCCGAGCTTCCTTGGTCCAAAAATGGAAGAATGAGACGAATTTGGACTTTATTCTGCTTCCCAAGGGTTTGTTCTTCACGTTAGTGGCCAACCCCTAACGTTCGCGATGAACAAATTCCTCAACCGCGATTTCCAAACTCTTCCCAGACAGTATCTAGTATAATGGTCATAAAGTTTTGTACACAACTTCAAATAACAAAATGGTTTAACTTAATAAAAATTACACACCAAGGGCTATAACTGTCATTTGTTACTCATCTCCTAATTCCTTATACATTGCGAGATATAAGCTTCCAAAATTAGCCCTGTGCAGCAAAGATTTCCAAACTCTTCTCAGACAGCCTGTAGTGTATCTACCATAACTTTTTGTACACAACCCTAAATGAAAAATGGTTTATCTTTTAGCAAACTAGACACAAAGGGCTACAACTTTTATTTTTGGATTATCTCCAAATTCCTTATAGATTGCGAGATATGAGCCTTCAAAGTAAGACATGTGAAACAGAGATTTCCTTCTACGCGAACGCGAATAACAAAATCCCAGAAGACAAATCCTTCTTTGCGAACGCGAGAGACTCCTCGCGAATGCGAAGAACAACACCAGACATCTGAAAATCAGAATCCAAAATAGCCCAAAATAATTCGAAACACACCCGAGATCCTCAGGATCCCAACCAAATATACCAACAAGTCCTAACACATCATACGAACTAAGTCGAAATCTCAAATCACATCAAACAACGCTAAAATCACGAATCATGCCCCAATTCAAGCTTAATAAAACTAAAATTTTTTAACTTATACATTCGATGCTGTAACCTATCAAATAAAGTCTGATTGACCTTAAATTTTACACACAAGTAATAAATGACATAACGGAGCTATGAAAATTTTCAGAATTAAATTCCGACTCCGATATCAAAATGTCAACTCTCCGGTCAAACTTCCAAACTTAAATTTCTATTTTAGTCATTTCAAGCCTAATTTAGCTACGGGCTTCCAAATAATTTTTCGGACATGCTTCTAAGTCCAAAATTACCATACAGAGCTATTGGAATCATCAAAACTTTGTTCCGGGGTCGTTTACACATAAGTCGACATCCTGTCAATATTTTAACCTAAACTTTAAACCTTGGAACTAAGTGTTCCAATTCATTCCAAAACTTCACCGAAACCGAACCAATTACCCCGACAAGTCACACAATAATTGTAAAGCACAAATTAAACAGTAAATGGGGGAACGAGGCTGAAATACTCAAAATGACAGGCCGGGTCGTTACAAAAATAAAATAAAGTAAATAGAGTATCAATTTTGGACAGAAAGTTATCTATACCATATTAAAAAAACGAATGCCCTTAGCGAAATGTCGTTCGCGTTTTTTTACCCTTTAACATTTGATTTCATATTAGACGAAATAGTCATTTAATAATTTCTAATATTTAGGAGTAAATATCTAATTATTTTTCTTATATTAAAGAAAAGATAATTAATTACTTTCCTAATATTGATGATTCCTTTCCTTTAAATCGTTTATGCATTTTTTTTAACCGATTACATGTAAACATTTCGTCCACTTACAGTTTTGTATTTATGATTTAGGAGTCCTTTTTTCCCACATGAGAAAAAATTGTCTCTTTTAGCTATCTAAATACAAAAAAACGTCATATTTGTGAACTTGAAATCACAATCTTTGAATGCTCCTCTCCTTTCTTTTTCCGGGGAGAGAGAAATTACTTTTTTTTATTTGATAATGATTATGTTTATATACTATTAATATGCAGGTTATCTTAGGAATATTTTCTATGTTTAAATAAAGTATAAGCAAATTAATAATGTGTATGTTTGATAGACAATTGCAAATTAAAAGGATGTCAGTTATGATTTTTATTTACTATATCTCATGTATGATTATTAGTTTAAAATGACATATTTACAAATTTTATACATATTGTTTGGATCATTCCATTCCCTAAGAGAAAATTGATTAGATATTCTAACTCATATCAATAAAATAAAAAGAATTCATATAAGAAATTTTTTAGAAAATAAACATGCAAATTATTTTTGTAACTTATTTCTCATAAAATGTTTTTATATAATATAAAAAAATTAAAAGATTCTTTTAATTAAATCAGGCTTACTTTTAAAAAGTCTCAATTGAGATGAGAACTAATTATGCAGACACAACAAATTTAAAACTAAATTCATGAGATTTGATTGAAAAAATAAATTATAATTCTGATTTTAATATGAATTTTATATTTTTCACATTTCAGTATAGTATTAACATAATTCTTTCAGAATCCATCAACTGCAAGTAATTTAATTTTAACTATTGGCGCTTACTCCA
Source organism: Nicotiana tomentosiformis (assembly GCF_000390325.3). NCBI lineage: Eukaryota > Viridiplantae > Streptophyta > Magnoliopsida > Solanales > Solanaceae > Nicotiana > Nicotiana tomentosiformis. Next base: position 39,935,261 of record NC_090815.1, read on the forward strand.
TAAAAAGATAACATTTGGATGCATCCAAAATAAACACATGGTTATATAATTGGACAAAGAAAAGAAAGTTTTCTCCAAAACGACAAAAGTAATGATTTATTCTTTTCTAATCCGTTGAAAATAATTTCTATATTATTTTTTATTGATTAAATAAATTGAACAATTTGCATTTTTGTTGCGGGAAAAATAAAAGGAGACGTCTTTTGTCAGTTACTTCATCCTCTTTGTATCCTTTAAAATGGGTACAATTCCCTACCCATGATTACTACTTATCATTTTTAGGAGCATATAATTGTCTGTTAATTTTTATTTTATAATATAAATATACGTTGAAAATTATTTTATGTTATTTTTAAATTATTATTATCCAATATTCTGTACTATATTAAAAATACGAAATCCCATAACGAAATGTTCTTCATATTTTTAACCCTTAAAAAATATAGTTCGCACTGAGAAAAATAGTAATTTATTATTATTTTACTCTTTAGGAACAATTATTCAATTAATTATCTAAATATTTAGGAATTTAAAAGCAACTAAAATTTTACATATTAAATATTTCCTTGTTTGGACTATATTGAAAGTATTTATATGTAGAACTTTAAAATCATTAAAATTTTACCTTATAAAAATCTTACATTAAACTATATATAGATTATAAACAAAATAAATAAAGAAAATAATTAAAAAGATCAAAGAAAGAGGAAGTATGAGGTTTTGAATAATAACGGAGGTGGTCAAAGTCTATTTATAAGCTTTTATACAGTCTGATTTATATGAAATAATTATCAATTATTATTTAAAAAAAAAATTTATGAGATATTTTAGCATTTTTAAATGAGGTTAAATTTAGCTGAATATAAGTAGGTTTCTTGACTACAATTATGGCTTTGCATTTTGATTTAAAATTTATTTATGGTATATAGTGATTCTTAATTATTTTAGATTTACAAAGAATTTTCATTTTTTTTTTCGGCAACATGTCATTCGTGGATAATTTTTTACCTAATGGATTGTTTACTATTTGAAAAAGAATTCTTATTGAATAGGAATATAACTATAGTTAAATATTTAAAATCTGGTATTAGGTAATACTATTGAAATACTAATCTGATTTGAATAATGACACGTCAAAATCAAATACCGAATTCCAATTTCAGTCATTGAAATAAATTTTAAGTTGAATTATTGATTGATAATTGAGTGCTTATGTTGGACAATTTGTGTCATTATAGAGTTAACTATACACGACCAACATTTATCATTTTCAAGAACTTATGTTGGACAAGAGTGGGTTGCTCTAGTGGTGAGCACCCTCCACTTCTAACTAAGATGTTGTGAGTTCGAGTCACCCCAAGAGCAAAGTGGGGAGCCCTTGGAGGGAGGGAGTCGGGTTTCTATTGGAAACAGCCTCTCTATCCCAGGGTAGGGGTAAGGTCTGCGTACACACTACCCTCCCCAGGCCCTACTAATGGGATTATACTCGGTTGTTGTTGTTGTTGTTATATTTTTATTTTATAACACAAAGACAAATTTTAAATAAGTTTTTACTCATTGAAATAGGGTACACGCGCAAAGCGCGTACACTAAGATTAGTACTATATTAAAAGCACGAAAGCCTTAGCGAAATATCGTTTGCCTTTTTTACCTTTTAAAAATAGGTTTCACATTAGACAAAGTTATAATTTAATTAACTTTCCTAATATCTTGCATTTTATAATCAACTAAAATTTTAGTTATTAAATATTTTCTTATTGAACTAGGTAAGAAGTCCTAATATTTAGGACTTTAAAATCAATAAATTATTTTCCTTAAATCAATTTTTTTTCTTATTTTAAATTGTTAATATCATGTCTTATTTTCACTTTCGGTGGAATTTATTCTTTCATATCTTTAATTTCATATTCATAATGTTAAAGTCCTATATTTTATATTATATATTTTTCATCAACTCCTTTTAAAAGTAGAACAATTGAACATGAAAGTTTTTCCACAATATATTTAAATTCTAGAAAAAGGTCTATAGCTCTTTTCTTTCTTTTTTTTTGGTTGTGCATAAAAAAATTGTACACATATACCGAGTTACTTGAACAAAAGGTCTCCATATCCTTATCCATTCTATTTACTATTTAGCTAACAATAAAATAAATAATCTAGTATTATTCTACTGTATTTTTTTTTATTTTTGTTATTCATTATACGGACATGAATATATACAATAAGTTTTATTATCCTCTACTTCCACCAGCCGATATGTATATTTTTTATATTTATTTTGGTTTAATGTGTAAGAAGCTATAAGCGATTATTAAAAGATACATAGAAATTTATTTTTCATATTATGCTAGCTAGCATGAAGGACAAATGCATGGCTATGGTCTATGGACAATAGGGTGTCCTCATTTCGCCTTATCAACCCCAAGGAAACTCCGACTACGGACCTAGATTGTTTGTACATACAAACCTTTTGGGTGCTAAGATCCTGTCACGACCCAAAATCTCAAGTATCGTGATGGTGCCTATCATAATACTAGGCAAGACTACAACTCACACATACCAACTTCTTGACACTTAAAATAAACGAAAATAAGCTTAAGTAAATAAAAGTCTCATAAAACTGAATGAAAACGTCACAGCTCAATACAAAATTTCTCAAAACCGGAGTGTCACTGAGTACATGAGCATCTATATAAATACATAATCTGATACACTCTCTAAAAAAGTAGAACTGAATAAGTAAAACTGAGGGATAGGGGAGGAGAGTTAAGGTCTGCGGACGCTGTGGCAGCTACCTGGATAATCTCCTAATGGCTGAAACTCTAAGATCAACAACCACCGTGTCCGGAAATACTTGGATCTGTACACGAAGTGCAATGTGTAGCATGAGTACAACTAACTCAATAAATAATAAGTCTAACCTTTGGATTGAAAGCAATGACGAGTCCGAACAATACAACCCAAATACATAATTAAATAGTACGGAAATTTACAGAACACATGACAGTAATATCTTAGAGAAACTCATAATTTGCAGGTACCAGTGCAGGAATGTAGACATGCTTCCAGGTTTAACAATTAAACTCAGAACAGATAAAATATATTAAGTTTGAATGAAATGAAGAATATGACATCTCTATATCTACATGATCATATGTGATGCAACACAATTAATTCCTCGTGTACTCACACTCTCGGAGTACTCAACCTGACTGTTTCAATTCTCACTCATCACACTCAGCACTATATAGGGTAGATCCAGCCCGAATCAAATATCGTGAATCAATAGCAATTGCGCTCACTGTGGGTGTGCAGACTCCAATGGGGCAGATCCAGCCCAAGCGCTATAATAAGCCAATCATGGCATGAATCAATAAAGCCTGCTGCGGCGTGCAGCCCGATCACATAAATATCACTCGCAAACAGGCCCTCGGCCTCACTCAGTCATAAATCTCTACAGTCTCTCGGCTCACAACACTCATGCTAAGCATCCCAAAATAATGATACGTGATGTGACAATGTACGATAGCAGAGACTGATATATGATACGCAATGATGAATGCGACAGAGTACATAACTGCAATTAAGCAAATAACTCAACATCAAAGAACGACCACTGTGGGTCTCATTAGTACTAGCACATAGCGTAAACATGATTTCTAGCATATATCGCAGCTCAAGTGCTCTAACACTTAGAGTACGGTAAAACTATTCAGATAAGATAGCTGCACAGCTCCATGGAATCGACTAAATCATAATTACTACAGTGCATGCCCACACACCCGTCACCTAGCATGCGCGTTACCTCAATACCATTCACATAGCACGTAATTTCAGGGATTCATACCCTTAGAACCAAGTTCAAAAGTGTTACTTACCTCAAACCATGTAAATCTCTACTCCAACAAGCACTTGCCTCACGAATCGGTCTCTGAATACCTCAAATCTAGCCACAAATAATTCGGTACGATCAACTCAAGATATATGAATTAATTCCATATAAAAATGCTAAGCTCTTAATCAAAAGTCAAACCATGGGCCCACGTCTCAGAATATAATAAAAGTCACAAAATTGGAAAAACCCATTTAACCACGAGTCCAACCATACAAACTTTACCAAATTCCGATACCAAATCGTCACTCAAATCCCCAAATTTAACTCTCCAATCCCTAACCTAAAACTCCCAAAGTTCCACCTCAAAAACACACAAACTAGGTAGAAAATTTAATGGGGAAACAATATTATTAAATAAAAATGATCACAAGTGACTTATCTCAAGAAATCCCTCTCAAACATCACCTTAGTCTGAGCTTGCAAATTCCAAAATGATTAAAATCACGAAACCCTAGAATTTTAAACACAACCCAGGCATTTCTGCACCTGCGAAGTCTGGGCTCGCACCAGCTCTCCCGCTTTTGCGAAGGAAAACTCGCATCTGTGAAACTCACTCAACAGCCAACCATGTCCACCTGCGGTCCCAACCTCGCACCTTCGGGAGCGCATCTACGAACCTCCCCTCGCTTCTACGACCCAACGCAACTAACCAAATCTCCTTCTGCGGTCGCCCATGCGCAGATGCGTATCCACATCTGCGAAAACTTTTCCGCGCCTGCGACTCCCAGTGACTTTCCTCTTTTTCGTAGCTGTGCAATCTTAGCCGCTTCTTGGGATCCGCACATTCGGCCAATCCCATCGCAGGTGCGATGACACCAAATCTGCAGAACCTCAGCATAACACTTAAGCCAAATTCAATTCGTTAACCATCCAAAATCAACCTGAGGCCCCCGGGACCTCAACCAAATATACCAACAAGTCCTAAAACATCATAAAAACTTAGTCGAGGACTAAAATCACATCAAACAATATCAAAAATACGAATCGCACCTCAATTCAAGCCTAACAAAAACTAAGAGATTCCAACTTCTACAATCTATGCTGAAACCTATCAAATCACATCTGATTGACCTCATATTTTGCACACAAGTCATAAATGACACAACGGACCTACTCTAATTCCCGAAACCAAAATCCGAGCCCGGTAACCACAAAGTCAACTCTCGATCAAACTTTTCAATTTCCTAAACTTTTAATTTTTCAACTTTTGCCATTTCAAGCCTGAATCGACTACGGATTTCCAAATTACTATCCGGACACACTCCTAAGTCCAAAATCACCCAACTGAGCTATCGGAACCATCAAAACTCCATTCCGTAGCCATTTGCACATATGTCAACATTTGATCATCCTTTTTAACGTAAACCTCCAACCTTGAGACTAAGTGTCTCAACTTATTCCGAAACATCCCCGGAATCAAACCAACTATCTCGGCATGTCACATAACAATAAATGAGCATAAAATAAGTAGTAAATGGGGAAACGAGACTATAACACTCAAAATGACTAGCTGGGTCATTACATCCTCCCACTCTTAAACAAACATTCATCCTCGAACGGGTCTAGAAAATACCTGGAGTCTCAAATAGGCGTGGGTATCTTCTCTGCATCTCCCGCTCGGTCTCCCAAGTAGCCTTCTCAACTAGATGACCTCTCCACTGCACCTTCAATAAAGCTATGTTCTTTGATCTCAACTTTCGAACCTGTCGATCCAAAATGGCCACCGGCTCCACATCATAAGTCAAATTACAATCCAACTGAACCGTGCTGAAATCCAAAACATGAGACGGATCGTCGACATACTTCCAGAGCATAGAAAACTGGATGAACACTCGACATACTAGGCGGGAAGGCGAGCTTGTAAGCCACCTCTCCAATCCTCTGAAGCACCTCAAACGGACCAATATACCGAGGGATCAACTTGTCCTTTTTCTTGAACCTAATAACACCCTTCATGGGTGAAACCTTGAGTAGTTGATCTCACCCAAGTCACACCTCAAATTGGGGTTGTGAAGCGGTCGATTGCAATAATAATACTCAACTAGGAGTCGGGATCGAATCCACATGGAGCGTAGATGGGATTAGTGGTATGTATTTGGTCTAAGCACGTGAATTGTCTAAGTTGCACTTCCACAAACATTTTTTTTATTTTACTTCTAAAATTGTACTAAGGATTGCAATTGAAAAATATGTAATTAGAGAAGAATGTTTTTGTTGTTGGTTTTCAAATTTGTAAAGGGTCTAGGGTTGTGACTTCCACTTAGGTGTTTGCCTAACATGTTGTGGGCTTTAGGGCGAGTTTCGTTGGTCGGGATGTATTATAGCAATTAACACTCAAATACCCACTCAATACCTCTCGGTAAGAGAGTGTTTTTGCCCAATTTGGCTTTCTCAAGTCCAAATGGGTATTGGACTAAACAGTTGACAAATTGCTCAAGTCGGGTTTTACTATCTCTAGGTTCAACCCTTTAATTGGGACTATCAATCTCTTGATTTCATCCCAAACTCTTGTTAGCCAAGTTTTCCTAGACTAAGTCTCTCTTTCTCAAGTATAGACCAAGTCAAATAGGCTTGAACCAATATTTGCAACCATTAATTCTACAATTATAGCAAGAACTCGGCTAATAATACATACCCAACCATAAAAATTCCCTAAATCAAATACCCATTAGGTTCCTACACTAGGGTTGGGTCACAACCCTAACTAGAAATTAAGCTACTCATAGTGGGTAATGAAGAAACTAAAGAACAAAAGATGATAAAACTCATATTGAATGATTAATAGATAAAAATCCAATGTAAAATCAACAATATAAACTAAAGTTGCCTAAAAGAGTAAAGAAAAACGACTACAAACTTTCTGGTATTCAAAACTTGACCTAATTTCGTGAAAGTAGTCTATTTATACAAAGCTGGAATTTTCTGACAAAATTGCCCTTTCGGTGGTTCTGCGGCCGCACAATTCTGTGTGCGGTCTGCACGTTTTTTCAGCTCTTGAGAGGAGTGAATTTTGCAACTGCACAATTCTGGATTGCGATCGTATCTCTTAAGTTCTGTGGTACGAATAATTCTGGGTGCGGCCGCACATTTAATTTCTGCGGTCCGTATAATTCTGGGTGCGGCCGCACAATTATAGTGCGGTCCGCAGTTCTTGTTGGGCTTGAATTTGAAACTCTCATAACTTTGACTTCTGCGGCCGCATAATTATTATGCGGTCCACACTTTACACTGAAGCTATGTTGAGTCTTCTTCATATTCTGCGGCCACATATAGAAATCTGCGGTCCGCACTTGAGCCTGTGTGCTTGATTTTTGTCCTTGTTCAAAACCACTTCTTGAGTTGGATTTCAACTTAATGGCTTATTTTTCAATACTCCTGCAAGTAAGTATATTTCATCAGTTTTTGGGAATACCTTTAAACATTTATGAACTAAAATGAAAGTCAAAAGGCACAAATAAGTAGTCAAAATCTACACTTATCAACTCCCCCAAACTTAAACTTTTGCTTGTCCTCAAGCAAATAAGCTAATTCCCACCTCCACAAAATAAGAGTTATTCCAGCTAATCTACGGTGAATCAAACACACATCAATTGGGACCAACAATTATCCACACACTCATGAATTATTAACAAGGCAATGTTTTGAAGTTTTAAGCACAAATAGTTCTAATGTGATACTTGAGCATCAAGAGTTGAATTTACTCATAAAGGAAGTTCGCTCTTCCATGTACGTCACTGTGGATCCCAAACTCCTCCTCATATACTCTCTGTTAGCTTATCTCACTTAAGAATGTAGCACTCAATTCAAGGATTTGTGAAAAGATCGCTCATCTCTCTCAAAAGAATGTCACAAGTACGGCTCTAAGTACCATATGCTTGCCCCTCATGTAAATCACCACTAATGTAATTTCACTCGGCTTGAAATCACGTAGGGCATTTTCGGGATGTAATAAAGGCTTTTGGACTAAGGTAGGAAATGTTGGAATAGAACGGGTTCATCTTTCCTTAAGCACTCCATTTTCTCTTTTTGGCTCATGATTTTGCCGACTTTTTGAGGCATTTTCTTTCTCCTAAGGGGAACTAGAGAGACTTGACATCACTCTTTCTTGGTCATGATATTCATTTTTATCCTTCTTTATTTTCTCCATACTTTGCATTTTTTGTTTTTCTTTGAATCCCTTTAACTTCTCAATTTATTTGCTTTCTTTTTGCATTTTTCTTTTGATCTTTCTTTCTTTTTTTCTTTGCCTTTCCTTTTCTTCATTTCTTTTCTCTTTTTGTACCTTGATACCACTTTCAAACTTCCCGTCTCTCCCCCAAACTTATGTTTTAGCCAATTGCTTCTCATGAGTGTTAAGGAAAGCTCGGGTTCCAAGAGAGGGTCACTACAAATCGAATAAAGGCTTGTAACATGGTTATCAAATGAGAAAGGCTTTAGGATCAAAAGGGTTGACTAGGGATAACATCATTTGTGGGCTATGAAAAATTTCAAAACGGGTCAAGGAGAGCCTACAATCACTTCTCAAGCCAAGCAAAACTTAAAATTTCGCCTAGAAACACATTCGGGGCAAGTTCTAGACCATTCGCATAGATACTTGGACTTGCAACAGAACATCTCACCTCTCACACAGCTTGATTGTTAAAGAGGATAGAGTTGAGGGCCCACAATAACCATATTCGAGATTGAAAATCACTAATGGTTCAACTAAACTACTCGATGATTGCTTAAGTCAACACAAGAGTCAAAAGGTCACTAACTAGAGCTATATCTTTAAAAGAACGTGTTTTTAATCATAAGCATATAGTTAAGTGTGTTGGTACTAAGTGAAGCATGCTTGACTCTTCCAGTTCGACTCAATTAGGTCCTCTTATTCATTATTACTATTGTTCTTACCTAAACATCAAAAACGGACTCAATCCCTTAAGAAGGTTGTCACGCCATCCATCATTAGGAAGAGTCACCCGATTCACACAAAAACCACATTTGGAAAGAACCGTAGCATTAAAAAAACTAAAGGCTTATTGATCACTAAAACATAAAAAGAAACTACTAAATCAAAAAGAAGCTATTAAAGTAAATAAGAAGCTAGACTATTAAAAAACCAGAATAAAGAAGCTATGAAATAAATTTTTGAAAGCAAAAATGAATATACAAACCGAAAAGGGATAAGAGAATATATACATCAATAGAGAGAGAAGAATATATACATAATGAAAATAAAAATAAAAAGAGAGTATTATAGTTGTTACAGGCCAATGTCAAATATCATATCAAATCAAAATAGACCACCCCCTGAATAAGAATAAGCATTGTCCTCAATACTTAACAAAAATCAAAATAAGGAGGGGAAAGAGTAGAGAAGACTCCCTATGTGGTCTCGGTATCCATAGCAGCATCACCTCCCTTAGGCTCCTCCAACTGGATCTCATCATCCTCTGCTCCGGGAGTAGGTGGGTTGGTGAACATCTGTAGCACCGCCTCAGCAGTATGGGTAGCGCGGTCTAGTTCCTCAGACTGGCCAGCTGGTGCCACTGATGTTGTTGGGTCTGATGGTACTGATGGATCTATATCCATCAGTAAGTCAAATGGAAGATCCTCAACTGTTGTTATCTTGGTCACTACTCATCTCAATTTGTCAACTGATTTTCTCGAAGCCTGAGATTTCCTCATCTTCTTTACTTGCTTCCCATGCTCCTCAATTGCTCCCCCATGTGCCACCAAGGTGCCCATGATGGTCTTTTTATTATCTAATATTTTCTTCAAAGTTTCCTCCACTGATAGAGGAATCTGAGGTACTGAGGTAGAGGTCTGAGATGGAACAGCACTGGATAGGTCAGACAGCTTTGCAGCTATCTACATCCAGTTATTGAGACTCGCCAGTGTCTGGGAGACTCGCAGCGCAGAGAGTGGATAACTAGAGGAGGAAGGCACTGATACTAATGCCGATGGCCCAGAAGATGGAGGTGGTGGCATAGCAGTTATCTCGGTGGAAGGCCCGACTACTGTGGAAGGCATGGAAGCTGTAGAAGGCATAGCAGCAGAATCTACAACTACCACCGATGGCTCATCAGACTGGCCTACGGTAATAGTCGACTTACCCTTATTTTTCAGATTCCTTGGGTCCTTCAGAGAGTACCAGGAGAAGGGCTGCTTAGCCCTTACCTTTATATCAAAGCTCTTGGGCTCCACCCCAGCATCCGTGAGATGCTCTGTGATAGTGTTGGGATATATATAGGATCTTTCACCCTGCCTGACAACCAGAGACATGTTGGTCGACATGATGACACCCACATTAATTGGGTACCCGGCCATGATAGATGCAACTAAGACTGCCCGGGGATTGGAAGATTGTTTTCATTCTGGCTTGGGTTTATGTGACTCCATACAAATGTTTGCCACCCTTTTTCTTCAAAGTTGAGGGTGTTTCGCAGAATAGGAACTCCTGATGTGATCCATAGTAGTGGTGGTCCTGGAGCTACTAGTATCTCAGAAAGCCAAGGGCGAGCTGCATCACCCAGTGCGAACTTCTCTAAATACTGCACTAGCTCCATATCCTCGAGCCCCAAATAAGTGTTCAGGGTGGTCTGATCAAATCGTAGTTTTAAGTTCCGCACCTTAGTCACCTTAGTCCCCTTTTTGATGTTTGCCACATTGGCGTAGAACTCCCGGACTAAGTGCTCCTTGGCATCCAACACGCTTTTCGTGAACCATTTCCACCCTTTTCTTTCCCGAAATTGTCTTAACACATTCGGGTTGTATCTATCCAGATCTTTGAACACAAACTATCGCTCAAGAGTGAGCGATCTTTGCGGCCACCACTCTCGGAACCTGTTGAATGCAGTCAGGCTCTCAAACCTATATTCTCAAACTTCCTTCTTCTTTGACCTCTCCAGGCCTGCAATTCTAGTATCACCCCCCTTCCCTCCCCCTCCCCTGACCGTTATCCGAAATATCATCATCATCAATAACTATGACTGGTGCGGCGGGGGAATGTGTAGATGAGGGCTCCGTAGCCTGATTGTTCCCTTCCGATCCCTCAGAAGTACTCTCAGAAGAGGTAGGCTCATCTCTCAGTCGGAATCTGTCCTGGGGCAGCTGTGGCTGTGATGGCACAGCAGGATGCCTTTGCACTGAGTTGCCCTCCGATGCTTCCCTAAACGGGGCATATGAACTTGATTCGGAGGGCTCCTGATGTCTACCTTAGCCTATTGTTGCATTCTTACTAATCACTTTTTGCACGGAGATTGGTAGGGTACCCCTACCTCGGCCTCGGGAGGGATCACCCCTCCCTTTGGAAGTATCGCCACATCCTCTTGATCTAACCATTTTCTGTAATACATAGCAACATGAGTCAGTTAAAGTTCAAACACAGACTATAAAACAGTTGCAGATAAAACAGTGGGCAAAAGGAGGAAGTGCGGTCCGCACAATTCTGAGTGCAGCCGCAAAATGGCTTATGCGGATCGCACAATTTTGGAAGTGTGGCCGCACAATTGTAGTGCAGTCCGCACAATTCTGAGTGCGGCCGCACAATTCAAGGCCCAGAAATATCAATTCTTTGAAGTTTTGAACTTCGGTCGCACGCATTTTTCTATGGCCGCAGTTCAGTTTCTGCGGATCGCACAATTTTGAGTGCGGTCCGCACAATCAATGCACAGACGTTTCCCTCGCCTAAGGATCTGTGGACCGCACACTCTTTTGAGTGGCCGCACATTTCAAAATTAGACGGCACTGGACTTAGGTTTTACACAATTTAGATATGGTATTGGCAAATTAAACATGATGCATAGTTTACCCATCCCCCAATTAGCAACTAAGAAGTTACCCATACAATTTTAAGCACACATGATGATGAATTTGACATTAGGCCTAAAAATAACTACAGTAACTATGAACAAAATTAAGAAAATGAAATATTTTGAAGATGAATTGAACCTACCAGTGATGTAGCGATGCAAGGAAGGATCAAGGAAGATGAAATGAGTGTGAGATGCTTGAATCAATTTAAGTGCACTATGTTGGCTTTGGTGTTAAGTGTTCAGAGTGTGTAATGTTTGACCAGTGTGAGGGGGTTGCTATTTATAGTTTGACCGACTAGGGAAAAAAATGCTAAGCTTAGTGCGGCCGCACAATTTTGTGTGCCGTCCGCACTCCTTACCTATTACCAATTACCCATTTTGACGATCTGTGGTCCGCACATTTCTGAGTGCGGCCGCATATCGGCCATTTCTTTGCAATTCAAACTTCAGAGAGTTTGCAATTTTGTGATCTCCAGTTGTGCAGTAGCACAATGAATTGTGCGGCCACAGACTTCTTTCTGCTGTGGCCATCAAGATTGTGCGGTCCGCACAATAAATGTGCGATCCGCACTTTTTCCACACTTAGCATTTTTTCTGAGTACAGTTTCTGCAAAGCACACTCATTCCTGCAACAAACTTCAAAACCAGTTAGCATAAAACAAGACCTATCTATAAAAAGAAGAAGAAAAATAAAAAGAGACATGGGTTTCCTCCCAAGAAGCGCCTGATTTAACGTCGCGGCAGGACGCAGATTACCATCAATCACTTGAAATGAATCAATTCCACGATGTGGCCATCATCAACGTTTCCCAAATAATGCTTCACCCGATGACCATTGACTCTAAACACTTCATTATTTTTATTCTTCAAGTCTAATGCACCAAAGGGTGTCACACTCATAACCTCAAACGGGTCACTCCTTTTAGACCTCAACTTTCCCGGAAACATTCGTATCCGAGAATTGAATAATAACACAAGATCACCTTCTTTGAACTCCTTGTTCTGAATGTACTTGTCATGGATGTACTTCATCTTCTCTTTGTATAAGGAAGAACTTATATAAGCATGGTACCGGAATTCATCAAGCTCATTCAATTGTGCCACCCTTAAGCTGGCGGTGACATCCTACTAAAGATTTAGCTTCTTCAATTCCCACATAGCCTTGTGCTCAAGTTCCACTGGAAGGTGACAAGCTTTCCCGAATACCAAACGGTATGGAGACATCCTAATCGGTGTTTTGTAAGGCGTCCTATAGGCCCATAGAGCATCATCAAGTTTCTTCGACCAATCCGTCCGGTTGGCATTCACTGTCTTTGACAAAATACTCTTGATCTCCCGGTTGGAGACTTCCACTTGTCCGCTTGCTTGAGGGTGATAGGGGGTTGTGAATTTGTGAGTGACACCATACTTGGTGAGTAAGGTATAAAAATCTTTGTTGCAAAAGTGCGATCCTCCATCACTTATAATGGCCCTTGGAGTACCAAACCTTGTGAAGATATTCTTTTTCAAAAATGCCACCACACTTCTAGGTTAGTTTTTGGGTAGAGCAACGGCCTCAACCCATTTTAATACATAATCCACAGGTACCAAATATAGGTATTCCCACAAGAGCTTACGAACGGTCCCATGAAATCAATGCCCTACACATCAAAAATGTAAATTTCCAAGATGGTGGTGAGGGGCATCTCATTATTCTTAGAAATCCCACCGGCCCTTTGACATTCATCACAACTCTTGACTAGATCACTTGCGTCCTTGTAGAGAGTAGGCCAATAGAATCCACGACTCAACACTTTCTCTGCCGTTCTCTCTCCCCCATAGTGACCACCATATGGTAAAGAGTGGAAAGCATCAATGATTTCCACTTGTTCCTCCTCCGACACACATCTTCGAATCACACCATCGGTACAAATACGGAAGAGGTACGGTTCATCCCAATAATAGTCAAGGCAATCCCGTTTGAGTTTCTTCCTTTGGTTTGAAGAGAACTCATTCGGTACAATACCACTCACAAGATAATTTGCTAAGCAAACCGTGGCATCTTGGTCATTGAAATGGCTAGAAGTTGCTCATCAGGGAAGAAGTCATTGATTTCAAGGTCGTCATGTGGCCTCCACTACTTCTCCAAGCGATACAAGTGGTCTGCCACTTGGTTTTCACTGCCTTTGCGGTCTTGGATTTCTAGATCGAACTCTTGCAACAAAAGCACCCATCTCATTAACTGCGCCATTGAATCTTTCTTGCTCATTAGGTACCGAAGTGCCGCATGATCCGTGTGGACAATCACCTTTGTACCCATCAAGTATGGACGGAACTTTTTCATAGCAAAAACAATAGCAATGAGCTCTTTTTCGGTCACCATGTAATTGACTTGGGCATCATTCATGGTCTTACTAGAATAGTAGATCGGATGAAATATCTTGTTGACATGCTGCCCCAAAACAGCTCCAACCGCCACATCACTAACGTCACACATGAGCTCAAAAGGCAAGCTCCAATTCGAGGCGGTGATGATAGGAGTAGTTGTCAATTTGAACTTGAAAATTTCAAATGCCTTCATGCAATCCTCGTTGAAATGAAATTTGGCATCTTTCTCCAATACCTTACACAAGGGGTTCATCACTTTCGAAAAATCCTTGATGAAACGGCGGTAGAACCCCGCATGACCCAAGAAACTCCTCACTCCCTTCACGGATTCTGGGGGTGGAAGTTTAGAAATCACCTCTATTTTGGCTTTGTCGACTTCAAAACCATTCTTTGAAATTTTGTGGCCAAGGACAATGCCTTTCTCGAGCATGAAGTGACATTTCTCCCAATTAAGTACCAAGTTCGTCTTTTCACATCTTGCAAAGACCTTATCCAATTTTTTTAAGCAATCATCAAAAGAATTTTCGACCACTGAAAAGTCATCCATTAAGACCTCAAGGGAATCCTCCACCATGTCCGTGAAGATAGCCATCATACACCGTTGAAAAGTCGTAGGTGCATTGCATAAACCAAATGGCATCCGCGAGAATGCGAAAGTACCATAGGGACATATGAAAGTAGTCTTTTCTTGATCCTCCGTAGAAATAAGAATTTGATTGTAGTCGTAATACTCATCAAGGAAACAATAGAAAGCACGGTCGTCCAACCAATCAAGCATTTGATCAAGGAAGGGAAGTGGGAAATGATCCTTCCTTGTGACTTTGTTCAGCTTGCGATAGTCCATACACACTCTCCACTCGGTTACCGTTCTTGTTGGAATCAACCCATTCTTGTCATTGGTGACCACCTCCATGCCCCCTTTTTTGGGACACATTGCACCGGGGAGGTCCACGAACTATCGGAAATGGGGTAAACAACCCCAGCATCCAACCACTTTATGATCTCCTTTTTGACCACCTCTTGCATTGCTTCATTTAGTATTCTTTGATGTTCAACAGAGGGTTTGGCATCCTCCTCCAAAATAATCTTGTGTATGCAAAAGGCGGGGCTTATACCCCAAATATCCGCCAATGTCCAACCGATAGATTTCTTTCTCTTTTGTAGCACCGCCAATGTGGAGTCTACCTGCACGTTAGCCAAACAAGAGGAAAGAATAACCGGTAAAGTAGAACAAGGGCCAAGGAATTCATACCTGAGATTTGGAGGCAATGGCTTTAACTCCAAAGTGGGAGGCTCCTCGATTGAGGGCTTTGTTGGAGGAGTCTTCCGATTTTCAAGATCCAAAGACAATTTGCGGGGTTCATAAGTGTAAGACCCCATTCCTTGCAATGCATTCACACATTCCACATAGCCATCCTTCTCATCATCATCAAGGTTGAGCAAAACGGCCTCCAAAGTATCATAAACATTCATCATGGAACTATTATCATCAATAATCACATCGGCAACCAAGTCTACAAACGAACAAACTTCATTGCTATTCGGTTGCCTCATAGATTTGAACACATGGAAACCCACCTTTTCATCACCCACCCGGAAAGTGAGCTTACCAGTTTTCACATAAACAAGAGCCTTCCCTGTAGCAAGGAAAGGTCTCCCTAGAATAATAGGCACCTCATAATCTACTTCACAGTCAAGAATCATAAAGTCCGCCGGGAGGATGAATTTATCAACACGAACCAACACATCATCAATAATACCCAATGGTCTCTTCATAGTACGATCCGCCATTTATAACCTCATAGATGTGGGTCTTGGTTGCCCAATTCCCAAAGTCTTGAAAACCGAATAGGGCATCAAATTGATACTTGCCCCAAGATCACAAAGAGCTTTTGCAAATTTGGCCCTTCTAATAGTACAAGGGATTATGAAAGCGGCGGGATCTTCTAATTTAGGAGCCATTGAGTGCACAATTGCACTCACTTGATGTGTCATCTTTATAGTCTCACAATTCATCGACCTCTTCTTTGTCGTCAAATCCTTCATAAACTTTGCATAACCGGGCATTTTCTCCAAAGCCTCAAACAATGGCACATTAATAGATAGGCTTTTCATCATGTCAATGAACTTTTTAAATTGCTTCTCACCATTTTTCTTGGCAAGCCTTTGAGGGTATGGAGGATGAGGTCTTGGCATTGGTTCCTTAGCCTTTGGCACTACCGATTCTGGTATGTCTACAATGTGCTCCCTAGACGGGTTCACTTCCTCTTGAGTCTCCTCCACATTATCATCAATATCAATTCTTACTTCATCATTGGATTGCACCAAATTATTTGGAATCTCATCTTCTTGAATCACTAGTTCATCATCCATAATTGTTTTTGACTTGAGGTGGTTGCATCCCCACATTTTCCACTCCTTATAGTCACGGCCATGGCATGTCCCGTGTTGTTCCCACCCTTTGGGTTCACCACTGTGTCACTTGGTAGTGCCCCCTTAGGACGAGTGCTCAAAGCTTGCAAGATTTGCCCTAATTGGACTTCCAAATTGCGAATTGAAGTGTTGTGAGAGGCTAGTTGAGCATCGGAGTCGGCATTCTTCTCCATCATTTGTTTAAACATGTTCTCAATTCGCCCCTTCTCATTGTTGGAAGAGCTAGGACCATGGGAAGGATAAGGAGGCGGGTTGCTTGGTTTTTAATATATCGGGGGCCTTTGAAAGCCCGACCCCCGATTCCCTTGATTATTGTTCCATCCCACTTGTTGTTGCCTCCCTAATATCCTTTACTATTGCCACCCATATTACCTTGATTGTTTTGACCATTCCAATTAGCTTGGTTGTTTTGATTGCTCCAATTCCCTTGATTACCTTGAGATCTCCATTGTTGTTGATTCGGGCCTTGAGAGTTATTTCTTTGCCCTTGGAAGTTGTTCACATATTGTACTTCCTCCTCTTGTTCATCGTAAGATTCATCTTGGTCAAACCCACTATCTTCTTGATCATGTTGTTCCGCACGGTTTTACACTTGTTGACCCTTTTGCCTTCTCTTATTTACCATCATATTGACACCCTCCATTGCATTTACTTGCTTAGGACCTTGAACTTGTTGAAGTTGAGCTTTGGCTAATTGATTCATTGTAGTGGTCAACTCAGCAATTATTTGCCCATGATCATGCAATTCTTTATGTAGGTGAATCACATTTGGATCACCTTGAGGAACATTTGCTCTACTTTTCCATGCCGATGTAGTATCCGCCATTTCATCTAATATTTCACAAGCTTCGGCATATGGTGTTGTCATGAATTTTCCACTGTCAAGTTGGTTGACCACACATTGATTGGTAGTATTGATCCCCCTACAAAAAGTTTGTTGAATCATAGCCTCCGCCATATCATTGTTCGGGCACTCTTTCATCATAGTTCGGTACCTCTCCCATATCTCATGCAAAGGCTCATTGGGTTCTTGTTTGAATGCTAGAATCTCGTCTTTAAGAGTAGCCATATGTCTGGGATAAAAGAACTTGGCAATGAATTTCTCCACCAATTCATCTCATGTATGAATGGAATGGTTTGGCAACCTTTCTAACCAATCCAAGGTTTTCCCCCGTAGTGAGAAAGGAAATAGCCTCAACCTTAAAGCATCCTCGGAGATGTTTGTCTATTTACTCCCCCAGCAACTGTCCACAAATCCTTTCAAGTGTTTATATGCATTTTGATTCGGAGCCCAGATGAAGAATCCCCATTGCTCTAGCAATGTGAGCATAACATTTGTGATTTGAAAGTTGCCCGCCCTAATGCGGGGCAGGACTATGGCACTTGCATACCCTTCATTCGGCAACACCCGGTATGGAGCCGCTCTTGGTGGAGATAGGGGTGGAATAGGAACGGTGTCTTGAGGCGGTCGACCTCGTCTATTTGCTTAAGGTTCAGGAGGAACCTCTTCAACTTGGTCATCTTCCACATCCCCCAAAGGCATATTTCCGAGAGGATCATTGTTGTTGAGAGCCATTGTTTCACCTACAATTGTTTCACCAAAAATATTACTAACACGGAAGGAAAAAAAAGACAATTCACACACAAAACTAAATATATAGCTAAATCCGTATTTATGCTCCCCGACAACGGCGCCAAAAATTGAACTCGCCTAAGTCACACCTCGAATTGGGGTTGTGAAGCAGTCAATTACAATAATAATACCCAACTAGGAGTCGGGATCGAATCCACAGGGAGCGTAGATGGGATTAGTGGTATGTACTTGGTCTAAGTACGTGAATTGTCTAAGTTGCACTTCCACAAACTTTGTTTTGATTTTACTTCTAAAATTATACTAAGGACTGCAATTGAAAAATATGAAACTAGAGAAAAATGTTTTTTTGTTGGTTTTCAAATTTGTAAAGGGGCTAGGGCTGTGACTTCTACCTAGGTATTTTCCTAACTGGTTTTGGGCTTTAGGGCGAGTTTCGTTGATCGGGATGTATTATAGCAATTAACACTAAAATATCCACTCAATACCTCTCGGTAAGAGAGTGGTTTTGCCCAATTTGGCTTTCTCAAGTCCAAATGGGTATTGGACTAAACAGTTGACAAATTGCTCAAGTCGAGTTTTACTATCTCTAGGTTCAACCCTTTAATTAGGACTATCAATCTCTTGATTGTATCCCAAATTCTTGTTAGCTAATTTTTCCTAGACTAAGTCTCTCTTTCTCAAGTATATACCAAGTCAAATAGTCTTGAACCAATGTTTGCAACCATTAATTCTACAATTATAGCAAGAACTAGGCTAAATAATACATACCCAACCATAAATAATTCCTAAATCAAACACCAATTAGTTTTTCACACTAGGGTTGGGTCACAACCCTAGATAGAAATTTAGCTACTCATAGTGGATAATGAAGAAAATAAATAAGAAAAGATGATAAAACTCATATTGAATGATTAATAAATGAAAATTCAATGTAAAATCAACAATAAAAACTAAAGTTGCCTAAAAGAGTAAAGAAAAATGACTACAGACTTTCTGGTATTCAAAACTTTACCTAATTTCGTGAAAGTAGCCTATTTATACAATGCTAGAATTTTCGGACAAAATTACCCTTTTGGAGGTTCTGCGGCCGCACAATTCTATGTGCGGTTTGAACTTTTCTTCAGCTCTTGACAGGAGTGGATTTTGTGGCCGCATAATTCTGGATTGCGGCCGCACCTCTTGAATTCTGCGGTCCGCATAATTCTGGGTACGGTCGCACATTTGATTTCTGCGGTCCGCATAATTTTGGGTGCGGCCGCACATTTGATTTCTGCAGTCGCACAATTATAGTGCGGTCCGCAGTTCTTGTTGGGCTTGAATTTGAAACTCTCATAACTTTGACTTCTGCGGCCGCATAATTATTGTGCGGTCCACACTTTACACTGAAGCTATGTTGAGTCTTCTTCATATTCTACGGCCACATATAGAAATTTGCGGTCCGCACTTGAGCCTGTGTGCTTGATTTTTGTCCTTGTTCAAAACCACTTCTTGAGTTGGATTTCAACTTAATGGCTTATTTTTCAATACTCCTGCAAGTAAGTATATTTCATCAGTTTTTGGGAATACCTTTAAACATTTATGAACTAAAATGAAAGTCAAAAGGCACAAATAAGTAGTCAAAATCCACACTTATCAACTCCCCCAAACTTAAACTTTTGCTTGTCCTCAAGCAAATAAGGTAATTCCCACCTCCACAAAATAAGAGTTATTCCAGCTAATCTACGGTGAATCAAACACACATCAATTGGGACCAACAATTATCCACACACTCATGAATTATTAACAAGGCAATGTTTTGAAGTTTTAAGCACAAATAGTTCTAATGTGACACTTGAGCATCAAGAGTTGAATTTACTCATAAAGGAAGTTCGCTCTTCCATGTAGGTCACTGTGGATCCCAAACTCCTCCTCATGTATTCTCTGTTAGCTTATCTCACTTAAGAATGTAGCACTCAATTCAAGGATTTGTGAAAAGATCGCTCATCTCTCTCAAAAGAATGTCACAAGTACGGCTCTAAGTACCATATGCTTGCCCCTCATGTAAATCACCACTAATGTAATTTCACTCGGCTTGAAATCACGTAGGGCATTTTCGGGATGTAATGAAGGCTTTTGGACTAAGGTAGGAAATGTTGGAATAGAACGGGTTCATCTTTCCTTAAGCACTCCATTTTCTCTTTTTGGCTCATGATTTTGCCGACTTTTTGAGGCATTTTCTTTTTCCTTAGGGGAACTGGAGAGACTTGACATCATTCTTTCTTGGTCATGATATTCATTTTTATCCTTCTTTATTTTCTCCATGCTTTACATTTTTTTCTTATCTTTGAATCCCTTCAACTCCTCAATTTATTCGCTTTCTTTTTGCATTTTTCTTTTGTTCTTTCTTTCTTTTTATTCTTTGCCTTTCCTTTTTCTTCATTTCTTTTCTCTTTTTGTACCTTGATACCACTTTCAAACTCCTTATCTCTTCCCCAAACTTATGTTTTAGCCAATTACTTCTCATGAGTATTAAGGAAAGCTCGGGTGCTAAGAGAGGGTCACTATAAAACAGGTAAAGGCTTGTAACATGGTTATCAAATAAGAAAGGCTTTAGGCTCAAAAGGATTGACTAGGGATAACGTTATTGGTGGGCCATGGAAAATTTCAAAATGGGTCAAGGAGAGCCTACAATCACTTATCAAGCCAAGCAAAACTTAAAATTTCGCCTAGAAACATATTCGGGGCAAGTTCTAGACCATTCACACAGGTACTTGGACTTGCAACAGAACATCTCACCTCTCACACAGCTGGATTGTTAAAGAGGATAGAGTCGAGGGCCTACAACAACCATATTCGAGATTGAAAATCACTAATGGCTCAACTAAACGACTCGATGATTGCTTAAGTCAACACAAAAGTCAAAAGGTCACTAATTAGAGCTATACCTTTCCAAGAACGTGTTTTTAATCATAAGTATGTAGTTAAGTGTGTTGGTACCAAGTGAAGAATTCTTGACTCTTCTAGTTCGACTCAATTTGGTCCTCTTATTCATTATTACTATTTTTCTTACCTAAACATCAAAAACGGACTCAATCCCTTAAGAAGGTTGTCACGCCATCCATCGTTGGGAAGAGTCACCCGGTTCAAACAAAAACCACCTTTGGTAAATATCGTGGAATTAAGAAAACCAAAGGCTTATTGATCACTAAAACATAAAAAGAAACTACTAAATCAAAAAAAGCTATTAAAGTAAATAAGAAGCTAGACTATTAAGAAAACAGAATAAAGAAGCTATGAAATAAACTACTGAAAGAAAAAATGAATATACAAACCGAAAAAGGACAAGATAATATATAAATCAATAGAGAGATAAAAATATATACATAATAAAAATAAAAATAAAAAGAGAGTATTATAGTTATTACAGGCCAGTGTCAAATGTCATATCAAATCAAAATAGATTACCCCCCTGAATAAGAATAAGTATTGTCCTCAATGCTTAACAAAAATCAAAATAAGGAGGGGAAAGAGCAGAGAAGACTCCCTATGTGGTCTCAGTATCCATAGCAGCATCACCTCTCTCAGGCTCCTCCAACTGTATCTCATCATCCTCTACTCATAGTGGGTAATGAAGAAAATAAAGAATAAAAGTTGATAAAACTCATATTGAATGATTAATAGATGAAAATCCAATGTAAAATCAACAATATAAACTAAAGTTGCCTAAAAGAGTAAAGAAAAACGAATACAGAATTTATGGTATTCAAAACTTGACCTAATTTTGTGAAAGTAGTCTACTTATACAAAGCTAGAATGTTAGGACAAAAGTGCCTTTTCGGAGGTTCTGCGGCCGCACAATTCTATGTGTGATCCGCACTTTTCTTCAGCTCTTGACAGGAGTGGATTCTTCGGCCGCACAATTCTGGATTGCGGCCACATCTCTTGAGTTCTGCGGTCTGCATAATTCTGGGTGCGGCCGCACATTTGATTTCTGCGGTCCGCATAATTCTGGGTGCGGCTGCACATTTGATTTCTGCGGCCGCACAATTACAGTGCGGTCCGTAGTTCTTGTTGGGCTTAAATTTGAAACTCTCTGAACTTTGACTTCTGCGGCCGCACAATTATTGTGCGGTCCACACTTTACATTGAAACTTTGTTGATTCTTCTTCATATTTTGTGGTCGCAGATAGAAATCTGCGGTCCGCACTTGAGCCTGTATGCTTGATTTTTGTCCTTGTTTAAAAGTACTCCTTCTTGAGTTGGATTTCATCGTAATGGTTCGTTTTCTAATACTCCTGCAAGTAAGCATATTTCATCAGTTTTCGGGAATACCTTTAAATATTTATGAACTAAAACAAAAGTCAAAAGGCGCAAATAAGTAGTCAAAATCCCCACTTATCAGTAGTACCTTCTCCCCCACCATGTAAGCAACATCACAAGCCTTCCGATCGGCGTAGCTCTTCAGTCTAGACTGCGCCGTGTGAAGCCAATCCTGAATCAACTTAACCTTATCCAAAGCATCCTGAACAAAGTCACTACCCAACAGCCTAGCCTCACCCGGCTCAAACCATCCCACGGAGACCGACATCGCCTCACATACAAAGCCTCATACGGAGCCATCTGAATGCTCGATTGGTAGTTGTCGTAGGCAAACTCTGCGAGCAGTAGCAACTGATCCCAAGAACCCCCGAAATCTAAGACACAAGCGCGTAGCATATCCTCTAATATCTGAATAGTGAGCTCAGAAAGTCTGTCCCTCTGAGGGTGGAAGGCTGTACTCAACTCAACCTGGGTGCCTAACTCTTGCGGCACTGCTCTCCAAACCTGCGATGTAAACTGCGTGCCCCGATATGAAATAATAGACACCGTAACACTATGAAGGCAAATAATCTCGCGAATGTAGATCTCAGTCAACCACTCCGAAGAATAAGTAGTCCCAACTGGAATGAAATGCGCGAACTTGGCCAACCGATCCACAATCACCCAAATAGCATCAAACTTCCTCGAAGTCTGTGGGAGCCCAACTACAAAATCCATGGTGATACGCTCCTATTTCCACTTCGGAATCTCAAGCCTCTGAAGCAATCCGCCCGGTCTCTGGTGCTCATACTTCACCTGCTAATAATTTAGGCACCAGGCTACAAACCCCACTATATTTTTCTTCATCCTTCTCCACCAATAGTGCTTCCTCAAGTCCTGGTACATCTTCGTAGCACCCGGATGAATGGAATACCGCGAACTGTAGGCCTCCTCAAGAATTAACTCAAGTAGCCCATCTACATTAGGCACACAAATCCGACCCTTCATCCTCTACACCCCATTATCCCCAATAGTAACATCCTTGGCATCACCATGCTGAACCTTGTCCTTAAGGATAAGCAAATGGGGATCATCATATTGGCGCTCTCTGATGTGATCATATAAGGAAGACCGAGAAACCACATAATCTAGAACCCGACTCAGCTCCGAAACATCTAATCTCACGAACTGGTTTGCCAAGGCTTGTACATCAATTGCAAACGGTCTCTCAACAAAAGGAATAAGTGAAAGGCTACCCATACTCACTTCCTTTCTACTCAAGGCATCGGCCACCATATTGGCCTTCCCGGGATGATACAGAATGGTAATATCATAGTTCTTTATCAGCTCCAACCATCTCCGTTGCCTCAAATTTAAATCCTTCTGTTTGAACAAATTCTGGAGACTTCGATGATCCGTAAATACCTCACAAGATACACCGTAAAGATAATGCCTCCAAATCTTTAATGCATAAACGATGGCTACCAACTCCAAATCATGAACAGTGTAGTTCTTCTCATGGGGCTTCAACTGACGTGAAGCATAAGAAATCACTCTACCTTCCTGCATCAAGATACACCCAATACCGATCCGAGAAGCATCACAATACACTGTATAAGAGCCTGTCACTTAAGGCAAAACTAGAATTGGAGTTGTGGTCAAGGCAGTCTTGAGCTTCTGAAAACTCTCCTCACACTCATCTGACCACCTGAACGGGGCACCCTTTGGGGTCAATTTGGTCAAATGCGCTGTAATAGACAAGAAATCCTCCACAAAGCGACAATAATATCCGGCCAAGCCAAGAAATCTTTGAATCTCAGTAACTGAAGATGGTCTGGGCCAACTCTGAACCGCCTCTATCCTCTTTGGATCCACCTTAATCCCCTCACTAGACATCACGTGCCCCAAGAACGCCACTGAACTAAGCCAAAACTCGCACTTGGAGAAATTGGCATAAAGTTTCTCCTCCCTGAGTCGCTGTAGTACAATCCTCAAATGCTGGGCATGCTCCTCCTGGCTACGTGAGTACACCAGGATATCATCAATGAATACTATGACAAACGCGTCGAGATATGGCTGAAATACTCTGTTCATCAAATGCATGAATTCTGTTGGGGCGTTGGTCAGCCTGAAAGATATCACAAGGAACTCATAGTGACCATAGCGGGTCCTAAATGCCATCTTCAGAATATCTGAGTCCCGAATCTTCAACTGATGATACTCAGACCTCAAATCAATCTTAGAAAACACCCTCGCTCCATGTAGATGGTCAAATAGATCATCAATGCTCGACAAAGGATACTAGTTCTTAATTGTAACTTTGTTCAACTGTCTATAGTCGATGCACATCCGCATAGTACCATCCTCCTTCTTCACAAATAGAACCGGTGCACCCCAAAGCGATACACTAGGCCTAATAAACCCATTATTAAGGAGTTCCTGAAGTTGCTCTTTCAATTCTTTCAACTCAGCTGGTGTCATACGATATAGAGGAAAAGCAATTGGTTGAGTGCCTGGCACCAAGTCAACACCAAAGTCAATATCCCTGTCGGGTGGCATGCCCGGCAGGTCTGCAGGAAACACATCCGGAAAGTCTTATACCACTGGAATAGAATCAATAGTAAGGGTATCAGCACCAACATCCCTCACAAAGGCCAAATATGACAGACACCCCTTCCCAACCATCCATTGGGCCTTCAAATATGAAATCACCCTGGTGGGAACATAATCTAGAGAACCTCTCCACTCGATCCTGGGAAACCCCAGCGTCGCCAACGTCATGGTCTTAGCATGACAATTCAGAATAGCATGACATGGAGACAACCAATCCATACCCAAAATCACGTCGAAATCGACCATACTAAGCAATAAGATATCAACTCTAGTCTCTAATCCCCCAATAGTCACTACACACAACCGATATACACGGTCCACAACAATAGTATCACCCACTAGCGTAGATACATGAACAGATGAAACTAAGGACTCACGGGGCATATCCAGATAGCGAGAAAAATATGATGATACATACGAATAAGTGGAACCATGGTCAAAGAATATAGAAGCATACCTGTGGCATACTGAGACAATACATGTGATCACTTGGTCTGAAGCAACGGCCTTTGGCTTGGCGGGAATGGCATAGAATTGAGCCTGACCGCCACGTGATCGGCCTCCCCCTCTAGGGCGACCCCTAGCTGCCTGAGCCCCACCCCGAGCTGGCTGGGCGGGTGGTGAAGTAACTGGTGCGAAAATCGCAGCCTGACTCGTCTGCTGAACTGGGCCTCCCGAAAGGCGGGGACAATACTTCTTCACATGACCCAACTCTCCACACTCAAAATAACCTCTCTCGAAAAATGGTGGCAAGTACTGAGGCAGACCTCGAGAACCAGAATAACTATCAGAGGAACCTGGTGCTGATGATTCTTGAACTGAAGGTGCACGAGATGAACTCTAAGCTGGGAGTGCATTGAGAGATGACTTACTCAGTCGAGCATTGTATGAACCATGGCTAGCTTATGCGCCATGATGAACTGGATGAGTCATCTGAGCGGGCCTATAAAGACAACCCCTGTTGTGGTAGGACTGACCCCCAGAAGAAACACCGCTGAAACCACCCGAACCATGAGGCCTCTTGGCCTCTCTCTCCTCAAGATCCTGGCTACGAACAACTCTAGCCGCCGAGCAATATCAACCACCTTGTCGAACCTAGCACCTGATACACTCTCGTGAGTCATAACAAAGCGCAACTGATAGGTGAGGCAATCAATGCACCTCCTAATCATCTCCCTCTCAGTGGGAACCAACCAAACTGCGTGACGATTCAACTCTGAAAACCTCATCTCTAATGGGTCACATACATGCCCTACTAACGTAACTGCTCGAACTACCTGTGCAGCTCCTCCCTGAGGGTCTGTGGCACAAACTTCTCCAAAAAGAGAATGGAGAACTCATGCCATGAAAGTGGTGCAGCACTGGCTGGTCTTCTCCTCTCGTAGGCCTCTCGCCATCTGAAGGAAGCCCCTGATAGCTAAAACGTAGTAAAGGAGACTCCACTAGTCTCCCGAATACCCGTTGTGCAAAGAATCCACTAACACCTATCCAAGAAGTCTTGAGCATCCTCTGACTCAGCCCCACTGAATTATGGAGGCCTGAGCCTCCCAAATATCTCTAGCCTCTTCTGCTCCTCGTCACTCATAACGAGACCCACCTGGGCCTGAGAAACTGCAACCGGCTGGGCTGGCAGTACCCCCGGTGTCTGGAGTCCCTGTACCACCTGCTCTGGAGTACGGGCGACAGGAGTCTGAGCACCTCCCCCAGCCTGAGAAGTGGCTGGTGCGGCCTGAAAAGAGACTGCCTGAGCAAGGCTAGTACAAACAGTCAAAATCTAGGCCATAGCCTCCTGAAGGCCTGGAATCACAATGGGCATCGCTGGTGCATGAGCTGGCCCCACTGGCTCAACCACATCTAGAACCTGCTCCTGAGCTGGAGTAACTGGTGGATCTGCAGGTGCTGCTCTAGATACTATACGAGTTGCACCTCGGCCTTTACCGCGGCCTCGGCCTCTCGTGGCCCTAGCTGGTGGTACTGGTGGTCGTCCACCTGATCCAGTAGCATATGTCCTCACCATCTGTGAGAGAATAGAATAACAGAAGTCTAGTTCCCGAAATCAACAAATTCACACGACAAGGATACAAGAATATGGAGTTTTCCTAAGGGTTTGGTAGCCTCTCGAAGATAAGTACATACGTCTCCATGCCAATCCGCAAGACTCTACTAAACCTGCTCATGACTCATGACCCCTATGTAACCTAGGCTATGATACCAACTTGTCACGACCCAAAATCTCAAGTGTCGTGATGGCATCTATCATGATACTAGGTAAGCCAAAAACTCACACATACCAACATCTTGATACTTAAAATATACGGAAATAAGCTTAAGTAAATAGAAGTCTCATAAAACTGAATGAAAACGTCATAGCTCAATACAAAATTTTTCAAAACCCGGGTATCACTGAGTACATGAGCATCTATGAAAATACATAGTACGATACACTGTCTAAGAAAGTAGAATTGAATAAGTAAAACTGAGGGATAGGGGAGGAGAGTCAAGGACTGCGAACACCAAGGCAGCTACCTCGATAATCTTCGAACGGATGAAACTCTAAGATCAACAACCACTGTTCCCGAAAACACATGGATCTGCACACGAAGTGCCGGGTGTAGCGTGAGTACAACCAACTCAATAAGTAACAAGTCTAACCTTTGGACTGAAAGCAATGATGAGTCCGAACAATACGGCCCAAATACATAATTAAACAGTACAGAAATTTATAGAACATATGACAATAATATCTCAGAGAAACTCATAATTTGCATGTACCAGTGCGTGAATATAGACATGCTTCCAGGTTTAACAATTAAGCTCGAAACATATAAAATATGTCAAGTCTGAATGATATGAGGAATATGACATCTCTATATTTACATGCCAATATGCATATCGTATGTAATGCAACACAATGAAAGCCTCGTGTACTCACACTCTCAGAGTACTCAATCCGGCTGTCTCAATTCTCACTCATCACACTCAATCACTCAGCATTGTATAGGACAGATCCAGCCTGAATCAAATATCGTGAATCAATAGCAATTGCGCTCACTATGGGTGTGCAAGACTCCGGTGGGGCATATCCAGCCCAAACGCTATAATAAACCAAGCATGGCATAAATCAATAAAGCATGTTGCGGCGTGCAGCCCGATCCCATAAATATCACTCACAAATAGGCCCTCGGCCTCACTCAATCATTAAGCTCTCCAGTCTCTCGGGCTCACAACACTCATGCTAAGCAGCCCAAAACAATGATACGTGATGTGACAATGTAAGGTAACAGAGACTGAGATATGATATGTAATGATGAATGTGACTGAGTACATAACTATAATTAAGCAAATAACTCAACAGCAAAGAACGACCATTGTGGGTCCCAATAGTATCAGCACATAGCCTAAACATGATTTTTAGCATATATTGCAGCTCAAGTGCTCTAACACATAGAGTACATCAAAACTATTCAGATAAGATAGCTACATAGTTCTATGGAATCAACTTAATCACAATTACTACGATGGACACCCATACGCCCGTCACCTAGCATGCGCGTCACCTCAACACCAATCAAATAGCACGTAATTTCAGGGATTCATACCCTCATAACCAAATTTAGAAGTGTTACTTACCTCAAACCGTGCAAATCTATACTCAAACAAGCCACTGCCTCGCGAATCAGCCTCTGAATGCCTCGAATCTAGCCACATACAATTCGATACGATCAACTCAAGCTATAGGAATTAATTCCATATGAAAATGCTAACTTCTTAATCAAAAGTAAAAAAAAGGTCAACTCAAAAGTCAACCCCTGGGCCCACATCTCGAAATCTAATAAAAGGTATAAAATTCGAAAGCCCATTCAACCACGAGTCCAACCATACTAAATTTATCAAATTTCGACACCAAATCGTCACTCAAATCTCCAAATTTAACTCTCCAATCCCTAGCCTAAAACTCCCAAAATTCCACCTCAAAAATATACAAACTAGGTGAGAAATTCAATGGAGAAACAATATTATTGAATAAATATGATCATAAGTGACTTACCTCAAGAAACCCCTCGAAATCTCACTCAAAAATCGCCTTAGTCCGAGTTTGCAAAGTCAAAAATGATTAAAATCACGAAACCCTCGAATTTTACTCGCACCTGCGCTGCCGCTTTTGCGGAGGAAAACTCGCATCTGCGAAACTCACTTAACAGTCGACCATGCGCACCTGCGGTCCCAGCCTCGCACCTGCGGGACCGCATCTGCGAATCTCTACTCGCTTCTGCGACCCAAGGCAGCCTAACCAAATCCGCTTCTGCATTCGCATCTGCGGAAACGTTTCCGCGCCTGCGACACCCAGTGACTTTCCTCCTTTTCGCAGCTACGCAAGCTTAGCTGCTTCCGCAGCTCCGCACCTGCGGCCAATCCCACCGCAGGTGCGATGACACCAGATCTGCACCACCTTAGCATAACACTTAAGCCAAATTCGATCTGTTAACCATCCAAACCCAACCCGAGGCCCCCGGGACCTCAACCAAATATACCAACAAGTCCTAAAACATCATGTGAACTTAGTCGAGGCCTCAAATCACATCAAAAACATGAATCGCACCTCAATTCAAGCCTAACGAAAACTAAGAGATTTCAACTTCTACAATCGATGCCGAAACCTATCAAATCACGTCCGATTGACCTCAAATTTTGCACACAGGTCATAAATGACACAACAAACCTACTCCAACTCCCGGGCACAAAATCCAAGCCCGATAACCACAAAGTCAACTCTGGGTCAAATTTCTCAATTTTTAAAACTTCTAATTTTCCAATTTTCGCTATATCAAACCTAAATCAACTACGGACCTCTAAATTACTATCCGGACACACTCCTAAGTCCAAAATCACCCAACGGGACTATCGGAACCATCAAAACTCCATTCCGAAGCCATTGCACATAAGTCAATATTCGGTCAACCTTTTCAACTTAAGCTTCCAACCTTGAGACTAAGTGTCTCAACTCATTCCGAAACATCCCCGGAACCGAACCAACTATCTCGGCAGATCACATAATGGCAAATGAGCATAAAATAAGCAGTACATGGGGAAACGGGGCTACAACACTCAAAACGACCAGGCGAGATCCAAAGTCGAGAGAAAAATAATCCAAATCGCACGCTAAGATACCTAACCAATAACTTCGTGAAAAAGGAAGTAATCAAGAATGATAGCCAAGAGATGATAAAAGACAACATTTGATTGTCCATAAAACTTGATAAATGTAAAAGGTAACACTTGATGCATTCAGACGTAGAATCTAGCTGCATGGTTATGGATGGAGAAAGAAAGCTCTCTAGAAAAAAGAAAGAGTAGATTAATGGATGTTATTTTGCGATAGTGATTTTTTTAATATGTTGGAAATAATTTCTATAATATTTTTTATTGATTAAGAAGAAAAATTGTTTGAATAGACTTCTTACATCAGTTAACTTGTGTCTTTTAGAATGAACTTGAGAATATATAATTTTTCATATATTTTTAGTTAACTCTTAAATCTCCAAAGGTTATATGATCTTGTTGAAACTAAAAAGAAAGCATGATAACTTATGAAATTGAAGTAATAAAATTATAAATCTGGGAGACATATTAAGTTGAATATAGTAATTGAGATGCACTATTGAGAACTTCTATGGCGTAGAATTTCTTCCTTCTTGTGTAATTGGCTAAATTGGATCAACAATTATTATTTACAAGAATTGTTTTGTAAACTTTTATTTTTGTAACTCAAACATAATTTTCACTATAAAAAGCATATAATTCATTGAGTCAGGTTACACGCGCAAAGCTCGTACTCTAAGACTAGTCTCAGATATATATATATATATATATATATATATATATATATATATATATATATATATATTCACAGACTTACAAGCCCGAAAATGAAGAAAAACTAATATCATCTAGTGAAAATTTTGAGTATGCCAGCGACTACTTGCACTGTTGCAAATATACGTGCCGTAAGCGAATCCATGTAACTAGCAGCGAGCACAATGGAGGAGGTTACCAGCGGAACTTAATTCCTAAGGTAAAAGCTAAGAGGCGCCAGTTGGAAAACTTCATTTTACTATTAGCACCAACTGCTTAAATTAAAACTAAGTATGGCGGAGGATGTATAACATATGTATAATCCATGTATAATATGTACAGAGGCGGATTCAGAATTTTAAGTTTATGGGTTCCTATAGAAATCTCAAGTTAATATACAATAATAATAATTGGATTAACAGACTGGGTTCTAAGCTAAATATTCTTATACATTTAATGAATTTTTTATTATAAATACATGATTTAGAAAATAGTTTCTGGGTTCACGGGAACCCGTAACTAATGACTGGATCCGTCCATGAATATGTGTATAATCTATGTATACCTACCAGAATAAATAAACAATAAATTCGGCCGGGTATTAATATATATACTTTGAGGCTAATGATATTCCTAATGATGTTAGACTATGTGAATGGTTAGAGCCTCACGTCCTCTATTAATTTGCGCATGCATATAATAGTATTGTGATGAAAGAAGTTCAATATCGTAGAGGTAAAAAAAATTGGTCTATTTTCTGGGTTTGTTATGATTCTTGAGAAAATATTAGACCATGCCCACATCTTGATCATGGGATGGCTACAAAATCATTAAATCCATTGCCAAGAACTATTCTTATATCAGTGGGAAATTAAGCCATATTACTGAATATTGGATTAAAAGAACTCTTGAATATTAATATTGTTATAACGACTCAGTCAAGTTTCTTCTATACATTTAAAGTGTCCGGTACATAGGATTGAGTCTTCTTTCCAGAAAAAATGCAGAATTTCCTACTTAATTTGGAAGAGTTTAAATTCTATCCACCAATAATGTATTAACTTTTTACTCGATTGGTAAGTTTACCTATAATAACAGGTAACTCTTTCTATCAAGTCGGAATGTAATATATGATAAACTTGAAAATAGTAATAATCTATTATAAACAGTACAAAATAACGTAAAAATTACACTATCGGTACAACACTTATATCCAATCTTGAATAGATACTTTGGGGGCACTTTTGATTGTTGTCATGTTGTAAGTAATGAAGCTTTAAGAACCAAGTAGATTCAGGATATAGGTTAATTGAATTGAACTAACTCTCAGAAAACCAAAATCCAGCTGAAAATAATAAGTGCTGCTAGTGACTTGCGTGTGGTGTTTGGCCCACTTTGTTTGCCACCTGCAGTTGTAGATGATCTTTCATTTCCCTTTGAATTCTCAAAAGATAAATGGATAGGTTTCTTTTTTTGCCATTAAGACAGGGTCTGTTTCTATTTTAGCCAATCTAGTTCTAACACAACCATTTTTATTGATGGACAATGGGGACTAGGGTATTAAAAGATGAACCCGCATCACATTTTTTTGAATCGGAACACCCAACTAGAGATGAAATTTCATTCTTTTCGATCTTAGCTTCATAGGAGCAAGTCAGAAAGATTGAGAAATAGAACCATCTAATTTAAGAATCGAGGGAAAGTCAACTTCATGAAGTCCATCAATAGTATTGTAGCTCGTGAGCATGATGAGTTGACTACTTCCTTTATCTCGCATTCTCTATCTTTGCTTTGAAGTTATTTAATTTATTCATACCGTCCCAAACTTAGATTCCTGGTCCAATCTCTCCCAAATAACGAGTTTCCATCGTGAAAATGGGTATTTTTTAGCTAATACAGTGGGAGTAACGTAGAGATATATTTGGACATTTCTTAATTATCCGAAGGGTATATTTGGACTTTTTAATTGATTAAGGTATGCTTTAAATTATTGCAGAAGGTATATATAAACCAATCTTCTGTTTGTTCATGCAACTTTATTATGGCAAATGCCAAAGTCAAGTTGAATAACATATTAGAGGGAAAGACGTATTTGAAACGCAGTTTTCATGAGCACATATAGGTAAACAGATGTGTCACGACCCAAAATCCAACTAGTCGTGCTGGTACCTATTCCTATCCGCTAAATAAGTCAATTAGCAACCATCAAATTCAAATGAGATTTACTGAAAAAATAAGTGATGAAACAACTATTTTATACAAAGGATTCCCAAGGATTGTTAGTACAAATCATGAGCTTCTAAGATTTAGAGTTTATAAAGCTGGTATGAAATAAATACATCATCTGTTTGAAATATACATGGACAGATTAAAAATTCTAAAGCTACCAAGAACAAGAGGCAGTTATGGCTAGAACGCAGGTACATCTTCAAATCTAGCTCCCGCCATACACAACAACATCAGCATCCAACATCTGCAAGCAACGTGCAGAAGCGTAGTATGTGTACAACCAACCCCATGTACTCAATAATTAACAAACTAAACCTTAGGTTGAAAATAGTGACGAGGTGGGACAAAGGTCAGAGTCCAACACCAATAGCCAACAACAACTGATAACAATATAATAAAAGTGGTACAACAAATAACTGAGAGATATAATGCTCAGCATATTCACAGTTCTGAAAAATAGGCATATTTTTCAAGTATATCAGTGAAAACCCAAATCTTTTAATGAAATCACCAAAAATATGAATAAATCTTAAAAATATGATTTTTTTTCCAAAAACTTTCAACAACGGGTAAGATGTTTCATCACCAAATGGCATGAGAAAAGTACATCTTTATGCCTACATGTCAATGTGTATGTGAAGTCATGAATGACGCAACACCGTACAGCATGAGAAAAATATATCTCTATGCCAGTATGTCAAGTGTGCATGTCGAATGCAATGCAACACAGTGATAAAACCATATGCATACTCTCAGAGTATCAATTCACCCAGTCTTCACAGTCACTCAGTCCTCCCAATCACTCGGCACTCTCACTCAGTAGGTGTATGCTCTCACTGTAGGTGTGCAGACTCCGGAGGGGCGGATCCTTCCCAAGCACTAATATAAGCCAATCATGGCATATATCAATAAAGCTTGCTGCGGCGACCCCGATCCCATAAACATCCTCACAATCAGGCCCTCGCCCTCATTCATTCATCAATCTCTCCAGTCTCTCGGCCTCACATATATCATGCCAATCAGCCCAAACAATAATAATATGATGTGAGACAAATGATAACAGAGACAAAGATATGATATGCAATGAATGAGTATGACTGAGTATGCAATTGCAATTTAAACAAATAACTCAATAGCAGAAATGACCTCAGTGGGTCCCCAACAGGGTAAGCATATAGCCTAAACATAATTTCTTACATGGATCACAGCTCAATTATACTAGCACGTAGAAATATCATGAATAAAGACAAGATTAGGTAACTACACAGTATCACAAAAATAACCGAGTCATAATTCACACAGTGCACGCCCACACGCCCGTCACCTGGCATGTGCGTCACCTCAACACCAAATACATAACACATATATTCGGGGTTCATACCCTCAACATCAAGTTTAGAAGTGTTACTTATCTCGAATAAGCCAAATCCAATACCGAGCACGATGCTCCAAAAATGCCATCATGTGCGCACCGACCTCCGAACGGCTCAAAACTAGCCAAAAGCAACTCAAATACATCAAATAATGTCTAAATAAACAAACTCAATTGATAAAGGTCGAATATTTAATCAAAAGCTCCAAATTCAACCAAAAATTCAAACCCGGGCTCGTACCTCAGAACCCGACAAAACTTACAAAATCTGACAACCCATTCGATTACGAGTCCAACCATAATAGTTTTACTAAAATTCGACCCCGAATCGATGTTCAAAACTCAAAAATTCACTCTATGAAACTTTAGACAAAACCCCTCAATTTTCTCTTTAAAATTCATAATCCAATTACCAAAAACGAAAATAGATTCACGAAATATAACCAAAAATCGAGTGGAGAACATTTATCCCAATCCATAAGGTAAACCGCTTCAAATATCGTCTGAATCCGAGCTTCATAGCTTTAATTATGCAAAAATGGCTGAAACCCCCCGAAACTAGAATATTTATAATCACTGGGCAAATCAATGAATCGCGATCGCGAAGAAGAAAAAGCACTGCTCCTGAAAATGCACTACGTGATCGTAGTAAAAGACTCGCGAACGCGATCCACAAGACTGACAGAACTACACGTTCGCTGAGACAACCTCGCGAATACGGAGAGATAACCAGCATTATGCCCAGCTCAGCCCCAAATATGCGTAGAAGAAGATGCGAACACAATGAAGACCATCCCAACTCTACACGAACGCGACCATCAAATCGCTACCGCGATGAAGAAAATGCCTAGCTCCAGATTTCCTCTACGCGATCGCATACCAATCTTCGCGGTCGCGAAGGACAGTCGAGGCATCAGAAACCAGCAGCAACCAGCAATGTAAAAAATAAAGAAAAATGGTCTGAAATCAATCTGAAACACGTCCGAGCCCTCGTGACCCCGTCCGAATATACCAACAAGTCTCATAACCTAACAAGAACCTACTCGAGGCCTCAAATCATGCATAACAATATCAAAACGATGAATCGCATCTCAAATCAAACTTAATGAACTTTAAAACACTCAATTCCCAAAACTCGTGTCGAACCTCATCAAATCAACCCGGAATGAAATCAAATTTTACACACAAGTCCTAAATGACATAACGAAACTATTTCAATTCTCGGAACCACAATCCTAACCCGATTTAATCAAAGTAAACTCCCGGTCAAACTTATAAACTTTCCAAACATTCAAATTTCTAAATTTTGCCAATTAGTGCCGAAACCTTCTAGAAATATCCAAATGCAAATCCGGGCATATGCCCGAGTCTAAAATCACCATCCGGACCTAACGAAACTATCGAAACTCCAATTCGAAAATACTAAAAAATTAAACTTGGTCAACTCTTCCAACTTAAAGCCTCAATCATGAAATTCATTCTTCCAAATCAATTCCGAATACCTGAAAACCAAAACCGACAATTCAGACAAGTCATAATGTATCATACGATGCTATTCAAGACTTCAATTAGCTGAACGGAATGCATATTCTCAAAATAACTGGGTGGGTCATTACAAGATGGCAGACATATATAGCAAAACTTAAATACCTCAGGATATGTTGGAACATTTTCCCTAACTAGAATATGAACTTAAGACAATAGCGTTATCTCTTGGTATAGTCTGTAACAATATAAGTGGCAGTCACATGTAATGACCATTAGCCATGTTACAGAAACATGCAACAATATTTGAAGGTCAAGTGTGTCTGGATAGAATTACACCACCTCAATCCATATATACAAATAATAAGTGCAGTATGAAATAAAGACGGTAAAGTAAAGACAAGTATAGAGAGAAACTGATATATTATTCAACTTCAAACCGATGTACATAATGAACTGAAAACTCCTCTATTTATAGAAGAAATGAAGCAGTTGTGAGGCTTTTCTTGAGCTGCTTATAAGCTGTATGCATGAGCTGCTTGCAATCTCCTTGTTTAACAAGAAGCTGATGCAAATCATTTCATTGAGTTGCTTGCAACCTGCCTATATTAGCTGCTTGTAGATAAACTTCAATAGAGTACCAAACATATAACAGGAAGATTATCTATAGCGGAGTAATAAATAAACATCCACAATATACTTATTTTCATAACACTCCCCCTTGGATGTTCATTAAAAGATATTGTGCCTCGTTAAACCCTTACTAGGAAAAACCCAGTGAAAAAATCCTAGTGAAGAAACCAGAGTACACATATTTAGTAATATGCATTTCTAGATGCCTCATTAAAAACCTTACAAGAAAAACCCCATGGGAAAAACCTTAGTAAGGAAAAAAGGGTACATCGTGTACTTCACTCCCCCTGATGAAAACCTTGTTTCAAATATTTGAGTCTCCGTATTACAATCTTGTATACCATCTTCTCAAAAGTTGAAGTTGGCAAAGATTTAGTGAACAAATCTACTAGATTGTCACTTGAACGAATTTGTTGCACATCGATATCACCATTTTTCTGAAGACCATATGTGTAGAATAATTTTGGTGAAATGTGCTTCGTTCTTTCTCCATTTATAAATCCTCCTTTTAATTGGGCTATGCATGCAGCATTGTCTTCGTATAAAATTGTGGATCTTTTATCACATTCCAAATCACATTTTTCTTGAATAAAATGAATCATGGATCTCAACCATGCGCATTCCCTACTTGCTTCATGAATAGCTATTATCTCAGCATGATTTGAAGAAGTAACAACAATAGATTTCTTTGTGGAGCTCCATGATATGACAGTACCTCCACATGTAAACATGTACTCGGTTTGAGATCAAACTTTATGGGGATCAGATAAATAACATGCATCTGCATAACCAATAAGATCTGTACTACCTTTGTTAGCATAAAACAAACCCATATCAAGAGTTCCCTGTAAATATCGCAAAATATGCTTAATCTCATTCCAATGTCTCCGTGTAGGAGAAGAGTTATATCTTGCTAGTAAATTAACAAAAGATTCTATGCCAGGCCCTGTAGCATAAGCAAGATACATAAGTGCACCAATTGTACTGAGATAGGATATTTCAGGGCCAAGGAGTTCCTCATTCTGTTTTGGAGGTCGGAACGGGTCCTTATTCACTTCAAGTGATCGAACAATCAATGGTGTAGTCAATGGGTGTGATTTGTCCATGTAAAAGCATTTTAGGACCCTTTCTGTATAGGCAGATTGATGTATAAAGATTATGTCTGCTAAATGTTCAATTTGCAGACCAAGATAAAGTTTTGTCTTTCCAAGATCTTTCATCTCAAATTCTTTCTTAACATATTCTATTACCTTTTGGAGCTCTTGTAAAGTTCCAACAAGATTTATTTCATCAACATAAACAATAAGTATAACAAATTCTGATGCCATTTTCTTTATAAAAATACATTGACAAATACATCATTTATGTAACCATCTTTCAAAAAATATTCACTAAGGCGATTATACCACATGCGCCCAGATTGCTTTAAACCGTACAAAGATCTTTGTAATATGATTGAATACATTTCTCAAGATTTTGAATTTGCTTTAGACATTTTAAATCCTTCGGGGATTTTCATGTAAGTCTCATTATCAAGTGAGTCATACAGATAACCTGTAACCACATCCATCAGATGTATTTCAAGCCTTTCATGTAAGGCTAAACTGATGAGATATCGAAATGTTATGGCATCCATAACGGGTGAATATGTTTCTTCATAATAGACTCCAGGTCGTTGTGAGAATCTTTGTGTGATAAGGCGAGCCTTGTATCTTTCAACTTTATTTTTGTTATTTCGTTTTCACACAAAAACCCATTTATGACCAACTGGTTTTATACCAGGAGGTGTTTGGACTGCTGGTTCAAAGATCTCTCTTTTAGCAAGTGCGTTCAATTCTGATTGAATTTTCCCTTGCCATTTTGGCCAATCAGATCTTTGTCGACATTCTTCGACAGATCGGAGTTCAAAATCCTCACCATCTTGCATAATGTTAAGTGCAACATTATATGAAAAAATATTATCCACCACTATTTCACATCGATTTAAATTAATTTCATTACCAGTAGAACTTATTAAAAGTTCCTCGCTCACTTGAGTCTCGGGTTCATTGATTTCTTCAGGAATCTCACAACTAATCAAATCATGGGTCTCTTCAAGAGATCCCTTTATAGTATCGTTTTGATCAGTTGTCGATTTTCTTTTTCGAGTATTTCTATCCTTAGAACCTAAAGACCTACCATGCTTCAAGTGTTCTTTAGGTTCACTATCTCTCATGCTAGTAGATGGTCCTGCTAGCACATTAATTCAGATAGGCACATTCTCTGCAGGGAGATGTGACTTAGTTATCCTTTTCAAATTAGTAAATGCGTCTGGTATTTGATTTGCTATATTCTGTAAATGTATGATCTTCTGGAACTCTTGATTACATATAGGGGTACGTGGATCAAAATGGGATAATGATGAAACTTTTCACACAATTTCTCTTTTGATTTCCTTTTTCTCTCCCGCTAATTGTGGGAAGTTAGTTTCATCAAACCGACAATCTACAAATCGAGCAGTAAATAAATCTCATGTAAATGGTTAAAGATAGCTAATAATATAGGGTGATTCAAACCCAACATATATTTCTAACCTTCTCTGAGGGGCCATCTTATTGCGTTGTGGTGGTGCTACTGGCACATATACAACACATTCAAAAATTCGTAGATGGACAATATTTGGTTCATGACCAAAACTAATTGTGATGGAGAATATGATTATAATGTGTCGGTCTGAGACGGATAAGTGATGTTTCATGCAAGATAGCATGGCCCCAAATAGTAGTGGACAATTTTATTTTCATAAGTGGTGGTCTTGCTATTAATTGCATGTGTTTAATAAATGACTTTGCAAGGTCATTTTGAGTATGAACATAAGCTACAAGATGTTCAACTTTTATCCCAACTGATAGATAGTAATCATCAAAATCTTGAGATGAGAATTCTCCGGCATTATCAAGGCGAATAGCCTTTATAGGATAATCTGTAAACTGTGCCCTTAATCGAATTATTTGGGTTAATAGCTTTGCAAATGCCAGATTGCGAGATGATAGTAGGCACACATGAGACCATCTTGAAGATGTATCTATTAGGACCATAAAATATCTAAACAACCCACTTAGTGGGTGAATAGGTCCATATACATCCCCATGTATAGGCTCTAAAAAGGTAGGGGGTTCAATGCCAACCTTCATTGGTGATGGTCTAGTGATTATTTTGCCTTGATAACAAGCATCACAAGAAACTTCATCATTTGTAAGAGTCTTCAGGTTCTTTAATGGATGCCCACTCGAATTTTCAGTAATTCGTCTCATTATTATTGATCCTTGATGGCCCAAACGGCCATTCCAAAGTATAAAAGTATTTGAATCAGTAAACTTCTGGTTTACGATAGAGTGTGCTTCAACTGTACTAATATTTGAATAGTAGAATCCAGAATATAAAGTTGGTAAGTTTTCTACAATGCACTTCTGGTCAGAAACATTCTTTGTAATACAAAGATATTCCATATTCATTTTATCTATCGTCTCAACATGATACCCATTTCGGCGGATATCTATAAAATTCAACAAGTTTCTTCGGGACTTGGAGGAGAACAATGCATTGTCTATAATAAGTTTTGTTCCCTTAGACAGAAATATAGTGGCTCTTCCGGAGCCTTCAATCGAACATATATTACCAGAAATTGCTGAAACAATTGCTTTTTCCTTATGAAAATAAGAAAAGTATTTCTGATATTTGAATATGGCATGAGTTGTTTCACTATCAATTACACAAATATATTCATGATTGGTCTTTGATCCAAACATAATTTAAGGATTATCCATATTCTTCAAAATGACATAAACAAAATATATTATAGTAAACATCATTATCAAAGCATAACATTTTATTTATGTACAATAATTACATAACCATACTATTTACTACAAATAACAAAATTTAAAATATTTATATTTCTATAGATTCATCACCGATCACATGACTTGTTTCTCCTTCTAGGAGTGCAAAGTAATTGGCTACATCCAAATGCAAGAAGTCTAAATTATCTTCATAAATAAAATTTGCTTCAGCATTTTTCTGTCTTCTTCAGGGAGGCTTGATAAAGCTCATCCAGGTGTTTCGGCACAGGTACGTGACCAGTGCCCTTTTCCTCCACATTTATAGCATGCATTTGTTGCTTGCACCGCTTCATGCTTTTGTTCCTTCATTTTCCACTGCTGGTGGTGAGGAGGGTTCTTTGATGCATTATTATTACCATGATTAGAGTTTCTTTCCTGATCACGGCCATGACCACGACTAGGGCCACGACCTCTTCCACGCTTAGCTTGGTGGAAGTTCGTCTTATTCACTTCAGGAAATGGACAATAACCAGTAGGTCGGCTTTCATGATTTTTCATTAATAGCCCATTATGTTGCTCGGCTATAATAAGTTGTGAGATATGTTCAGAATACTTTTTGTATCCCATCTCTCGATTGCTACTGCATGAGCATATTCGAGGCATGAAAAGTGGTGAA
Source organism: Nicotiana tomentosiformis (assembly GCF_000390325.3). Classification (NCBI taxonomy): domain Eukaryota; kingdom Viridiplantae; phylum Streptophyta; class Magnoliopsida; order Solanales; family Solanaceae; genus Nicotiana; species Nicotiana tomentosiformis. The sequence goes on from NC_090815.1 coordinate 39,976,309, forward strand.
AGTTTTCTCCAACATATCATGATCAGTAATATTATCATCACATAATTTTAATTGGAAAATAATTCTGAACATAGCAAAATTATACTCACTGATAGATTTAAAATCTTGTAGCCTTAAATGAGTCCAGTCATATCGTGCATGTGGAAGAACGACCATCTTCCGGTGGTCATATCTATCTTTCAAATTATTCCACAGTATGACTGAATCTTTAATAATAAGATATTCCACTTTCAAGCCATCATCAAGATAATGGCGTAGGAATATCATTGCTTTGGTACGATCTTGATTTGATGCTTGATTTTTTTCCTTGATGGTGTCTATCATACCCATTGCATCAAGATGAATGTTAGCATCAAGCACCCAAGACATGTAGCTTTTGCCCAATATATCCAGGGTTACAAATTCAAGTTTAGAAATATTTGACATTATTTAGAAAAAGAAAGTTCGTACTTCTGATACTTTCAAAGTATTTGCTCGAGATGACAGAGTCTCATGCTGATAACGTGTTATAAAATAAAGACTTTAAAGTAAAGATAAGTGTAGAGAGAAACTGATATATTATTCAACTTCAAACTGATGTACATAATAAACTACAAACTTCTCTATATATAGAAGAAAGGAAACAACTGCAGGGCTTTTCTTGAGCTACTTGTAAGCTGTTCGCATGAGCTGCTTGCAACCTGTCTGTATAATGAGAAACTACTACAAAACATTTTATTGAGTTACTTGCAACCTGGCTGCATCAGCTGCTTGTAGATAATCTTAAATAGAGTACCAAACGAATAATCTTCTTCAGGAAGATTATCTATAGTGGAGTAATAAATAGACATCCACAATATAATTATTTTCATAACACAGTAGAGTATATTCAAAGCATTTATAGCCCAATAAGCCTAATTGCCTCCTCAACCCAAACTACTACTAATGTTTCTCCATTATTATGTACATATTGAAGGACTAATCTAATAGCTGTATTAGAGCTATAATTCCTGCAAGACTTAGCCATACTTATAACTCAGCATCCTTCAAGCTAAGGTCCAAATCCATCTTATATATGTGCACGATGCAACAAAGAAAACAATAGATCAATATTTCAAAGTAAGTGTTATAAGAAAAATCAAATTATGGTGGATGTCTACTTATATATCCCGTAAATATTTAAACCAAAAACTTGGGGTTTCGTGGTGCCAAGATAGATTCTTGCGTTATTATAGTAGAAATTCTTCGTGGCAAGCTTGCTCGCCGCGGTTCGGACTTTTTGGATTGAACAGTACCCCACGGACTTAGAGGAAAATGTTTCGCAGAAGGACGCATTTTTGCGGCCAATTATGCGGCTGCATAATCACTCTGCGGACCGCATAATGGCTGTAAAATGAATCAATACGTTGGCCAGTTTGATGTTATCTTTGCAGTCGATTATGCAACCGCATAAACACTATGCGGACCGGATATCGATCGCATAATCCCTCTTGAGTTTTTGCGAAGGAAGTTCTGCGGTGCATTATGCGACCTCAGAATGAGTATGCGGACCGCATACTGGTCGCATACCTGGGCCGTAAGTTCAGTCCCCTGAGGGCCATTTCTGCGGTCACTTTGCGGACCGCATAACCGTTATGTGGTCGCATATGCAACCGCAGACCTGTGTCGGGGCACCCATTTTTTTAATTTAATACCCGACCCCCCATTCCGTTAAAACACCCCTTTAGTCCATTTTGAAGCTCATTTCTCATATTTCTAGTGTGAGAGAGAGAGGGTTCTAGAGGGAGGGCCGAATTTTCATCAATCAATCTTCAACCATCACTCAAAGCTTGGAAATTCTCAAGTAGAGCACCAAATTCTTCATCCAAAAAGGTAAGATTTCATCACCACAGCTCTTAATTTCAAACATAGCTATAATGAGGTACTAGGGTAATACTTCATGGGTATGAAAGTGGTTCATCTTGCATGCATGTGATAAAGAGTATGGAAAAAATAAAAAGTGAATTAGAACTATGAACATTTTTCTAATTTTGGGTTTAATTTGTATATTTGAAAAATAGATTGAGGTATGTATGGCTAACTCTTTTCTTCTTAGAATCGAACTCCTGGGGTCCGAATAATTGGTGTAAGTTCCAACTTGATCATACTAGAATTGTTTGCCTTAGTGTGTTGGATTGAAAGATTCATGTTCCCTAATTGTTTTATATGGTTACCATGCCATCATGCTATTTGAGAGAGAAATCATGATTTTCCAAGCTCCTTCCCTTATGTGTGAAATGCCTTATGTGATGGTGCTTATCAACATGAATGATGATGTTATTTGAATGAATACAAAGGAAAAGACTTGAATTCTAAAATGTTCCCAAGTGCCAAGAACTACTTAATAAATAAGGTTGTTGTGCCATGTAACGAAAGATGGGAAAGAGTTGTGAATTGAGTGAACAATTGAAAGAGAGGTTATGTCTCAAGTGAGATGCCTTAGCCGATCGGGCCGAGATCGGACGCCATATTATACACATGGTGGCATTTGTGTTGGAATCATTGATTTACAATGTGGATATGGATATGTCTCACTTGAGATGGCTTAGCCGGTCGGGCCGAGACCAGACTCCGTGTAAAAACACGGTGGCATTATGAGTTGTGGCTTTGGCACTAAAGATTATTAACCTAAAAAGATGGAAGAATTGAACTGGAAACTATGTGATCCTTACTTTGTGTTTCTTTGTATTTCTATGAAGTACTTATTGATTATTATGACTGCCTTCTTTTTGTTTCACTGTTCATTCCACTAAGATTGGTATTTGCCTTACATACTAGTAGTATTCGACAGTACTAACGTCCCTTTTGCCGGGGGCGCTACATCTTTGAATGGATGTAGGTGGTTCCATCGCAGATAACACTGATCGCAGATAGTGGTGCTCTCCCTCACACTCATCACAGCAGTCTTGGTGAGCCCCATTTCTTCCTGGGGTCATGTAGTCCTTTATTTTGTTTAAGTTTTCATATTTTGAGATATAGCCGGGGCCTTGTTGCCGGCATTGACATGTTGCTCTTTTGTACCCTTAGAGGCTCCGTAGACATTTGTGTGGGTCATGTATGTGTGTTGGGGTGGTCGTTGGATCGAGTTGTATTTTGGAAACTTAACTATGGCATAATGTATATAATGAAAAATGGACTAGCAATGTTTATGCATGTATACCTGATCCATCTCTTTATTTAGTAGATGATAATGCGTTCTCTTTTAGGATCATGAATGAGTCGGGTAGGGAAGGTCTAATAGGCTTGCTCGACCGGGTTTACTCGGTTGAGCACCGGTCGCGCTCCCCGAGGTTGGGGCGTGACAAACTTGGTATCAGAGCCTAAGGTTTTAAAGTATCCTAGAATGTCTCGGAGCCATGACTAGTAGAGCCCTTCTTATCGGTGTGTTGTCAACCATATCTATAATCAGGGGGCTACTTGGACATTTAAGAATGATACCCTTCATTATTGTTCTATATCGTGCGATAGAGCGGAACGTGAGGTTGTTTTTCCCTAACTCGTGCATTGTTCTAACTTTCAGTAAATGGCACCTAAGAAGAGAGCGAGAATTGGCCAAGAAGCCAATACCACCCCAGGAGTGGTTGTTGATCCCTTACTTGATAATGTGGGTGAGGATGGTCCCCCTTCTATCACACTGCCTGATTCGTCTATTCCAGAACATACTACCCCAGTTCCTACACCCGCGGAGGGTGCCACAATCCCTCCCGCCGATATACCTATTCCACCTCCAGCCCCAGCTCCCAGTCCCAGTATTTCTGATGTGGATCTCAGGGGAGTTATTCAGATGCTGACTCAGTTAGTAGCTTCCGAGGCTCAGAGGTCAAATATTGCACCCACCTCATTTAGCTTGCAAGGAGATTCTTCCGGTTCCAAGGTAAACAGGTTCCTTCAGTTAGACCCTCCAGTGTTCACAGGTACTGATCCCGGGGCAGACCCTCAGGATTTCATTGATGAGATGCATAAGACTCTCCGAGTTATGCGTGCTACGGAGACAGAGGGAGTAGAGTTAGCCTCCTATCGTCTAAAAAGGGTGGCATATTCCTGGTTTGAGATATGGGAGGATTCCCGTGAGGAGGGGAGCCCTCCGGCGGGATGGAGTGAGTTTGCGGATGCCTTCATAGACCATTTCTTGCCTGTCGAGACTAAGGCAGCCCATGCTGTGGAGTTTGAGACCCTTAAACAGGGTAGTAAGAGTGTGTGGGAATATCACATGGAGTTCATGCGCCTGTCAAAGTATGCTGCTCATATGATGCCGACTATAGAGACTAGGGCGCGTCGATTTGTGCAGGGCCTTAGCCCTTTGGTTATTAATGAGGTTGCCACAGCTGCTTTAAATTCTGACATGAACTATGGGAAGATGGTGGCATTTGCCCAAGCTACGGAGGCTCGGATGTTAAAGCTCAGAATGGAACAAGAAAGTAGTAGTAGGGCCCGATTAGCAGGCAACCTTGGGGATTCATTCAAAGGTGGGAGATCATCTTTTTGGGGAGGATCATCAGGGCTACCCCAGTCTTATGCTCAGTCTTCAGCTAGTGCCCCGCCATTAGGGCACGGTCAGCAGCAGGGGAGTCACTTTAGGCCCGGTCAGGGTAGCAGGGGGTCCCACCATCAGGGCCGATCAGAAGGGAGATTCCAGCAGCAGCAGAGGGCCCCATGCCCTAAGTGTGGGAGGATACATTTGGGAGTCTGCTACCTGGACATGCTAGTAGTTTACGGATACGGGATAAGAGGTCATATTCAGAGGGAGTGTCGTGCATCCCGTCAGGGTGCAGGCAGGGGCACAACTCAGTCATCCAGTCCTACAGCCGCTACATCTTCAGCACCCCCTCCAGCTCGAGGCTTTCCAGCACCCACAGGGCGTGGTGCAGCTAGGGGTGGTGCATAGAGTTCGGGAGGACCAAGCCGATTCTATGCTATGAGTGGTCGATAGAGTGCGGAGGCTTCCCCAGATGTCGTTACAGGTATATTGACTGTTCAATCTCATGATGTGTATGCCCTTATTGATCCCAGATCTTCTTTGTCCTATGTTACTCCTTATGTTGCTACGAGCTTCAGGATAGAACCGGAACACCTTCATAAGTCATTCTTTGTATCTACTCCGGTTGGCGGGTCTATTATTGCCGCACGGGTTTATAAGGATTGTGTTGTCACGGTGCGTGGTTGGGATACCATGGCCGATCTTATTGAACTAGGGATGATTGATTTTGATGTAATAATGGGAATGAATTGGCTTTATTCATGTTTTGCCAAACTCGATTGCCGAGCCAGAATCATGCGGCTTGAGTTTCCTAACGAGCCAGTTGTTGAGTGGGAGGGGAATAATATTATGCCAAAAGGTAGGTTTATTTCTTACCTTAAGGCCACGAAGATGATCAGGAAGGGGTGTATTTATCATTTGATCCGAGTTACGGACACCACTGCTGAGGTGCCTACCCTTGAATCTGTACCAATTATGAATGAATTCCCCGATGTATTTCCGGATGAGCTCCCTAAAATTCCTCCAGACAGGTAGATTGATTTTGGGATTGATGTGATGCCGGGCACGCAACCTATATCCATTCCACCTTATAGAATAGCGCCGGCAGAATTAAAAGAGCTAAAGGAACAACTAGGGGATTTGCTAGAGAAAGGTTTCATCCGACCGAGTGTGTTACCTTGGGGCGCACCGGTTCTCTTTGTCAGAAAGAAAGATGGATCATTGTGGATGTGTATTGATTACCGGCAACTCAACAAAGTCACAATCAAAAACAAATACCCATTGCCTAGAATAGATGATTTGTTTGATCAATTACAAGGTGCTAAGTTCTTCTCCAAAATTGATTTGTGGTCTGGATACCATCAATTGAAGGTAAGGGAACAGGATATTTCGAAAATAACTTTTAGAACCCGGTATGGGCACTTTGAATTTTTGGTAATGTCTTTCGGGCTAACAAATGCCCTGGCAGCTTTCATGGATATTATAAATCGAGTCTTCAAGTCGTTCCTCGAATCCTTTATGATAGTATTCAT